>NC_133329.1:294176924-294489007 GCF_042186555.1 Aquarana catesbeiana
AATCAAAGGATTAAAAAAAAGGCCGCAACTAAAAATAAAGAGGCCCAGGGGGGAGCAGCTGTCACAGGGGCACTTTCTGAAGGCGATCCAGTTCTAAATATGGAGGCAGATCTGGCAAGAGAAGCTCTCCCCACAAAAATGGAGATTCAAGACATGTTTGAAAAGCTGGAAAAGGTAATTAAGGCAGAAATCCTCAACGTAAGGACTGACATGGGACACCTCCTAACAAGAGTAGAAGATGTGGAGAAGGGGGTGGAACAGCAAGGTGGAGAAATCGCCAGGTTAAAAAAACAAGTAAAAACACTACAGAGGGGACACAGAGAGCTGCTATACAAGATGGAACAACAAGAAAACCAAAACAGACAAAATTTAAGAATAAGATCTCTACCAGAGCAGAGAGATGAAGACCTGTTCATAGTTAGCAAAAAGATTTTCAACCCCCTCTTGGGAAGAAACCCGGATAGCGAATTGAAAATCGATCGAGTACACAGGATCAGGAAACCTCAAAATCTAAGAGAAGATGCACCTAGAGACGTCATTGTGAAATTTCATCAATTTGAGGACAAAGCCAAAATCTGGAGCAAACTAAGAGGGGCTCTACCGGTAAAATTCAACAATCAAGAGATACAGATATTCTCGGACCTATCCGCTGGTACATTAGCAAGGAGAAGACAGCTGAAGCCCTTGCTGAGGGAAGGGGAGATGATAGTAGCAGGGGACTTCAACTTCTGTATTGATCCACCGCTTGATAGCTCATCAAATGCACGGGGGATGAGTAAAGACACCCTGCGAAGAGTGGGGAAAAAGCTACACGAATGTCAGTTATTAGACATGTGGAGGATCCAACATGCTGGGGTCAGAGACTATACCTTCTTCTCCCCCGTGCATGGCACATATTCCAGATTGGATTATCTCTTGGTGGATCATCGACTGGTGGATTCAGTAGTAGAAACTAAGATTGGGATTAGATCATTGTCAGACCATGCCCCTGCCACGATGAAAATAAAACTAAAAGAAGTGCAAAAACCCCCGTTTACATGGCGCCTAAATAAAAACCTAATTAAAGACCCCAAAAGCACAGAAAGAATCCAACAGGAAATAGATTATTTCTTCCTAACTAACGACACGGGCGAAACGCAGGGGGCGATGGTATGGGAAGCCTTTAAGGCGTATATTAGAGGGATCCTGATCTCGGTGGGAGCAGGGCAGAAAAAAGAAAGAATAAAAAGAAAGGAAGCTCTTATTGCAGAAATTTTTAGATTAGAGCAGATACACAAAGCCTATAGAGGACCAGATAAGACACTACTGAAACAGCTAACCATCAAGAGAGATGAACTAAAAGACTTAATGGAAGAGGAGACACAACATATAATGAATAGACATATAAGAGAAAAATTCAAGTGGGGTAATAAAGTAGGTAAACACCTGGCAAAAACTTTAAGGAAAAAACGGGACACAAATTTTATTGACAGGATCCAAAATAAAAATGGGGTATTGAAGCATTCGTCGGGAGAAATCGGAGAAGAATTTAGACAATATTTCACATCCCTATACTCAGTTAGTAAGAACGGTTGTAGCAGAGGGAATAAAGAAAGGGCTGAGGCTTTCCTAACAGAGGCAGGGCTCAATAAATTATCCGAAAAGGACACAAAAGATCTCGACAATCCCATAAAAGAGGAAGAAATCCGTCTTGCTTTGAGATCCTCTCCCTCTGGGAGAAGCCCAGGCCCGGATGGCTTTACAGCTGTTTTTTTTTTTAAATATTCGGAGAAACGCTAGTCCCGAAGATGTGTAGGCTTTGGAACGAGCTCAGGTCGCAGGGTGAGCTGAGCGAAGGTGCTCTGCTAGCGGCTGTGACCTTAATCCCCAAGGAGGGCAACGACCGCACCCTCTGCTCAAGTTATAGACCTATAGCGCTTATTAACGCAGACATTAAATTGTACGCGAAGGTGCTTGCATCTAGACTTAAGGAGAGAATGGCGCATCTGGTCCACCCGGACTAGGTGGGCTTCATCCCTGGGAGAGAGAGCAGAGATAATGGGGTGCGGTCCTTGCTCATAGCAGAGGCCTTTAAGAGCAACGGAACCCCAGGTCTATTTCTGTCAATTGATGCCGAAAAGGCCTTTGACAGAGTAGACTGGGGTTTCATGATCAAAACGTTGGAAGCTATGGGGGTGGGAAAAAAAATGATAAAGTGGATTCAAATTTTATATGACCATCCCTCTGCCTTTGTCAAAGTTAACAACATCCCCTCAGCTCAGTTTGAAATGAAAAACGGGACTAGACAGGGCTGTCCGCTATCCCCTCTCCTGTTTGTGTTAACATTAGAGCCGTTGCTTGCCACCATACGAAAGAATCCGGATATAGGCGGGTGTACAGTGGGGAAGGAGGAACATAAATTGGCCGCATACGCCGACGATGTCCTCCTGTATATCACAAACCCGAGGATCTCGATCCCTAACTTACTATCGGATATTAAGAAATATAGTGAGCTATCAAATTATAAGATCAATTTGGGAAAATCCGAAGCCTTAAAATACCAACATGGAAAAGAAGGAAGAGGCGTGGATTAAGGAAACTTTCCACTTTCCAGTGAGAGACAATATTCAATACTTGGGGGTTAAGCTCTCGAACTCCGTGCAGAGGATATATGCCTTAAACTTTGTATCTCTTCTGGACGAAGTCCGAGCAGAAGCTAAAAGGATGAGTCATTGCCCGACCTCATGGATAGGGCGAATCAATTCAGTCAAGATGGTGCTGGCCCCAAAAATATTCTATAAGATGCAAATGCTGCCTATCCCATTGCCACAAATTTACTTTAAAAAGTTGACACAAATATTAAAGGGGTTTGTTTGGAATAATAAGAAACCCAGAGTTGCACATAAAGAATTATGTAGAGGGAAAGCACAAGGGGGGTTGGCTCTCCCCGACTTCAAAAATTATAACGCAATAGTAATTGCACGGGCTGTAGATTGGGTTAAGGGAGGGACTGACAAAAGATGGGTCAGTCTGGAAATAGGCTTAAGTAGCGCACGTTTGAATTGTTTGTTATGGAATCCCCCACGTTGTAGAAAGCTAGGACCAAACACACATATTACACAACATACATTTAAAATTTGGGATTGGTTGCACATACTAAACAGGTGGGAGTATAATTCACCACTGATTTACTTAAAAAACAATGAGCTGTTTCCCCCGGGGTTGGAGGAAGTTGGGGGTAACTGGATCTTAAGCAACGAAACTATAGGGAAGAAACGCCTAGGTTTAAGGAGCTTATTTCAAGAGGTAGAAGTACCATCATCCCAGATATTAAGTTCAAAGAAAAGAAGGGGGAGGGGGACGGCCGCAGTTCGCTGCTCCTGTCAGCCGATGTCTCCACCCCCCAACAGGGAAGAAAAAAAGGGGGGACTATTACGGTACTCAATGTAAATATGTAATAGACATCAGAGGTAAAAAAGGGGAATAACAGATTTTCTAAAACTTCAATTTTTAATAGAAACAGTATTTAAAAAAAGTTGCAATATCGCATACAATTGCGATTTGGAGCAATAACAGTACATACAGCCATAGCAATAGTAGATATAAATATAGCTTAAATTCTCGACCGGTTTCGCGGTTCTCACCGCTTCTTCAGGAGAGCCAAATCTATGGTGAATATAAAATAGTTGTAACAAATACAGACATTATAACAAGTACAAAAAAAGTAAATATCGCAGCAAAAATTATTCATAATACATAAAACTATTGCATACAAAATGATAAACAATAAGGACAAGCTCACCCATTAGTGTGTGTAAGACCTTTTATGTGGGCAAAACAATCCGGGAATTGAGACAGAGAATTGGTGACCATCTCTATGATTCCGAAAATGGAAGATTGACTACCATTGGCCGACACATTGGTTTACACCACAGATTTGACAATTCCGTTGTCAAGTTCCTGGTGTTGGAGGTAGTTCAACCCAACCCCAGGGGTGGGGATTGGGATCGCTCGATACTTCAAAGGGAATCCCTTTGGATCGAGCGACTTAATGCTACCATCCCTCCCGGCCTTAACGAGTCAGTGTCATACAAGGCTTTTCTTTGAGGTCTTGGGTCTTTCTTTTCCCTGGCCTCTCCCCCTCTTTCCTCCCCCCCCCCCCCCCTTTTCTCCCCCCCTTCCCTATCCCCCTTCCCCTTATCCCTCCTCCACCATCTTCCGTTCCCCCTCCCCCCTGTTCCCGCCCATCCCTTCCCCCTTCCCCTCCTTTCTCCCCCCCCCCCCCCCCCTTTCCCGTCCCCCTTTCCCCCCTCTTCTTCTACTTTTTTTTTTTTTTTTCTTCTCTCCTTTGTCCCCCTTCCCTTCTCCCCTTCCCCCCCCCTCCCCTTCTCATGTATTGGGTTGTACGTAATTATATATGATGCCTTTCTCGCCTAGGATTTACCCTTGTTGTTGTTACCATTTGACACATCTTTATGTTTACACTGTTAATCAATATATTCTCTGTTTTTCTTTATACATCGTTTCTTTATCATGATTTTTTACATCTTGCTGTTCAAAGGACAACCTCCCCCTTGTTTATCAGGTTCTGCTGGCTACTGCTGTGCCTCTGTATCTCTGTCTGCGGCGGACACACGTTTGCCCTGGCAGCCTCTGGGCTGCTTGTGTCTCCGTGTCTGGGAACTTGTTTCCCTTTGACAGGAGCGCGCACTTGCGCAGTAGCACAGGGCTGTGCACCTGCGCAGTGCGGGCGAACAGACCCGGCTACGTCAGGGACCGCCCTCTCCCTGCTGTCCCTGACTTCCGGGTTGGGGTGCTCTTATAGCGGCCAGTGATGGCCGCTATGTGAGCTTACAGCCTCCTGACGCTGCGCTGGATGAGGATCGCTTTCCATGGGTGAGTGTTTTCCCTCCCTCCCCACTCCATGTTCAGGCCCCCCCTTCCTTTTCATCCTTGGTTCCACACACATTACTCAGTGCGGCGCTTCCGTGTAGCCTTGCACTGTAGTGATAGTGTAATTCCTGCTTACTGTTATACCTTCATTTGCTCCTACTTGCCTGGCCATGACTGTCCCTCAGTTTGACACAGACTGTCTTTTACTTACTGTCAGTCTGTGCTACCTTACTTACTCCTAATTTCTGTTTTATTTATTCCCAGCACTCATGTGCATATCTCTATACTACCTGCATTTTTATATGCATGTTTATACGTATGGTAACCTTGACATATTAACTTTGATTTCAGTGGCTGCTGTGACCTTCCCTCCTCCCACTTTGTACGTATTAATGGTTTCAGCTCTAGGGGGCCCCTACTGCTAACAGTTTCATGGTCTCTCCTGACCTCCTTATTCTATGATCCTTCTTATGGGAAGCTCCCATCCATCCCAGCCCATGCGTCATATAGTCAATTAATCCTCAGGTGGTGAGTGTCAGTTTTAAATATCACCAGTGTGCAGTCCTTTTAATTGTTCACCCTTACCTGGCATGGACGGGATTATCGGGTTCTCCTTCCATTTTCTATCTCTTTTTCTCATCCCCCCTCCCCTCCCTTCCTGTCCCCCTCCTTCCTCCCTGTTTCCTCCCCCCCCCTGCCTTTGTTCCCCCTCCCTCTTTTTCCTCCCCCCCTTTCCCTTTTTTTTTTTTTTTTTTTCTTTCCCTCCTCTTGTCTCCTTTGTCCCCTCTTTTCCCCTCCCCTCCCCTTTCCTTCCCCTCCCTTCTCCCCCCTTTTCTTCTCCAGCACCCTAAGCCTTCATCAATATCACATTATCCTTTTTGCTCCTTACTGCACCTTGGTTTGGATTTTCTGTTTGATACTCAACTGGCACTCCTATACCCCACCTTTCTTCTGGATATCATAGTTTGGTGACTTATACATTTCAATTATTTAAATTTATCCATCTAGAGGCTGTTTTTCATCCCCTGTGTCCGCCGCAGGGGGAATCACACGGGGCCTTGCATACCCGCAGAGAATGCCTGAATGGGTGAGCTTGTCCTTATTGTTTATCATTTGTATGCAATAGTTTTATGTATTATGAATCATTTTTGCTGCGATATTTACTTTTTTTGTACTTGTTATAATGTCTGTATTTGTTACAACTATTTTATATTCACCATAGATTTGGCTCTCCTGAAGAAGCGGTGAGAACCGCGAAACCGGTCGAGAATTTAAGCTATATTTATATCTACTATTGCTATGGCTGTATGTACTGTTATTGCTCCAAATCGCAATTGTATGCGATATTGCAACTTTTTTTAAATACTGTTTCTATTAAAAATTGAAGTTTTAGAAAATCTGTTATTCCCCTTT
The DNA here is from genome assembly GCF_042186555.1 of Aquarana catesbeiana. Taxonomy (NCBI): domain Eukaryota; kingdom Metazoa; phylum Chordata; class Amphibia; order Anura; family Ranidae; genus Aquarana; species Aquarana catesbeiana. The sequence goes on from NC_133329.1 coordinate 294,183,210, forward strand.
TTTACCTCTGATGTCTATTACATATTTACATTGAGTACCGTAATAGTCCCCCCTTTTTTTTCTTCCCTGTTGGGGGGTGGAGACATCGGCTGACAGGAGCAGCGAACTGCGGCCGTCCCCCTCCCCCTTCTTTTCTTTGAACTTAAGCAACGAAACACAATTAAAAGATATAGTGAAGAAAGGGAAAATAGGCACTTATGAGCACTTAGATACACGTAGAGACTTAATGAGACTAAATGGATGGCGATATGCCCAACTCTCGCACTTTGTCAAAAGTCTTCCTGCGCCTATAAGAGAGGAAAATAGCCTCTTACCAATAGAGAAAATATTTAGCAGCAAAAAGACCAAAGGGTATATGTCCGCCATATACAAAATGCTGTTAAACAGTGGAGAGATGGAAATGCCGCCATTCATTAAGAAATGGGAGAAGGATTTGGGGGTACCACTAGAAGAAAATGCAATGGGTAACATAATAAAGGCAACACACAGCACGGCAACTGACACAAAAATGATAGAGTCAAACTATAAGTGCCTATCCAGATGGTATGTAACGCCCGTAAAAATCAATAAATACCAACCAGACAGGTCGCCAAACTGTTGGAGGGGGTGCAGGATGCCCGGGTCTATGGCTCACATATGGTGGAGCTGTCCGGTGGCTAAAAAGTTCTGGGAGGAGGTAATTCAAATAATTGAGATGATAACGGGCAAATCAATACCATATGACCCCTGGATATGTTTGTTTCATAGCTCGGAGGGAGGTAATCGGGAGTACAACACGTCCATAATTCCAGTATTATTAAATACAGCAAAAAGTGAAATTCCCAAGAATTGGCAGAATGCTGAAGGCCCTAAGATTAGGGATTGGTTTCTAAAAATACAGGAAACATATATTTTAGAGAAAAGGGAGAAAGACTTGTTATCTAAAGAGAAAGCTATGGTGGGAGGAAGATGGGCAGTGTGGGCGGCCTTCAGGAAATCTCCCTTATACGCTGAATTGATGCTGAGTTAATTTGACCCCCAAGGGGGAAATAGGTGTCCTACACTAGTGGAAAAACAGTATTGGGGTCTGCGGGGAAGAGGGGGGGGGGGGAATGGTTAGGGGTGGGCAGGAAGAGGGGAGGTTTTAGAGATAGGATGTGTGGGTTATTGTTTGTTTTTCTTTTCTTTCCCTTTTGTATGGATATTTAAAACTTAAATAAAGGAGTAAAAAAAAAAAAAAAAAAACAAAAAAAAAAAAAAAACAAAAAAAAAAAAAAAACAGCATGTTCCTGTAATTTTTCCCAAAGCAATGTTTACGTAATTTGTACATCCCAATATATTTACCACAAAATATAATGAATAAAGTTGGCTGATTATTTTTAGTTTTTATATTATTTTTATCTACTATACAAAAATATCTTACAGAAATAAAATTGTTGATTAAATTGGAATCACATTAGTGCATATTTTATGTAACATAGCAGAATGGTAAAGCTCAAAGCACAGGAATGTATTTCACTTTAGGAGGAGCTTTATTCTCCTTTTGGAACTACGTTGAGATGCATGCAGGGGGAAAAAAAAAAACAGTTTGCGTAAATGGTTAGTGCAAAAATGAAATATTATTAAGTTGGATTGAGGTGGCCACAAATTAGTAGAATGGCAACTTTTTCACAGTTTTGAGATTGCTAAAAACTCATTGAGTTTATGTATACAGTGCCTTATAAAAGTATTCACGCCCCTTGAAATTTTCCACATTTTGTCATGTTACAACCCAAAAATGTATTTTATTGGCATTTTATGTGATAGACCCACACAAAGTGGCACATAATTATGAAGTGAAAGGAAAATGATAAATGGTTTTCAATTTTTTTTTTACAAATAAATATTGTGGCATGAATTTGTATTTAGCCCCCTTCACTCCTACTGCCTTCAGAATTCCCCTAATTAGTAAATAGAGTCCACCTGTGTGTAATGTAATCTCAGTATAAATACAGCTATTCTGTGAAGCCCTCAGAGGTTTGTTAGAGAACCTTAGTAAACAAACAGCCTCATGATGGCCAAGGAACACACCAGACAGGTCAGGTCAGAAAATGGAAAAAGTATGGCACAACTGCAAACCTACTAAGAAGTGGCATCGTTTTTGGTTGTAACATGACAAAATGTGGAAAATTTCAAGGGGTATGAATACTTTTTCAAGGCACTGCAGGTGAGATACATTACAGTGCAATATATATATATATATATATATATATATATATACACACACACATACACACTTTTATGCTTTAGCAGATCACTTCTAATAGTGATCTATTGCTGACTGCACTCAGCCAGCAATAGCCCACTACAGCAGTAATCTACTGTAGGGAGAGAATGGATGGGCTCCGAACAGGATAGGAAGAGCGATGATGTCACTTTTGACATTACTACACTCCCAATGTAAACGTTATGTGAAAGCTTTCACATTCAGTGATTGCTGGCAGTTCCAGCATAAACCCCTACTGGAACTCATAGGAGCTGTTGATTCTCAGTGACATTTTAAAATGGCAATGGGATGAGTAAAGTATTTGAATTGAATGAGGCTCCAGATATTCTTTGGTTGATAAAAGTTAATTTTTTTTTAAACTTTTTTTTTTTCTTTGCAACTAAATACTTGAAAAATTATTTATGGTTAAGATTGTGTAAGTTTTAATTGTTACAATAATCTGTTTTGAAAATATGTACATGCAGCCCTTAGCTGACATAACGTGGCACCTTAAAGAATTAATTCCACTTAATTCTCCCGACTGTTTTATTTGACTTTGACATGCCTTCTGTATACACTGCTTCACTCCATCACACTGAATCTAATAAAATTGCCTGGACCCTACTTTGACAAAGCCTCACACACAGAGTCTGACTCTAAGCTTGATGGTCAGATTTAAATTGCATGTTTGTGCTAGGCACATTACATTTTAGCTTCAGACACACTGACATAAAGCAGATCAGCTAGAAAGGAATACAGAATCATCAAACCCTACTTAATTTAGGAGCTGTAAAAGACTTTTTAATGACTCGGTTATAAATGTTGTAAACCGATTGTTCCTAGACCGACAGTCTAGAAGCAAATACATATCTGTGAGTTGAGTTTTGACCTGAGATAGAACTATCAGAGCCAAACTCTATTCATAATCCATAATTCCTGGTGTGATGACTTACATTCACAAAATGTGTTTACATCCATGTATAATAAAGCACCAATCAGTTAGACACCAAGCATGCCTCTATTACAAGGTGCAGAAGGGTGATGCGATGTATCACACCTCCTAAGAAAAACACACATAGGATTCATATCCTATTTAGTGTCTGTCAAACTGCAATTTCCTTCTTTTTATTCATTCTTATAATGTTTTGGCTGTCAGACTGTGAAACTGTGTCATCTGAAAAAACAGATAAGTTAAAAGTAACTAGCATTGAGGGAGTCTATGCTGAGCATCATAAAATATTATCCAGTCCCTTCAGCACACCCCTCAGACCCTTTGATTGGTTGTGTAAATTTTGTAAATGTCCATCTACATAGATCTAAAAAGTTGGCTGCACTGGAAAGCTTGGTTCTCTTGCTTACTATGCTTACCATCAGAACTATGAAGAATGCTAAGAGTCATTTATAAAAGACGGTAACTCTGATATATTAACCAGGTAATGCATAATATGGGGGAAGAAGTCACGTGATCGGTGACGTCACGCGTAGGGACAGAAAAGGCTGTTTCACATTGCTAGACACAGAACGAGTTCGCTGCTCGTAGGAGAGAGGCTTGCTCTGCATTGTTTTTTATGTGAGTACATCTACTTAACCACCTCAATACAGGGCACTTTCACCCCCTTCCTGCCCAAGCCATTTTTCAGTTTTCAGCGCTGTCGCACTTTGAATGACAATTGCGCGGTCATGTTACACTGTACCCTAATGAAATTTTTATCATTTTTTCCCCACAAATAGAGCTTTCTTTTGGTGGTATTTGATCACCTCTGCGGTTTTTATTTATTGCGCTATAAACAAAAGAAGAGGGACAATTTTGAAAAAAAACACAATATTTTTTACTTTTTGCTATAATAAATATCCAATTTTTTTTTTTTTTTAACAAATTTTTTCCTCAGTTTAGGCCGATACGTATTCTTCTACATATTTTTGGTAAAAAAAAAATTGCGCTAAGCGTATATTGATTGGTTTGCGCAAAAGTTATAGCGTCTACAAAATAGGGGATAGATTTATATCATTTTTATTATTTATTTATTTTTTACTAGTAATGGCGGCGATCTGCAATTTTTATTGTGACTGCGATATTGCGGCGGACATATCGGACACTTTTGACACATTTTTGGGACCATTCACATTTATACAGCGATCAATGCTATAAAATTGCATTGATTACTGTGTAAATGTGACTGGCAGGGAAGGGGTTAACACTAGGGGGCGCTCGAGGGGTTAATGTATTACCTAAGGAGGTGATTCTAACTGTGGGGGGAGGGGACTGACTGGGGGAGGTGACCGATCGCTGTCCCTATGTACAAGGGACACGCCATCGGTCTCCTCTCTGACAGGACGTGGATCTGTGTTTACATGCACAGATCCACGCTCCTGCTCTGTTACCCGGCAATCGCGGGTGCCCGGCGGACATCGCGGCCGCCGGGCACGCGCACCGGGTCCCGAGCGACGCAGCGGGCACGCGCGCGCGCGCGCCGCCGGCGGCGCGCGCGCGCCCCCTAGTGGCTCGGAAGGCGAGGACGTCATATGACGTCCTCCCAGAACAATAGAAGCCTCGTCCAGCCGTCATATGACGGTGGGCGGTGGCTTAGCGGTTAAAGATTTGAATAAAGCATTACCTGGTTAATACATACTTCACTATCAAGTACCTTTGTCCTGCATATTCCTGTACACACACACCTGAGATGTGGAGGCTGAGCTAGGAGTCGCGCCGGTCCAGGACCCCTGATAGGACCATAGCCACTGGTAATCAACTGCCATTAGGATAATCCAACACTGGCAAGCGTGGATATAGGGACGCGATTAAGGCTCAGGACCTGGCGTTTTTAGCTACAATTCATGCGGTTGACCTAGCACCGCTAGGTAAGGGGCCACTGCTTACAGTAGTGTTTTATGCACGAAGAGGACACTGAGTGAATTGCATCCCAGACACCCCACTGTTGTTTTATTGAATACACCTGAACCTGTTTTTGCACCTTCAATGACTGTTACACTGGCACTTTAAGTTTGCTGCACTTACTGGCATGTCATTGGTCATCTGATTTGCAGGCCAGCACAATATATTTTGTATCACTATATTGGGACATTTATTTAGATTATTTATTATCCATATCATATTGGATTGATGTGTTTTATTTGCGATATCTAGATCACCTTCAAGCACTGGCACTTTGTACGTTTTGCACCATTTATAAGGATATGTTTTTGATGGTTATTTTTTATTTATTTTATGCATTTTTATTGGGAATTATTTACATGAAGTAGTGTTTATGTCCTTTGTGCACCAACACATGATTAATTAAGATTTATATGTTTTTTGTGTTAACACATATTTATGCGATTTGATATGCGATTTTTTGCCATTTAGTATATACCAATCGAGTAAGATTCTTTATGCACTTTTTTTCACATACACATGATGCTGATTATTAAGACTTGAATGTTCTTTAGTGCCAACACTTATTTATGCGATTTATTATGCGATTTTATGTTATTTCATTTATTGACCACAGATAGAGATTTACAGCTTTCTTCTGGTTAGCGCAGCACCTTCCCCTCTATAAACCCAGATCATGTTTTCCAAATTTGTTGAATTTGGCACAGGTAATGTTGTCATTTTCACTGTTAGTAATTCGCATAGTCGTTTTTACACTCAGGAAAATTCAGAAAACAGGACCTGGTGGTGCACCTAGAGGAGTGGAGTGGAGAAACACTGAGTTATGTCCCTAAACGAGCGGGGGTAGTCTCCCTTCGTCCCTTGTGATGGCTTGGCTGTAGCCTCCTTTTCGAGAAACCGCTCGAGTTGGTGAAGCCTTTGTACCCCAGGGCAGACATCAACTATGTCAAGAACAACATTTCCAACCTGAGGAGTACTTTTAAAAGGGAGCTTAACAAGGTCCTTGACTCAGAGAGATCTGGAGCAGCAGCAGATGACCTATATGTCCCCAGGCTGTGGTATTACCACAGGCTGCGGTTTGTGTAAAAGATTTTTGGAGTCCCGCATTTGTGCTAATGAAAGATGAGGAAGATCTGCTGCCTCTGTCAATATATCCAACTGAGCGGAAATATGTAAGATAAGTGAAGATTGGAGGTTAGAAGTGGTGCTGTTCTGGGGTGGAATGTTTTACACCCTGTAACATCGGGGGTTCATTTAGCTTAAAAGGTAGAGCTTACCAGTGAGCTGAGTCCACGCCAGATATGCAGTTTTAAGGGCTTGTAGGCCCACTTTTATTAAAGAAAGAAAATGTCCGATAACAGAAGAGTTGCCCACGCAGGGGTTTCAGCTTTCCACAGCAACAATGTAAGTGCAATCAAAAATACCAAGCCACCTGGCTCTCTTTAGCAGCACTGCTGCTCAGACTTTTGCTTCAGCCCTCTCGGCTCTATAACAGAGTTCCTGTACACCCAGTACCTCAGCACTCTTTTCCAGCTTCCTTTTCCAGCCCACAGGCTTGGGCCCTCTGTCTACTCTGACAGACCTGTGCAGACATGCACACTTCTCCCTTGCTTGCCTGGACTCCTCGGGAGGGTGGAGCCCAGAACTATGGTCAGGTGTCTACAAATAGCCCAACACACACCTGACCAGTCAATCTGCTGGTGGATCTCAAAACCTGGAGAAAGCTGCAAAAGCAGTTTTCTCCAGTCCACATTTATGCGCTGAAGCCTTGCCTCAAGCAAATGTGCATACCCTATGTCCACTTTAACCCCATTTTTATAGCGACAGGGACTCTCACTATTACATATCCCCCCCCTTTGTTTCGATCCGGAGGGAGGAACACCAGCACCCGTCATGGTTGGGACACCTCTGTGCTGGCTGTCAGCCACGTAGGCCCAACCTTTTTTTCGGGTGCGCTTCCAGGTACGTCCCACCCTGGATCTTAACAGGGTCCTACATTTCCCTATACTCAGCCTTCTCCCTCTTCTTTTTGGGTGCCTGGGCTTATTCATCTTTCTAGGGGAAACTCTGCTTTCCCTGATCCTTTCTTTCAACTCACTGACATCAGCTTTAACCTTCACTATAGGTTCTAATATCTTTCTCTGGTTGTCTACAGCAACCACGTCATTATTAACAGCAACAATCATCAGATCACCAATTTTGAGATTCCAACTTCCGATACCACCAGTGCTTTTTTCAGAGTTTGTTAGGACCTGTCCTGAGGAGGGACCACACACAGGCGAGTGACTATGCTCCATGGAACTATCACCAAGCTCCACCTCCCCTGCTGTCCAACGCTCCATGGGCGGCTGTCCTAACAAACACAGACCCAAGCACAAATCATTCCTTACTGCGATAATGCCAACTGGTGTACACATTACATTGCTACAGCAACCTTCAGCACTTTCTCCTACAGTGTCTCCGGGTACCTTAACCTGTACCTCTTGGCCAGTGACAGAAAGCATCTCGACTACTGCCGTGTCCATTCTGGGCCCTTCCTTTTCATGAGGTCTAGCAGGTGAGACAGTGTCTGCGCCCTCTACTGACCACTGCTCAGCCGCACCTCGGACTGCACCAGCAAAGATGTTCTCAGTCACTGCACCAGGTGGAGAGACCTCTGATATCTCCAACAGTTCCCCTGAGCGACCTCCATACCAATCAACAACTGGAAGTACTCTCACCGGGAATCGAGAGATCCTGTGCCAAATGGTTAATAAACATTGGTTCCACCAATTCCACTCTTGGGCAAGGTTTTCCAGCACCGCCTGTATCACCTGGCTCCACCCATTGGTACTACGCAGCACCACCTGGTCCGACCACGATGGAGACACCCAAGTGTACAGTGAGCGTGTTTTTGCCAACTCCAGCATTTCAAGTAAAGTTTCTGTCATTTCAATACATTCCAAGTCTAAATTTGTGACCTCTTTAGGGACCTTTCCCTCCTCCGAGACATGGAGGGGCTCATCCACTGTAGTCTGAGAGGTTGAGACCTTGGAAGAGACCTCCACCTCTTTGGAGGTACTCACCATCACTGCCTGTTGCTCCCCTGGAGCACTGTCAGCCACATGTCTCCTCTTCCCCTCCAACTCAACAATGAGCCTCTGCAGGTCAACAATAGTCCCATTGTCACCTTGACACTTGCTATTACTTAGTTGCTGGGTTGTGGACAACCCATCTGCCATGCCTGCGCCCAGAACCGTTCCTTCAGACTGGAGGGCCTCAGTCTTTACAGGGGCTAGTGTACCCATGAGCATCGGCCATTCTGTGACCCCTCCAATGGGCATAGCAGGTGTTCTGTCCACACCGTTGTTACACATCATTGTTTCATAATTCTTTGTCACTTGGCCTAGCGCCGCAAGTGTTTCCTTGCACCAATCATCCCAGTCCCTTGTGGTTCCATCACCAGTGCTCCACAGCGCTGCATCAACTGCTCTAGAAGGCCCCACAGGAACCTGGGATTCACTAGCCAAAACAGCACACTTGTCACTTCTATCTACCTCACATTGTGACAATATTTTTTTACTCATATCAACTTGAGAAATTGCATCCTCAACCAAGGCAATGTGCAATGCCTTATTTTGACCACCTTGCTCTGGTGGCGCTACAAACACATCTAGCTTTGAACTCTCAGCTTTTACAGGCTGAATTAACCCCTTGCCAACTGGGCTACACTTAGGGTTGTCAGGTTGTGCCCACACACACTCACTGTGTGACTCAGTCCAACCTTGTTCCACCAGAGTAGGACCAGAACCATCCTGGACAGACTCTGGCTTCATCACATGGAGACCCCCTGAGACCTCCATGGACAATCCTATGCCTCCGCCTGTCAAGTGAGATCTACTCTCATCATTGGTAGTGAACACATTACCAACCTCACTCTCAGATATGACATTACAAGAAATACATGTTTCAATGTCATTACAATCCACATCACTTTTACCCATAGTAACACTTTTGTCAAAACAATCATTAGCCTTTTCATTGCATGTAGACACAACTGCCGTTTTTATGGGTTGTCTATGAGCCACCATAACCTCTGAGTGACTCTTCACAGCGCCTGCTCTCTGTAAAGGGGCACTCTTACCTATTTGGGCAGCTCCATAGCTGACCTGGGAAACTCTCTGCTCCGTCACTGCGAGCTCCTTGGAAGTTTCCCTGGGCAACCCTGCAGCACCTGTAACTAGGGAACATGGCACCAACACTGTTTTGGTCACCCCTAGCTCAATTTTTCCAGCCATCTGCTGGATTATAGCAGGCATTTGCAGAGTCCCCATGTCCTTTCCAGTCTTTAGCCCTGCAGCTACTTGGGCTTTACGCTGTGCCTCCCCACTGGACATACTCCCACTTCACCGGGTTCAGCATCATAAACTGAAACAGTCTTACCAGTTCCTGCAGCTGGTGTCATAGCCTTCACTTGAGTGCGATGTCTTTCATCTGTGGTGTCTCCACAGGCTGACACCCCCATGTGGTCACAGAGCAACACTGCAGCCTTTCTAGACCCACTGATGCCCCCTGTAGGCAACACAAGATTCCTGTTGCTAGGGGTAACAGCAGACTTGCACTCCAAAACTGGTTGGCTATACCTCATGCAGGATGTAGACTGTTGCACCCTCCTTTCTGGGCTGACCACTTTCCCTAAGCGGCCATGACACGAAACTTTGCGTTTCTCTGCATTTCCAAAACCTTGGTCTTCCGGTGACACCTCTCCCATCCTGGAGCATTGCTGGTGGCCCATGATACGCTGGAACACTCCTCTAAGAAGAATTTCCTCTTTAAACTTGCAGTAGTCATCCTGTTCCCAATCCATCAAATGGTAAACCGACCGGAACTCTATCCGTAACAAGGGTTGCAGCAATTTTGGCCACCGATCCCTAGGCCATTTTCTCCTTACAGCAACTTTTTCAAATTTTTTCAGGAATTCCCCAACCTCCTCTGTAGGTAGCATGGGTTGCACATAGTCAGAGGCCACAATCTCAGCCCCTTGCACTGCGCCCCACTCTTTGCGATTCCGCTTGAACCATTCATTTACTGCATCGCACATCACTAGGCCTTCTGGACTGGCCCTCCTAGGTGGCGACATCTTCTCAGGCCACGCTGAGCTCACTTCCACCACACTTTTGCGCTTTCCAGCAAAAAAAAAATGAAGCACTGTTACTTTAAAGCAAGTTGCTTTTCACTTCATGCAAGATTTCCTCACCTGCACAGTGCACACACAGATTGTGCTGTCTCATGCACACAAACACAGTTCATAGCAGAAAAAAATAAGTTTGACTTTTCATTCACAGGTACACCACCTGCAACACGCAATGCCTTTTGCCTGGCTGCACTTCCAAACACAGCCAATAGTTCCTGACTTGAACTCACTGTGGAGCAAGGACCCGGATTCCACCGTCTTCTGCCCGCATCCAACAACCACTTGTAACATCGGGGGTTCATTTAGCTTAAAGGTAGAGCTTACCAGTGAGCTGAGTCCACGCCAGATATGCAGTTTTAAGGGCTTGTAGGCCCACTTTTATTAAAGAAAGAAAATGTCCGATAACAGAAGAGTTGCCCACGCAGGGGTTTCAGCTTTCCACAGCAACAATGTAAGTTCAATCAAAAATACCAAGCCACCTGGCTCTCTTTAGCAGCACTGCTGCTCAGACTTTTGCTTCAGCCCTCTCGGCTCTATAACAGAGTTCCTGTACACCCAGTACCTCAGCACTCTTTTCCAGCTTCCTTTTCCAGCCCACAGGCTTGGGCCCTCTGTCTACTCTGACAGACCTGTGCAGACATGCACACTTCTCCCTTGCTTGCCTGGACTCCTCGGGAGGGTGGAGCCCAGAACTATGGTCAGGTGTCTACAAATAGCCCAACACACACCTGACCAGTCAATCTGCTGGTGGATCTCAAAACCTGGAGAAAGCTGCAAAAGCAGTTTTCTCCAGTCCACATTTATGCTCTGAAGCCTTGCCTCAAGCAAATGTGCATACCCTATGTCCACTTTAACCCCATTTTTATAGCGACAGGGACTCTCACTATTACAACCCCTAAAATGAGAAATATCCCTTATGGGACCAAACGTGAAAAATAATAAAGTGTAAACCCAATACATATATAACCTGTGTCCTAGTACAACAATCTGATTTGCCACTTATTCAAATGGCTTCAGAACGATTCAAATAAAAGACAACACCAAAAACCAAAACAATATGTGGTGCGAGTCCCAATATGCAAATGACCTGGGTTCTAATTCAACAATCTGGTGTAACATTATTTAAAATCTCTGTGTGACTCATGAGACATACAAAAAAATGCAGACAGTACCCAGAATGTGTGAACAACAATGACTGTGTTTAAAACATTTATAAAAACATAAAAAAACGATATTGTCTAGTGATACCCTCTAATGACGATTAATAGGCTAAAGAAAGTGCTAAGTGCACACATAGTTCATATGCCATAATAATGAAAAATAACAGAAAAATAATAAAAAAAAAAATAATAAAAAGTGACAAGTGCATAAGCTGTATTCTGTGCTTCTTATAGGTGCCCTATAGGTAATGCACTCACCCAAACCATTCACCCCAACCGGGGGTATTGCGCTTTCACAGTATCTGCCACTGTGTAGCAAACAAAGGACCCTTTTCTGTTTCAGCTGGGTGTTTCCATGTTTGCGGTGTAAGACATAAGGGTCTCCTTCAACTTTCCCTTTTTAGCTCCCATATGCAGAAAAGAGACATCTCCATAGTGTATTACCATTTAAAATTTAAAATGTATTTCTAAAAGTGGAAACATACTCGCATTTAGCATAGTAATACAGAGCTTTGAAAAAAACAGGAATCCGGGGCGGTTTGCGTTCCACGGCTCGAAACCAGAAGTGATGCAAAGACGCTGGTAACTCCGCCCTTAGGGGTTCTGAGGCCATTTGAATAAGTGGCAGATCAGATTGTTGTACTAGGACATAGGTTATATTTGTATTGGGTTTACACTTTATTATTTTTCACATTTGGTCCCATTAGGGATATCTCTCATTTTAGGGGTGTCAGACATTCCACCCTAGAACAGCGCCACTTCTACCCTCCCATCTTCACTAGCCTGCGGTTTTTGACCGACCAGACAGACCCCAGGCAATCACTGTCTACGCTCCCTTCGACATCTGCTGAGGCCACAGCTCCTGAGGTCCACACAGGTCCTGCTGCACAGGATGAAGATGTGGAGGAGCCTAGCTTGATCCAGATATAGCATTGTTGAACATATTTGTATCCAAAAATACAATGATGATAACTAGACAGAATTGTTCAAATATTTCTACCTTAAAAAAGTAGTTTCCATATAAATAGAGAGTAGTGACCAAAAATGATTTGAACAAGAATGAAAAATGATGGGGTCAGAATGATAGTCTTTTCTATTTCTCCACATTCAATTTGCAACAGTGAGGAGATCAAAATTGTGTATGATTGATGACCAAACCCTAAAAAAGATTCTAATTATGTCCCATTTTTTATACACAGGAAAGTGTCAGTCTGGAGGAGCCAGCAGTCAGCAGCCAGACGGAGTCACATATCCCTCCCCTACGCCCTCCTGCTAAAAGGGCCAGGAAGAGCAGGAATCTGAAGGAGACCACAGCTGCCTTCCTCATCCAGGCCCCTAATTCCATCCGGACAGACCCAGATGAGGCTGAGGTATTTGCCATTCTGCCAATAAATTAAGGCAGATGGACACTGAGCAAAGGAGCAGGTGTGAGGAAATCATCCTGCAGCTCCTCAACAAGGGGGTGAGGGGCCAAATTGCCGAAAACACACACCTGTGTGATTTTGTGGCCCCACATCCACCACCTCCACAGCCACCCCACCCACCACAGCAGCATGGCAGTCAGTGGCAATACCAGCCACAAGACCCCCAACAAGGCCGCTGGTCTGGGGATTTGCACCCCTACCCCCTTTACTATTTTTTTTTTGTTTTGTTTTGTTGAATAATGATTTTATTTGTTATGTTTTCTATATTTTTGTATGCATAGAATGCACTTTTTGGTTACGTTCTTTATATTTGGATGGTAGATAGCATCTCTAATTTAATTTGTTTTCTTTTTTTAATGCACAATAAAAAAATTGTGTAGAATAATACTTGTCTATGTGTTTTACTTCAAATGACAGTTTGGGAGTAGGCAATTACATTTTCAAAAATACAATGTAAAATTAACAAGGGACACCAACATAGTATCTTTGATCTTAAAAACTACGGCATAATGGTGTTGTGGTAACTTGCCCAAAAAAAAAAACAAGCATAATAATATTATTCTTGATATCACTAGAAAAAAAAAAGCCTTTTCAAATACGTTTGCCATAACTCCATCAGTATCACCAGCAAAGCAGCTTCATTATTATCCCATTAAAGAAGAAGAGAATGTGCGCTGCATTTCGAGATTTCATAATTTGCCGCGTCACAAATGTTATTTCTCCATTACAAATGCTAGTTTACAAGACCGACTGCTTCCGGCTCGTCCTTGCTTCTGAGCATGCGTGTTTGTACTTTGGACTTTTGTGTGACGGACTTGTGTACTGACGATATGAAAATCTGACAAAGACCTTTGTCCGCCGAAAATTTATTAGCCTGCCATCCAACATTTGTTGGCCGAAAGCTAGACAACAATTGTCTGATGGAGCGTACTAACGGTCGGATTTTAGGCAAACAGCCTGTCATCACACAATTCCCTGCCAACAATCAGATCGTGTATACGAGGCTTTAGGCTCCATGCACACTGAAGCTGGTTTTGGGAGTTTGGGCATTTTTTAATACCCCATAAACTCCCCTCTATGTTATCCTATGTGTCCATACACACATGGATGTTTTTGGACATGTATCAGCAGTGGAGTTTATGGGCTGTTGTTTGAACGCCCTAAAATCGCGTTCAGGAGCTGTGTTTCCAACCACAAAAAAAGTTTAAAAACGTTAAACACGCATAAACGCTGATAAACATTTATAAATGCTCAAAAACGTGGCTCACCAGCGTTTTTTAACGTTTTTGATTCATTGAAAAAAAAACGCAAAAAAAACACTAATGAGGAAAAACGCCAAAAACCGCTAATAGATGCTTTTGCAAAAACATTAAAAAACTTTGAAACACTCACTGCAAAGCTACTGGCGTTTTTGTAATGTGATTTTAACGTCCAGTGTACATGGAGCCTTAATTGCCTCCATCATTGTTCCTGTTTCTTCTTGGTAGAGGCTGTTTTTTTGCTGAACCCCAAATGTATGTAAATCATAAAGTGGAACTAAACCCACTGATTTACTAGTTTCAAAAAACAGCTTGATTTGATTGTGTCCTCAACCAAACTGTCAAACCATCAAATGGCTGTTGTCATAACTGATCACACGAGCAGCACCATGGCAGTTGCAGTTCAAACAGAAGCAGCTTCCTTGGCTGTATAGAAGGGTTTAATTCTGCTTTAAGGCTGTCAGCAGATCGGCCTCTACAAACTCAGCAGTGACTAAAAATGTCTAAAAATAGAGAGCAACCGAGCAAGTGCAGAACAGGGTGAGCCAGTGTAGATTTTAACTACTTCCATACCAGGCACTTTCCCCCCATCCTGCCCAGGACAAGTTTTAGCTTTCAGTGCTGTCGTAATTTGAAAGACAATTGCGCGGTCATGCAACACTGTACTCAAACTAAATTTTTTAACATTTTCTTCCCACAAATAGAGCTTTCTTTTGTTGGTATTTGATCACTTCTGTGGTTTTACATTTTTGTGCTATAAAAGAAAAAAGACCGACAATTTGAAAAAAAAAAGATGGGCACTGATATGCAGCACTGATAAGCAGCACTGACGCCACTGATAGGCAGCACTGACGGCACTGATAGACGGCACTGATGGCACTGATAAGCGGTACTGATGGGCACTGATAGGCGGCACTTATAGGTGGCACTGGATAGGCAGCACTGATGAGGAGCGGCATTACTGAGTGGCACTTTGATGGGGCACTGAATGGCACTTTTTTGGGCACTGATTGGCACTGTTGTGGGCACTGATTGGCACTGTTTTGGGCACTGACAGGCGTTTATTATGGGGACAGGCTGGCAGGTGTTGGGCACCAATTGGCAGCCGATGGACACCTTTTGATTGGGGCTGTGCTGATAATCAATGTGCTGATCATCAGCACAGACCCCCCCCCCCCGACAGGGAGAGCCTCCGATCAGCTCTCCCTGCCAGCACGAACCGAGGAAAGCTGTTTACTGGCACTTCCTGGTTCATAGGATGATCAACCGTGATTGGTCACAGCTAATCACGTGGCAAGAAGCCTCTTCATACCACAATCTGAGTTGCGGTGTGTCACACTGAAAGCTGCTTTCTATTGAGGCACATGTATGGACTTGCGTCTGAGACTCCCTGTCGGATTCTATTGACAAAGACGGGGAGGCCCCCCCACTTTATCTTCACTGGCTTTGACTGACAACAGTGGAAGCCGATGGCTCCCCCTGCCCCCGCATAGCTGGTGAGACCAGGAAGTGTGGGAGAGAAGAGCTGCAGATGAGCAGAGTGCTGGATCGAATGAAGAATGAAGTGTAAGTGGGGATACTGATGCCTAAACATTTTTTATCTTAACGCAAGGAATGCATTAAGGTAAAAAAATATTTAGGCTTTAGAACCACTTTAAATTGGTCCTAAAGACGGAACAATGTTTTCCTTAATGCATTCTCTGCCTCCTCGTAATGTCCATCATAAGCTCCTTGTCACACTCACTTCTGTTTGGAATGAGCAGTGCATGCTAGTGGTAGTCATGTGCACTTCTCTATGCACACTACACATCCTCAGTCCATAGTCCACCATCTATCTCTAGCAAGAGAGGGTAGCTATGTTCCTACATTCAGATGGGACCATGGAGAGCAAACATAGACCCCCTCTAATAGGATGTCAGATCACAGCAGAACATTAAATAAGAGTTGAGTTATAAATGAATACTTTTTTTTTAACCAGAGTTTAATGTTATTTTAACTTTCCTACATTATTCTGCCACCAGACCGCTCAAGATTCTTGTGTAAGTTTTCACTCGCTCATAATTTTTCAGTGGGCTGGTGGTAGAATAGGCTGTTAGGGAAGTGCAAAAGACGGTACTGATGCCTTAGGGGTTTTTCCTGTAACACAGACTTGTTAAATTGGCTGGTAATGGCAAATTACTGGTTCATTTAATGCATATTGAAGACGTAATTATTCAATATAAGCTGTATGTAATTTTTAGAAAAAAAAAATAAAATAAAAGGTTTGCTCTGTAACTAGCTAAATGTTTGGTCTGTTTAATACAGTTCTGTGCGAAGACTATGTGCTCAAAGGATTTGTGGAAATCAATAAGAACAGCAGTCTGAACTGATAATATTTATGGTGATTTTGTATTCATTTTAGCCAGAATGCTACAAAACTTCAACTGTGCTAGGGAGTAAGGACCTCAGAATGATTATTCCTATTATTCTATTATACAGTATATCTATTTGTTTTTTTACTGGTTGAACAAGATGGACTTGTGTCTTTTTTCAACCTTGTAAATTTTCAGAGACTGACAGAGACTGACCAGTGAGTCAAAGTACACCTGTTATGGAGGAAATAAGGAGGCACCTATCCTTCTTCTAAAAATGCTAGTTGACTGGCTATTTATGTCTTCTGTATTTCTAAGCCACTGACCCCAAATAAGCATGCAGCAACTAAAAGTTGGAGAAAGGTCAGAATTCCACAGCTCTTTATTTGTTCTGGGTTAGTGACTCAGCATCAGTCTAACAACGAAGCAATTAGCACTTTCAGAAAATTAGGTCAGCAATGGCTGCCCACATTTCTTGCATGACAGATTTACTTTAAAGTGGTAGTAAACCGCCGTTTTTTTTTTTTTTAAACGTGCAAGGCAAAGTTATAATGTGCTAGTATGTGTTGCATACTAGCACATTATAACGTTGCCTACTAGCACATGTGAAACTTAAAATTAAGCCCTCCAGCAGCGCACTGTCACCGCTGTCAGGGCCTTCATCTTCACCCAGTCTTCCTTATAGGTTGGCAGGCTCCGGTCCTTTGACTGGACGAGCCACGATGACGTCACTCCCGCGCATGCATTCGGGAGCTGCTGCTCACGGCACAGGGCTCTGAAGGAACAGCACGGTATGCCATTTCTTCAGAGTGCATGCGCCATCGATGTCACTGGCAGCTTCACAAGTAGATGTCTCCTAAATGATGCACATTTAGGAGATATTTACTGTACCTATTGATAAAACTCATCCATGGGAGTTTACTCCCACTTTAAAGTGGCTGTAAACCTCAGACATGAAATATGAACAAAGCACAGTCTTCTAAACTGTGTACTTGCCTCTATCCACAGCACCAAGTGTGATTTCTCTCTGCTTCCTCATTCCTGTGTTATCTGGAGGAGAGCTCCAGGACACAGCCTATGATTCATATCCTTAGCTCTGCATGTTTACTGTGTACAGAAGTGAGCCTGATTTTGCACTTTCCAGCTTTAGTAAATAAACCCCATTGTGTACTTAAAAGTGGAGTATGCCTGTACTGTGTGAAGGGGGGGGGGTGTCCCTTCTCTCCAATCATGGCTCAGAGTTTCTCTCACTGAGCTCTGCTCTATGAGACTTCAGATCCAAGCCCCCTGCTGCTAGAGCTGAGGAAAAAATCCTTTGATCTGTGTGTTTTTAGAACTAGCTACAGAAGAGATGGCAGCAGATAAATAGGTGCAACTTGTGTAGGAGGATTTATTTAATCTCTGTGTATCACCTGAGGCTAGTCATGTCACTAGGTATATGTGAGAGTTCTCAACCACTTTAAACATATCATGCAAGTGATAAAGCAACAACTAAAATTTCAGGACATAAATAACATGTTGGATTATATAAAACACATTTTGTGTTTATCTACAATAAATATGTAGACAAATTAGCTGAAAGCATCAGCTCACATAAAACTACAGGCTGCACATTAAAGATCTAAAAGATTTTTGTCCAATTCGGTTGTGGTGGTGTAGGAACACTTCAGTATGTGTTTGCGGAGGTCATTAGCAGCCCAACGTAATTTTGGGATGTTGGTGTAAAATTGTGGTGTAATATGAAGTATCTGATTATGTAAAATGTCAAATATACCATTCAGCAGGAATATGTACACACTGTGGCCCTTTATAATAATAGATTTAATTAGAAGCAGTCTGGCTTTCCAACCATCTGCCCTCACACTGTGACCAGACTCACCTTGTCTCCAGGAAACATCACAAGAGGAAAAATCAATTCTCATATCAACTATGACTCAAACTAGCCACAATGGGATTTGTTAATTCTATAGAAATCCCCTAGGATCACCCTAATTATAGAAAAAAAAGAGTCTAATCAATCTGTGATCTCCTCCACAACTTTAGACTGGAGTCATCCGACAACCATTTAACCTTATTGTCAAAATCAGGAAACTGGAGAAGAATTAGAAGTATATTAAAGCCAACAAATGATCTTAGGCTACCCTAACGTTACTTATACTGTTTCTTGTTATAATAGCAAACTGTTTCTTAGTATCATAGAAAATAAACATGAACCTATTTACACAGCTGACATTAAAACGAAACTTCACATGTAAAGGGAAGTTCTGCTGATCCTCCTCCTCCCCCCTCCTCTGACTGCATTGATTTTTTTTTTTTTTTTGTTTGTTTGAGGGAGAGGGTACCTATTTCTGAAAGAAAACCTCACATGTCTCAGGAGACTGCGGGACCACTTCCGCATTCCCTTGAGGATGCTATTGGATGAAACGCGTCAGTGTGGAGCTTGGGTTGTGACGTCATTGCAAACTGCCATGGTCTGGAGTGGCATGCGATCTGTGCAACACTTGTGATATGCGTGATGTTAAAAGCCAATTGTAATTGGCCATAATATTTGTGAATAAAATGTCTATGGGATTATGCACTATGGGAGTTTCTGTCTTTGCATGAGAGCGGCTTATGTTGGAGGAACATCAAGTAGTAAGAGGTGCTAGAGGCATTTATTCTGCATTTTGTGACGCATCTCTGATGATCCTGGAGCCAGACTGAGTGGGGTGGCAGCATGTATGGCTCTATAATTGTGGCTGCAACCTCTGTTAAGCAACTTGTGTGCTCACTGGTCTGGTGGAGGTGCACTGAAGTAGCTGGAAATAGGCAGCTGGAGATCCGCATTAATGCAGATGTCGAGAGGAACTGTTTTTGGACTTTTTATTTTTATTTATGTTTATTTTTGGCACTGATCACTTTACTTTGGTGATGGTTTCTGAAGTGGTGTCAAAAGTCAGGAGTAGATTCGCTTACACAATGGGTTGGCTTATGAATTTTTGTTAAATGTATGTTTTTCATTAATTCACTTCTTTTGTATATGGATGAATTTAATTATGCACATAAGCACTTTTATATGTTTTTTTTTGCACAATTTTAAGTTGTATTTGATCATGCACTTCATAAGAGTTAGCTCATCTGTTTGAATTTCTGTGGATATTTAGTGTTTGTGTATTCATACACATAACATTTTGCAGCTTTCTACACCAAGGAGATTACAAAAATTGATTTTGTTTTAAACTATTTTTTAATTACACTAAGGCTACTTTCACACTGAGGCACTTTATAGGTGCTATAGCGCTAAAAATAGCAAAGCGCCTCTCCTGTCACTCCAGTGTGAAAGCCCGAGAGCTTTCACACTGGAGCAGTGCGCTTGCAGTGGACGTTGAAAAAAGTCCTGCAAGCAGCATCTTTGGGGCTCTTTAGGAGTGGTGTATACACCGCTCCTATAGTGCCACTGCCCATGTGCAAAGCGCTGCGGCAGCAGCCCTTTGCAGGCGCTATTAACCCTTTATTTAGCCACTAGCAGGGGTTAAAAGCGCCCCGCTAGCGGCCGAAAAGCCCCTCTAAAACGGCGGTAATGCACTTTATCACCGACGCCCCCCACGCCTCAGTGTGAAAGTGCCGACAGCAAAGAGATTTTATAATAGGTTTTATGCAGCACATCTTAGCAGTGGGAAGCTGGCTGTGAAACACCAGGAAGTTACAGCCGGCTTCCCACAACCAAGATGAAGACCTGGCCCAGGTGATGACAGCTTTGGATCCATGGACTGGTAACTGTCTATGTATTAAAAGTCAGCATCTTCTCTTTAAAGGAGAAGTACAAAGCTTGTTTGGCTGTACTTCTCCTGTGGATCACAGGAGTGCAGTATGTTCTGCACTCCTGTGACGGTTTGCAGCAGACAGCGGGCTCCCTCTGCTTAGGGAGCTCTGAGAACTAAGCGTTCAGCGGTGTGTGATCACTCAGGTTCTCAGTGTTAGAGCCGGCGGGGGGACAGATGCGGCATTGCGCCGATGCTGCATCCACCTATGTAAGTATAATTCTTCAAAAAAAATGATTCTTATACTTCTCTTTTATTAGACACTCTGGCCACACTATAGACACTATGACCAAATGTATGTGGCCCAAACACCCCTTAAAAACATTGAGTTCAAATGCCAAAAAAAAAGTACAGTCAGTCCTACAACGTACAAAGACATCTTAGAAAGCTGAGTTCTTCAAAAGTTGTGGCAACAGTTTGGGGAAGGTCCTTTGATTTTCAAGCATGACTGTGCCCTTGTGCAAAAAAAAAAAGGCAAGTCAACGTCAGGCTAGAGGGCTTTGGAGGGACCTCTATTTTTTAGGGAACTCCATTGAAAGCACCCCCACTTTGCTGAGGGGCATGAGGGCTGGTATCAGTATAGGAGGTGAGCTGTATGCTTGCTGCTCCTTATAGTATATACTTATATATACAGTATGTATATATATATATATATATATATATATATATATATATATATATATATATTCATTAGTGCACCTCCTGGTAACTTTCACAGTAAAGTACATCCAAACAACTGCTGAGAAAAACAATAACTAGATTCGCTGCCTAGAGATTGTATTGTATTCCAGATTATAGCGTTTCTTTCTTCAAGAAAAAGCAAGGCTTTTGCTAATGCATGCACACATATTCTCAGTAAATCACTATGGATCTGAAGTGCCAATATACTTTCACCTAAAATAGATAGTTGGGCTCAATGCACAGCCCTGTCTTCTCCAATACAATTTGGTGAAAACTGAAGGAGAACTAACAGACAAAAACACAGCAAAGAAAAAGAGAAGACAGCATACGGAACTTGTTCTGTACAAAAACATATTCTCTATCCTTAGTGAAGCAGAAACAAAGCAAGCTCCTCTGAGAGTTTTTGATGCCCGTTCTCTACTTTCCTATGTTCATCTTACATTTTTCTCTTGGGTGTTTTTACAAAAAGTAATAAAAAGGAGATGATGCTACAGACAAGTTCTTAGACCAGATTATACACAGGCATTAAAAAGACACTGAGACCAAAATTATATTTTTATCACAGGGATTCAATATACACCAGCGTTTAGTGAATGACTCTCTTCACCTTGCATTATGGCAACATGTAAGTTTACCTGCAGTATTTAATAGATATGATGCCATTTTGCTTGCTTCCCATGGCACAAGAGTTTATGTCAATCAACCTTATTATGGCACATGCAATGGACTTGTTTTTGCATCCTGCGCAGTGGCAGCTTGTATGCCATTTTTTTGGGGAAACTCCCCCCCGCCAGGTCTGCACTTACCCCATCCAGGTGACGGCAGCTTACCCGGCTTCTCCCCCCAGTCAATCCAGTCTTAAGACCCGCTTCCTATCCTGATTGGCCAGGAAGAGAAGCAGAAAGACAATAGCAACTGTTGATTCGCTAATGTCACAAGTGGGTGGGCTCGGGGTGCAGTGCTCTGTGCCACGAGGCAAACCTTTTTGAAGCCAATTAGAGCCTCAGGCTCTAAGCATGTGCTTAAAAAAAAAAATCTATGCATCCAGCACCCAGCATTGAAATTAGGGGCCAGCGCATGTAGATTAGGGGGGGCAGCGCCCCTGTGCCCCTTATGGACTGACCGCCGCTGATCCTGTGTGTACAAGAGCACTTTCACACAAGTGTTGAAATTAGGCAGTTGGGTTGTATTTTTTCCATTTCCCAACCTTTCATCGACTCCACTCAAAAATTGTTAAAATAGGGAGCAGATGGAGGTGTACACACTGTAGCATTAGCATTGCCTTGTGTTGCAGCAAGGCAAAAATAAAGATGCTGGCATGTGTTGTTTATCTATCTATCCATACACAGTAGAGTAGACATTACACACAGCCGTATTCTGTAATTGTATGTAATAAACTATATAAACTACTATATATATAAACTACTATAACTTGTGTAACCAAGATCTGTGGTCTTCCTATGATAGAAAATTAATTTGAAAATTGCTACACTGTGATATATTATAGGAAGCACAGAAATGTGTATTAAGTCACTGTTTGTAAAAGATGTCGCCTAAATCTAGACAGCTCACATACTAGAATTTTACTGTAGTAAAAAAAACTGCCCAGCTTAGCTAAGCAGTGAAACCCTGAAAGTGGTTGTAAACTCTCCCTGACAACTTTGTCCCATGTAAATCAGTATAAAAAACCCTAATGAACACTGCTTGTAGATATCTCCTTACTTGCTTAGTATTGTTGTAATCCTTTTTGTTCTTTAGATTGACTTCACTGAGCATGCCCAGATCTCCCCTGATTTACGGCACACTCTGTGTACTTGTCTGTCTATTATCAGATCTTCCTACCGCACAACTCTGAAATCCCACTAGACTGCATAATCACTCAGAGCTTCCTACTACATCCCATGTGACCATGTGACATCACATTCAGTGTAAAGCTGGCCATCGGACAGCATTACTGCAGCCTTGTCAGCTGAAGCTGATAAGACTGACAAAGGCAAACACTAGATAATCGGCACAAGTAAATACTATGAAATCAAACAAGTCAGCTATGAGCAGTAAAGCAGGGTTGCCATAGAAACGTTGGATTGATAAGGAGGCTTGGTTAACAGTACAGGAAGTGCTCAATGTAAGGGCGGAAATACACTCTACTGTGGACTCAGAAAACAATACTTAAGATGGCGCTGCCTAACCCCTGGAAACAAGTTTTTTAAAGTTTCTTTAAACAGTAAGTAATATGCGATTTGGGCTGGATTACAGTGGCTATAGTTTGATAATTACTTATTATAATGGACTAAATGAAAAGCAGCATCAGAGTGGGAGAGTTTACTTCCTCTTGAAGTTTATTATTATTTATTAACCCTGACTTGCTTGTCTCGATTCACACGTGGTATAGAGATACAGTTTATATATATGTATATATAT
This sequence comes from Aquarana catesbeiana, assembly GCF_042186555.1. NCBI lineage: Eukaryota > Metazoa > Chordata > Amphibia > Anura > Ranidae > Aquarana > Aquarana catesbeiana. The sequence goes on from NC_133329.1 coordinate 294,206,596, forward strand.
ATATAAATATATATATATATAGATATATATATATATATATATATATATATATCTATATATATATAGATATATATCTAGATATATCTAGATATATATCTATATATATATATATATATTTTTTTTTTTTTCTCCTTTTATTGTGAGCAGTCACATTCCTTCAGTTGCCTCTGCATAAGAGCTAAGGGGAGGAGAAACAACAGCACACTGGTCTTTCCAGTGCAAGGCTGTGCGGAGGGATGTCAGGACAAGCCTGATTATTGGAGGAGAGCAGGCTAGGAAACTAACCACTGTGCTCTCCTGCTTAGTGTGGTCAGTTGTTAACAGGAGAGTAGTGGTACTGGCAAGAACACTAGGCATTTCACACAAAGGAAGCAATACAAAGAGGACAGGATACTTTTTCATACAAGTACATGTTACAGCAGGCACATATCAGGAATATAAAATGCTGGGGCAACAAACACTTTAATTATGACAAGCAATCATCACAGCTATTGAAGGTACCATAAAGCTAGTATTCAAAAATAGCAAGTAACTATTTAGTAGACTCCTTTTTATAAAATATTTTGTTTTCTCTTGTGCAATTGAATGTAATACTACAGCACTAAACCAACTAAAGCTAGGTATATACACTGGGATTTTACTTATGAATGTCCAGTCATTAAGGGAACCCTGTGACTAAGGAACTCAAAGGCAAACAGCAACAACCTGTGGTTCATGGCCCCACAAATGCCAGCCAAATTCAAATATGGGGTGTCCACCTCTTTTTAGGGGCTATAATGCCGTAGGATCTTTTGTGTACATTGGTGGGACTGCCCTGAGATAAAGAGGTGTCTTCTAATTAATCTCCTGTTGTTCCCAGCTGCAGATCATGACATTTTGCTTGTGTCATCGTGTAGGGACTGTGAGAGGCATGGACCATTTTCCCTATTTTTTTCTATTTTAAACTTTATAACTGTATACAGTCCATCAGGGTAAAGGGCTAGAGGTATTACTAAGGATAATATATACTTCAAGAATCTAAAATCTTTTTAGTAGTAAAAAAGGTATGTAATAAACCCTATAAAGTTGTGTTGTCCTGCCATACATAGTCAGATTTAAAGCAACTCTGTCACTAAAAAGAAATAAAACAAGACCCTGCAAAAGAAGACCATAATACTTATCTAAAAGACAACTGAAAAAAATAGTGTTGTGCTGTCAGGAAAACCTCTATTTCAATATATAGTATATAACAATCAAAATAATAATAAAGCCCTAATGACGAAATATCAAAGTCCACCAAAAGTGTGCAAAATCTTCATGCAGCTGCTGTGTACCAACCACCAAGTGATTATAATGCCGCTTACCAAATCCTTGGACCCCACAATCTCAAGAGGTCTAAATCAGATCTCCATGGATTACTCCAGCTCTCTTCCTCTCACATTTCAGCAAGCCTCAAGTCTCGCTCTCTCATGAATGGTATGCCCAAAAAGTGATCACTGGATCGATTCTCATATACCGGTCTCAGCAGCAAAAACATACCAAGGAAAGACCAAGGAATTCCCATAGTGAAGTACCATTTAAAAAAACATTTATTAATAAACCAAGTGGGTACTCAAAAAACAGATATTATGACAAGCATACCACACAGCACTGCTGACTCTCTGGGCAGGCGTTATAATATCCCCGCTAAATTCTGTCCTACGCACGTTTCATCCAACAGGACATCATCCAAGGGGCAACAGAGTATAATACTTATTTGTTCCATTGCCCATAGTTTGAATATTAGCTTTTTCAGCATCCAACATTTTACCATATGCTGCATTTCCATCAGCCAATTAATAAATCACTACTCTGTTGCTTTAGCGGGAGATACACTTGTAAGTGTGGGATGCTGAAGATACTATCAGCATACGTTGCTTAACAAGATAGTAAGATCATAGGCATAGGTAGTGGGACAGATAAATAATAATACTCTTGGTTTGCTGAGTCTTTTTTTTAAACATTTTTTTGACTTAGTCACTTTAAATTCTAAGCACATACATATATTTATTTTTTTAATTATAAAAAGTAAGTATCCAACAAACTGCTTCAAGACATCAATAGCAGTAATGTTTCATAAAAAAAAAAGTATGAGAAAATATCATAAAGAACATGTGCAAATAAAACAACATTCAAGACTACAAAATATAAGACATATGCAAAATACCTGTGAAATAATACTATTTGAAAGCGCCCAGCTATTCCAAGTGGGAAACACAGGGGTGTACAGAGTACCCCTAATACTAGCTGGTAGCAACATGAGTCATTGGAATGAAAGCACAGTGTGGTTCATTAGAAGGAATAAGAAACTTCTCTATACTACAATACTGCTCAAAATAAAGCCCTGATCCAGGCACGGACCGGATACCTGTTTTTTATGTAAAATTAAGAGAGGACGAGAATAATAAGGAGGATGCAGAGAAGGGAAAGAGGAGAGAAAAGGAGAAAGAGAAAAAAAGGGGAGGGGGGAATTGTAAAGTTGCCATTTGCGGGACAATGGAAAGGTCAGGAAGAAGTCAATCCCAAAAACAGGTTTCCAGTTGGGCCTTGCGTCATCAGAATAAATGAACATGTTCCAGTAAAGCCAAGTTTTTTAGTATCGCACCCATCTACCCTGAGCAGTAAGCTCTAAGTCTTCCAGCTTGTTGATGTCCTCTACCTTGTTGAGCCACAACAAGATAAAAGGGGGGTTAGGGTCCATCCATCACAAAGCAATGCAGGCTTTGGCGGTGTTAAGCAAATGGCGGAGGACCGATTTAATATATATTATGATTATTATAATACACTACCACTATTAATTGGCTTGGCAGTTCCTGTAAATTATATATGTCTAAGCATCCCATTCTCATGTAAGAACACGCTGTTAATACAATCCGAGTGCATTGTTACATCTGTCAGACTGTAAATTTAGACCACACCTAAATTTAGTAGGTTTTGTCTACCTGTCAAAACCTCACTCATTTTCTGATCATCTTTTTTATCTGAAAGTGTACATAGTTTACTGAGGTGTAAAAAGTTATTCATAGACAGATATACAGTATCTATTCATGCTTAGCAAGTCTAGGTTTTTAATTCACAATCTGTGTCAGCATCTCTTATGTATATAGTTGTACATTTGGTGTGTTATAAAGTTATTAACATTCATTGATAAAAAATAAAAAAAATACATGATTTTCTATGACAGCAACGTGTGTCGACATGCCCTGCCACAAAAATTTAAAAAAGGTGATAGTCTGAGGAACATGACATCATAGAAAACAGCGCTGATTGAGGCAAAGTCTATGGAATATTAAACACCCTCTTATTTTTCCTGCAAGTGCTGGCCATTGGGATGCAGACTCAGGCATACATCAAAAGGCACATTCTCTATGTCCTTGGCACAGCAAAGGGCAGATTGCTTCAGGTTCTTTTTTCCTGTATGCAAGGCCCATCCCCAGAAAGATCACTGCACACAGTCTACAGTATGAAAGCTAGAGGATTTCTGCTTAATTACCATACTGCCAGCACATATATTGCAATATTCAACAGAACGCTCTTCTTTGTTGTCTGCTGTAGGGAACATAAATAAGCAGATTTTTTCCCTTGCTGTGCATTGTGGATGTCTTCCGAGTAAAAAAAAAGGTGCAAAGGAAATTACATGGGACATAACAGCTAAATGCATAGAGTACCAGTTGGAAACCATTGGTGAATGCTTGGATAGGCTCGCCACTTAGGAGGTCAGCAAACATAACCAGATGACAGCTGTATACACACCAAAATAGCATTGTTATGCACTGTTGTGTTTACAAAGGTTTCTTTTGCCCTTTAATCATTCAAATATTGCATTTATCGTGGAAGTAAGCCCTCCTATTATTTTCAGCCAAGGAAGCTGCCATCTTGGCCTCTGTTTAATCTTCAACAGACTTGGATGGTTGGACAATTTGATTGACAGCACAAGAAAATGTGTCAGCCAGCAATCTCAGCATGCGGGCAATAGAATTGTTTCCTGAAACCATTAAGTCAATGGGTTCAGTTCCACTTTATTTCTTACATGGTGATTAGAATGGATGGTCATCATGTATATGCGGCTACACTGGCCAAAAATCATTCTTGCGTCCATTGAGCTGCAGCCCTGGCCTGAGTTGCATAATATACAAGGGGTCTTCAAATATTTTCCACATTTTTTACATGTAAGGGCTTTTTTGATACTTAATTTAATAAAATATTTAAATACAAAAAGTTTCCACACTTTTATATACTGTATATAATAAAGTTTTAAAAAAAGTGCAGAAACTTTTTGAAGAACTCTCATATTATTACAACAACCTTTTTTTCTCTATCAACCAGTTAGGTGTGGACAGAGGCTTACCTGCATATGGGGCTTGCAGGAAGCAGCTTGATGCTAGCTAATCAGGAGGAACAATATTAATCTGGAGAAGTTTTCTTACCTGCCTGATTGCCAATATCCCCTGAGAGAGTGGAAACCTACAAGATTAAGGCTGATTTAGCCAAATATGGCCATATAATGTGATTGTCAACTCATGTCTATATGAAAGATTATATGGCACATCAAAAAGATTTTACCACAATATAAAAGTGCCAATGCCAATATGTTTTGAAGTCTCAAAGTCTTCTTTCTTCAGGGTTTATGGGAAGGATTGTGCAGAAAATGGACTGCTGGTTGCAGGAGAGTAACTGCCTGTGGTGATGTATTTTGCAGGCATACTCCAATGATTAGCAAAAAACAGGGATACACACCAACAATGTAGAAACCTCCAGTGAGTTTACTGAGCAAGCAGTACTTACAGCACACACAAAGGCAACCTCCCATTTAAGGCCATGTCTCTAACACATTTCACCACCTACAGGGCTGAATCATAAAGAGAGACCTTCAATGTGCAGTATAAGAGCAGAGGTGGGATCCTGAGATTTGGCACAAGCTACAATGCAGACCAGAGGAGTGCAGAGGGATACTTTTGAGCAGTGGTGCAGCTCACCTGCTCTAGGTGTAACCAAATGTCACAGTTTGTAGCTGGTTTACGTGACAGTCTGGATGCTGGACCTTGGGCTTAGCATGTGCCATTAATGGGACTATCACCCTTACCTGCTGCAGACTGTGTCCTGGGACCATATAAACGCATAACTACATAAATCACTGCAGGCAACGTATGCCCTGTAATGTAAGCCTGGTACACATGGGCCAAATATCGGCAGGTATTGGCCGGTTCAACAGAAACCAGCTGACATTTGTCCCGTGTGCAGCAGCTGTCTGGCTTTTGTTGAACAGGTATGCTGGAAAAACAGCAGCCAATTGGCAGCCAACAGCTGTGAGCACTGACTGGTGTGATCTGGCAGGGGGGCAGTCACCCTGTTAGAACACAATAGCTCAGCAGGGAGATCGCTGTACTACAATTGCATAGTTAGTACAGTGAGCTCCTCAGTTTTTTTTCGTTAGCCCCCTGGGTTGAACGAAAAAACTGTCAATGTGTACCAGGCTTAACAGTTTGTTTGCTACACAGTCCTTCCCATGTGCCCCGAAGAAGAACGTTTTTAAGACCGCTGAAACGTGTTGGCACCAGTCGTGGCCCATGCATTAAGGGCGCATGGGCGCCACCCCCTCTCTTCAGCCACCCCTCTAGCACCAATAGATAGATTCATGCATTGCATGAATCTATCTATGGCCGCTGCTGCCCCCTGTTCAGGTGCCCGGCCCCTTTTCGGGCATTGGGCGCCTGAATTAAAGCGGCGGGGGGGTGTTTTTGAAGCACTTGATTAGAGCCATAGGCTATAGTAGGTGTCAAAAAAGGTGACATGCGAGCGCCATGCTGGGCGCTCGCAGGTCACTCAGTTGTGTTAGAAAAGCGAGTGAATATTCGCTTTCCTAGCACTAAACCGCCTCTCCGCCAATCAGGTGCTCGGGTCTGTTACCTGTCACCTGATTGGCTGAAACGACAGGCGCCGCTATTGGACGCCTATCAGGAGGAGAGGACGGGAGATGAGGACAGCAGGAGACACACGAAGGACCCCGCTCGTCGCCATCACCCGCTGACCCACCAAGACAAGATAAGTGCCAGGTAGACGGCCAGCGGGCGGGGGTCACACTGGTAGCATTCAAGGGCACATTGGCAGCATTTAATGGGCACACTGGCAGCATATGATGGGCACACAGGCAGAATTTGATGGGCACACTGGCATCATATGATGGGCACACTGGCAGCATTTGATGGGCACACTGGCAGAATTTGATGGGCACACTGGCAGAATTTGATTGCACAGTGGCAGCATTTGATTTGCACAGTGGCTGCGTTTGATGGGCACTGTGGCAGCGTTTGATAGGCACAGTGGTTGCATTTGAGGGCACAGTGGCAGGATTTGATGATTTTTTTTCAAAATGTTTTTGCTCCCCCCAAAAATTTTGAGCACCAGCCGCCACTGGTTGGCACACTTATATCCAATTAAAATAGATTTCTCCTATGCATACCTGTTTGACACAGCAAAGTCTATAGTTTTGAGATCAACCTTATCAAAAGTTTACTACTGTGTTACACAAATATTTTAATTGAATCCACCCCAAGTTTGTTTCTTACTGTGCCATCTATTGAGAATATTGTTGACAGATATTAAGTAACAATCATCTTTTTTATTTTTTCCATTACTAACACAGAGAATTGTGACCTATGGACATCTCTGCTACTATCTTTGTATTCCAAATTGAAAAGTAGCTTCATATTCCTGAGTCTCCTGGAACTGTACTTAAGTGGAGGATCAGAAGATTGAGGACACAAAGATAAATGGAACTGATACAACACACTCGCTTCTCTCTGTTCCTCCTGTGCCCACTTCATGGGTTTACATGTTTGCCTTTAATAATTCTGTTGACAAAATCGCTCTTTTTCCAAGAAAATATCAGGCATTGTGCAGATATAATAGCCTCTTTAAAGTTTCTTCTGTCCTTTTCTATTATCTTTCAGGGTGTCTTGTGTAACAACACCATAGATTTGAGCATGGAGAGAAAAATTGCTCACCACACATAGTTTTACTGATATTGATTCACCTTTAAACTAGACAATAAAGAATGTGGCTGTTTAAACAGGAATCATCATTTGCATGGGCTTGACTTCATATGTACTGAAGATTTAGTTATTCGCTTTGCATATATTTGTTACATGTACTTTTTCATTTCCTGTCTAACAAGTAGATTTCGGATTAGTACATACTGAGTGTAAGAAGCTGATTTTTTTTTTTTTTTTTTTTGGGGGGGGTACCTGTATTGGCTTTCTTAATATAAAAAAGTACTAACTGGACTAGTACTGTATGTATGGATAGGTGCCTAACCATCCCACAAGCCTACAGTGCCTGCACTGAAGATGTGTGCTCAATTACCTTATTACCATGAAGCTACTCCAGGTTTGCTTTAATATAATCAATATGTTCTGCTGGTTACATTATTTCTATAATCAGCATTAATGAATACAGTGGGGAAAATAATTGTTTGATCCTCTGCAGATTTTGTAAGTTTGCCCACTTACAAAGAAATGAAGGGTCTATAATTTTTTTTATAGGTGTGTTTAAAATGATAGAGACAGAATATCAACCAAAAATCCAGAAAAAAACACATGATACAAAGGTTATAAATTGAGTTGCAGTTCAGTGAGTAAAATTAATATTTGATCCCCTACCAACAATAATTCTGGCTCCCACGGACCGACTACAGTATGTGCTCATGTAGTACACAGATTAGTCCTGTGAATTGAACCACTTCAATACCAGGCACTTTCCCCCCTTCCTGCCCAGGACAATTTTCAGCTTTCAGTGCTGTTGCACTTTGAATGACAATTGCGCGGTCATGCAACACTGTACCCAAACTAAATTCTTCATCATTTTGTTTCCACAAATAGAACTTTCTTTTTGGGGTATTTGCTAAACAAATAAAAAAAGACCAAAAATTTTGAAAAAAATATATGTTTTTCTTTGTTTCTGTTATAAAAATTTGTAAAGTAAGTTTTCTCCTTCACTGATGGGCACTGCTGAGGCTGCACTGATGGGCACTGATGATGGGCACTAATATGCAGCCCTGATGGGCATTGATAGGTGACACTGATGGGCACTGATAGGTGACACTGATGGGCACTGAAAGGCTGCACTGATGGGTACTTATGGGTGGCAATGTTGGGTACTGATAGGTGGCACGGATGGGCACTGATAGGTGGCACTGATGGACACTGATGGGTGGCACCAATGGGCATCCCTGTAAAGGAGGCACTGGCAGGCATTACTGATGGGCACCGGCATCATTTTTGGGCACAGATTGGCATCATTTTTGGGCACAGATTGGGTGGCATACCTGATGGTCATCAGTGGTGGTCATTCCTGGTGGTCCTGGTGGCATCCATGGTGGTCTTGGGTGGGCATCCTCAGGGGGGCTGCGCTGATAATAAATCAGCGCACACCCCCCTGTTCCTCTAGTGAGGAAAAACCGATACACGTCTCTTGTTGCGGTATGTCAGACTGACACGCCGCACTACCGATCGCCGTGCTACGTGCTCCAGCTGTTGCCCTGATAGATGTCATGTGATAACGGAACCACCACCCAGCTGTCATTTTGCTATAGGCTGGGCAGGAAGTGGTTAAAAAGGTGCTCCTAACAACAACTCGTTATGTGTATGAAGGACATTCTTTCTTCCATTCAAACCTCACCATCATGGGCAAGACCAAAGAGCTGTCAAGGACAAGATTGTAGACCTGCACCAGGCTGCAATGGGCTACAAGACCATCAGCAAGAAGCTTGGTGAGAAGAAGACAACTGCTATTATTCGCAAATGGAAGAAATACAAAATAACCATCAATCGCCCTCGGTCTGGAGCTCCATGGAGGATTTCACCTCATGGGTTAAGGATGGTCATGAGGGGAAATGGGGGGGGTGAGGGGGTGATGCTGGTACCTAAACACTTTTTACCTCAATGCAGGGGATGCATTAAAGTAGAATTATGGCAAAACTTTTTTTCATTTTGGATAGAGTAAAGAAGGGTTGTAACTACAATCAGATTTTTTTTTCCACCATCTGTGTCCCATTACAGAGATTTCCCTTCACTTCCTGTCCCATAGACAAACAGGAAGTGAGAGTAAATCCCTAAAAATTAAGGGAATTCATTGGGGACTACCAGGTCACCATAACTAGTGTGCCCACTGGAAAATTTCCCCTCTATTACTTTTTTGGGTTAGAAAGAGGGAAAGAACTCCACCAACCCGCGCAGATGGAAAATAAAACTAAAAACTAAGATAATTACCATAAGTGTTATATGAGAGCTGCAGGTTGTATAAAAATGAAATAGAGAATAATGAATTGATAAATTAATTGGAACCGCGCTCTCTAATAAAGTGCAAAATATTAATTAATTGTGCAAACTTAAATAAGTGCAAAAAATATGTACAAAAAAATAGCTATGTCAAAAAAATATCAAATGACAAATACTAAATGCAAATAATAAAATCATCCAAACAAAAAATATATATATAAAAAGTCCAAATATCTTCAAACCAAGCAAAACTGTGGTGTTGCAATTAATAAAAATTCTAAAAGTTTATAAAAATTTTCCAAATAAACAATCTAAAGTGAGTGTTCATACAAATCTAAAGAACTTCTGGACAAAATCTTCCTAGATTCGGCGATCAACAAGAGGTTTACCTTCCACCACCATCACCGGCCACACAGTCTACTCACCAGATGTTGGTGACCCCCCATTACAGGAGTCAGTAACGCTTCAATGGAAAATGCCAAATGGATTCCCATGGCTGCGGCTTGATCCAAAACGCTGTGTGGTCAGGAACAACTATGATGGACTGGTTAGTAAACCTCGATGCGTGATTGGTCATGCCAGACCATTAGTGCCATAGATTAGAAAAGGTAAAAAGGCTCCCATGGTGAAGTATATCAAATTTATTGAATGAAGTAAAAAAACAGATAAAAAGCTTTCATAGCAGCTGGGCAAGCAGATCCATGTGCAAAGAGGGAATGCCGCTAGCGCTCCAGCTGCGTGCCAAACGGCGGAAATGATGTGTCACGTTCAAAACACCCCACCGGTTTCGTCAGTGCATTCTGATGTCATCATGGTCAAATACTCACTTTAGATTGTTTATTTGGACAATTTTTATAAACTTTTTGAATTTTTATTAATTGCAACACCACAATTTTGCTTGGTTTGAAGATATTTGGACTTTTTATATATATATTTTGGTTTGGGTGATTTTATTATTTGCATTTAATATTTGTCATTTGATATTTTTTTGACATAGCTATTTTTTGCACATATTTTTTGCACTTATTTAAGTTTGCACAATTAAATATTTTGCACTTGCACTTTATTAGAGAGCGCGGTTCCAATTAATTTATCAATTAATTATTCTCTATTACTTTTTTGGGGACAACCCAAAACTTGGGATTTTCATTTATATTCACTTTCAATGATAATAGTAAACAGGACAAATAGGGTGAATCTCCTTAACGGGGGCACAGACTACAATAAAAACTAAAAAGAATTCTAATCCCTCTAATCCAAAAACTAAAATAAGTTTTGCCTTTAGCTATGCTTTAAGTTAAAAAAAAGTTTAGGCTTTAGAACAACTCTGCAACTTTTCTACTTAAAAAGCTAATGATCCTGCCATGAAGATCCATGTTCAAGCACTTTCTTTTATATTGGGTGGCAACGCTATTTCCCTGTCTCCCAATTGTGCCCTAGTGCTGTCACACAGTCTCCTAAAATGTTTACAAGTGGCCATTTTAACATACCTTAACACCAACTTGATCCACTGTTGTTACCGCCAGGAAGCATGCCGTAAAAAATGTCATGCAGCCATTGCTGGCGCATGTACACATGAACAAAAAATTAAAACATGTATTCTATATTTTATTTTTTATTTTTTAAGCATGTGTTAATAATGCACAGTGCTTTATCAAATTACATGCTGTTCAGTTTCAATCCTTGATCTCTTTTAACCTCCCTGGCGGTATGATTATTTCAGATTTTAGGTGCTGAAAGCGGTACAATTATTTTGCACAGAAATAAAGTTTGAAAAATGAAATAAAAAATTATAATATAATAAATAACTATAAATAATTATACCAAATAATATTATAATAATAATAAAAATTATTCAATAATGTAATCAAATCAAAAACAGTGAAATTTGCTCAGTTGCAGAATTGTCGCTTTCGTTACTTTTAGTGTTTGGTGACGGATTTCCCCGCAAATCACTCAATTCTGCAAGTGATTCTAATTTATTATCGCTGTTTTCTAGCTGGTCTAAAGCCACTTTTGATGTAAAGGGACAGTTTTGGTTGCTATGGACAATCTCCAGTTTCCAGGCAGAAAAAACAGTTTTTATAATATAAAACAGCATGCAGGACACTGGGCAGACCACTAGGGACAAAAGGGATGTGTAATTATTTGATACGGTACTGTAATCTTACAGATTACAGTATACTGTATCTGTACTGTGTGTTTCACTTTTTGAATTTGCCGCCGAACTCCGTCCCCGTGCGTCGCAACACTCGCAGGGAACGGAGCTCGGCACTGTGAATCGAGCGAGACACGGTGGCTCGCCGATCACAGCGGGGAGACATCGCAGGATCCAGGGGACAAGGTAAGTAACCTCTACATGGATCCCGCGATGCGATCCCGAGTCTGGCTCGGGGATACCGCTTTGGGTATTGAAAATCCACCCCGAGCCAGACTCGGGAATACCGCCAGGGGGGTTAAGGATGGGTTCAGGCGTGTTCACAACTCCACGTGCCCACGCCCACCAGGAAGCTGACACTGTGCAGCGCTAATCACAGGCAGTGAGACAATTCCTGATCCGCACCTGCACAGATCGGGAGATGTCTCAATACCTGTGATTAGCGCTGCGCAGTGCCAGCTTCCTGGTGGGCGTGGGCACGTGGAGTTGTGAACACGCCTGAACCCATTCTTAATCTCTTTCATTCCAAAATGTAGAAATAGTACAAACGTATATACTATGTCCACATGACCCCCTGGAAGATTCTAGAACTTTTGGGGAGCCCTATAAAATGGGGTTCCGGACACAGGCTATTGCCAGTCACCAGAGGGGATTAACAGGACAGCTCCCCTCCCCCCCATCCCCTTGTCGCAGCTTATTATGAGGTGGGACCCCTTACTCTTTTATAGTAGAAAGAGAAAGGGAGGGAAGTCATTAATTATTAGGCCTGAGCCGTGGTGGCTGGGTCGTATTGAAATATTCGGTACTTTGATAGGAGATTAGTAAAAGTATTTATTGCTTATGTTTTATTTGTAAATTGCAAAAAAACAAAAAAAACGTTATTCATTCATTTCAGTGGTGTGGTTTCAAATTAATTTAAATTTATATATGGTAATTAAGGTTTTAATAATAGATTTATTGTTGCCTACCGCTTACTATTCCATAATCAAATTGTATACTTTATCTTGTACTCCAAAATCCAATCATAGCATGTGACAAGCCCTTACTTCATTTGTCAGCACCCTTGAGTAAACATGAGCTAAATTAGTAATCTGTCACACCTAAACACACTCCCACACTTGTCAACATAGGAAATCAAAGAGCTGATCTAATGTAAGAATTCCGCAGGGCTTTAAAAACCTAGGGACATTAGTCAATCTTATACTGACCAGCCTAGGAAAAAAGGAACACCAGATTAATTTTCAGCTTTAGGTTTCCAACCACATTTTTAGAGTGCACACACAGCAGATATCTCACTGAGAACATCAGGGAGTGTCTATGTGCCTTTAAAGTGTAACTCCACTTTCGTAGGAAAAAAAAACTAAAAAAAAAAAAATAATATAGCGTATACAATTGCGACCCAAGTCATTTCCTTTTCAATCTGCAGCGCTGTAATTTTCTGTAAAGTGCAATGCAATATGGCTACTTGGAGGTGTTCTGTAAACAGATGGTGTACAGAACGCCCCCAAGTATGTCATTTCCTGCTTGTTTGATTGGCTCACTGATTTTCCCAGAAGTCTGCACTAAGATACAAAATTGAATTTGAGCATCCCCTGCAATAAATAATTGCATTTTTGGTGAGATATTCCCAAAGGGAGATCATGTCTAAAGGGATGTAGCCCCTATAAGTTTCCTTATTAGAGCCCTGCATGTGCAGCAGCTCATTGATAATTATAAAACCACTTCTATACAGATTAATTTCGCACATGGACACAGACAAACAAACAGCTCTTTCTCCAGGATAACAAAAGGTAAGAATTTGCAACAAATGTTGTTAAAACCCTTGCAAAGTACATAAATCACCCAGAGGGAAATATTTTTTTCTCAACAAAAGTGGAGTTACCTTTTAAACTACCAGGAACAATTGCACGCTTTCTTCCTAACACAGCCAATGAATAGATATAGTGCAATTATGGGGAACATTTTCTTCCTTTTTTATAAAGCAACTATTGATTATGAGTCTCAAAGGCTCATAATCAAGGTATAAGTAATTTCAGACAATCTCTGTAGGCAAGAACAGGCGCTTTATATGTTTAAAGGCACAGACTATGCATTTTTTGGCTTTAACAAAGTGTAACAGAGGTGATAATCAACCGAATGTTTTTATTCATAGCATTATTGGGCCATACACTGTTCCAGAATAAACTCTGTGGAGGCCCCTAGGCAGTCGAAACCTTGGGGCCCTCCTTTCAGGTTTTTGGAGGTTTCTCATGCACCCCCTAGTGGGATAAAATTGAGCTAAGTCGGCCGCTAGATGGAAATGACCAACATTACTGTACATTACACATACATAGGATGCACCAAGATTTTTTACAAACTGACAGCTGAAAAAAGCCGAGCTTTTAAGAGACAAAGTGTAATGTGAACCTGATGTCTGTGGTTTATTTATTGGGTACATTACATTAATACAGTATTTTCTCTATAGAGTCTTTAATGTAACATTTTTGTTTCTCTGAATTGATTTATTTTTTTCTATCTACATTTTAACAAAGCTTCATTGTAATTTTCTTCTTAGATCAATATTATTTTGAACTGTTGTTGTGGGGCCCTAAATGGTGTGGGACCCATAGGCCAGTGACTACTATGCATATTTGGTAATCTGTCACTGGCCATACGCAGCTACTACACCTATGGACGGCTCTAAATGTCTGTTAAATCAACAGTTGTCAAAGAATAAATTAAATACAATAATAAGTCACAAAGGTTAAACTCCACACCCTTTGAGGATGACCATGGGGTGAACAACGCCAGGGCAGGCATGAAAAAGTTTGATTGTGAGCCTCCTCTCGTTGCATTGTTTGTTCACTACCACCTGCTTGAACTATATCACCAATATGGCTTGTATGTTGTCTTATGCATACAATAGACCCAACAACTAACCCTATCATCTATTGTTCTGGAGATACGGGGCTACTTGCACAGCCTGTCAGAATCTACATACAGAGTGGCTACATACAAGCTGGCATATTGTTTGCAGCAGACTGAGAGGATGAGCTCACATTGCCTCTCTTCACTTCTGGTCAGAGGCACTGAGCTCAATGGACAGCTTGGAGCATGTAGAGTTTGACAGGCAGCACCGTCTGCCAAACTCGCTTATTGAATTCAATGGGGCCACTCTGCAACTGCAAGCCAAATTCGCTTGCAGTAGCAGCATAGTCCAACAATGTAAAAATACCATTCAGCAATGTAAAAAAAAAAAACAAGGAGGCGGCAGTAGCACCTCATGAACACCTGTGAGCTGCTGCTATACCACTCGTTGAAAAGCAATCCACCACAGATCACTTTTTAGAGGGCACTTCACTTCAACTTATATAACAGGTGACCATTTGCCAACCTGCAGATGATAGGCCCTACTCCAAAAGATATCACTCTCAGTTATTCCCCTCCCACTGATTGATATCCCTCCATGATCACCCCCCTGCTGACAGACCTCTCCCCCCATGCTGTCCCCACACACCCTCTCCCCTACTGGCCTATGGATGGGGGAATCACTCGCGCAGTGTTACTGTGTTCTGCCAGTGGGGAGCCTTCCCTTCCCACAGAATACTATGATCAGTGTTGCTAACTATAGCTGGCAGCACTAATTGTTTTGGGAAAAACCTGACAGGCTAGTTGTACTCAAGTCGATTAATAGATTGGCTTGTGTACAACCAGCTAGCCCATACATAGATCAACTATGGCTGGTCTCTGCTTAATTGGCTTAATTTCAATCCATGTATGGCCCGTTTAACCACTATGCAGTCCCTAAACATCCTTCCACAAACCTTTACATTTTTCCTTCCCAGATTCCTTCATCCTCCTCTCCTGTACATAGTGCCCACTGTCATACCCTCCACACTTCTCTCCTGTACATACTGCTCACTGTCATACCCTCCACACTTCTCTCCTCTACATACTGCTCACTGTCATACCCTCCACACTCCTCTCCTGTACATACTGCCCACTGTCATACCCTCCACACTTCTCTCCTATACATAGTGCCCACTGTCAAACCCTCCACATTTTTCTCCTATACATAGTGCCCCCTATCATACCCTCCACACTCCTCTCCTGTACATACTGCTCACTGTCATACCCTCCACACTCCTCTCCTGTACGTACTGCCCCCATCATACCCTCCACACTCCTCTCCTGTACATAGTGCCCACTGTTATACCCTCCACATTCCTCTCCCTCACCTGCACATAATTCCCACTTTTATACCATTCATACTCCTCCCTTATGCCTCTTACCCACAAAAACAGTTCTTTAAAATTATATTGAATATCTTCAATGTTACCAGCCCTAGAATGGGCACACTTTTGTTAGTTCAACTAAAGGAAATCTTTCCAGTCCTCATATTTGTTCTGCCCATTAGCTGCCCCAAAGTACATGATTGATTTCTGGTGGAGTACCACAGGAGGCTGTTATTACAATGAGAGCCACAATGAATTCTTGCACATGTGTTAATTTGAGGCATGGATTTAAGAGCTATATTTTCGTATGCTATGTGATTGGAAAACTTTTATCAGAATCTGTACAGGCACAACTGGACAGCCTTTCAAGTTACAGGAGACTGCTGGATGTTTGTTTCAGTGATCTGCGCATAGTGTGGAGTAGAGAGATCACTTTGCATTCTCTCAATGAATGCAAAGCATTCCCTGATTAGACATGATGGAGACCGTGATGTTACCATCTTGCCTCTCCACCTCATCCAATCAGAGAACACTTGCCATTCATTGAGTAAATGCAAAACGATCTCTGAATGGCGCCTGTGCTGGTCAAGTGACCTGGCACCTGGCACGGGACCTGAACGCTAGTGGAGATCACTGGAGTAGCAGCAATTTCCAGCTTCTAGAGCACATGTGTCAAACACAAGGCCCGCGGGCGGAATCCGGCCCGCCAGGCCATTTCATGAGCATGGGTGAGTTCCTGCACCCTGGATACATCTATATAGTTTTACAGATGCAACTGGTCTTTTGAGGGCAGCCATCTTGCTTAGGCGGCCCACAATGAGATTGAGTTTGACACCCCTGTTCTAGAGGGATCCCACAGGTATGGTATATGCTGGACTAATGTAACTATGTAAAAATGCAATACCTGGAATTCCTTTTTAAAAATGTCTTTTGAACCAAGAGATCACTTAAACTAATGAGTGTGAAACTACTGGAGTGTTTACATGCATGTTTGATGACAATACAAAATAATTATAATGGATCTCCTATTTGCTTGAAGTTGATTTTAATGATTTTTCTGAACAATTTTTGTTGGTCAAATGTTGCTCTACATAGTAACAAAAGATTGGATTGTTTATAGCAGTGTGCAATGCATTACACAGATTGAGGTTATATATATACAATTTATAATGAGTATTTTTGTAGCAAGGTGATGGAATTCATTTAACCGCATTTGATGTATATTTTCTAAATATTCTAATAAAATAAAAAAATGGTGTGGCCCACCTGCGCTCCTGGCTCCTCCTCTCTTCCAAGTGCACCCATAGCAAGCGGCTTGTGCACTTGGGGCACTTGTACGGCTCAATCACGAGCTGGGATGTGTGCATCTATTGGCCCTGCCCCCCCCACTCCCGCCTTACTGGATTCCTTCGGCAGCAGCAGCGGCCAATGGTTCCTGTTACTGCTTCCGTGTCCAGTGTGGAGAGAGCTCTTAGGCACAGTGCTGGATCGAGATTGGGCTCAAGTAAGTATTTGGGGGAATCACAGAAGGTTTTTTAGGTTAATGCAGAGAATGCATTACTTTCAGCCTTTACGATCACTTTAAGGTTTTCTGTATTTATGTAAAGCAGAATAAAACGTAAATCAAGATATTTGTAAGAAATACGGCTAATTATTGTCGTTTCAACAAAAAAAACAATATCCAATGAACTTGTATAAAGCATTGTTCCCTTGTCTCTACTCACTGAACTCTCTAGACACTGAAACCAAGAATAGTATTAATAAAAAAAATATGTCTTCATAAGTATGCCACTTCTGTTTTTTTTTTGTTATGACCTGTACAGACATCAGCCTTTTCCAGTATTATTTAGTTTCCCAAGGGGTATGTTCCATAGTGACATCAATTATCTCTTAAGCACAGAAGCAAATTGCATTTCCCTAAAGGGTGAGGAGACAAGGCCATAGACTGGGACAGCAAGTAAATGTCTTTGAGGAATATTTTTTAAGAACGTAATACTGTCCCTCAGATAAAACATATTATAATCATTCCAACAACAAGCAACAAAGCCTGTTCTACCCATCAGTCCTGGACAGACATCCAACTAACCAGAGGCTATAGAGAGAAGGCAACAGTTACCTTAAAACCATCAAACAAAGCTGTGACAATAAAGAAGGCCCCTGAACCTCCTTTAGGGAAAGGGAGCCTTGACTGCTGGAAGCATGGCATCACTGTGGGATGAACCTAAAAGGGATGTTAAGTAGCTCCCTTAGGATTGGCTACAAAGACCTGAGATGACTGGGCAGAGCCTGAACTCTACGAAAAGGCTACACTGGGCCACATCCAACTGCTCTGAGGAGATTTAGCTGTCACAAGAGTTGACCACCCTCCGGCTCGTTGTGATGTTTTGTCACAGCTTTATTGTTATATAGTTTTAACCTTGCCAGCAATTGATGTTGCTTTATGGGCTATGTCCTCAAGTTAAATTCTGGGGTCAGTCTAATGCCTGTCTGTTACTGATGTTAAGGACAGGCCTCTTAGGCTATGGGATCAATTCACTAATGTTTACCGCATGCGATAACACAGTCACGTGATTCATTTTCATAAATTATCGTATGCGGTAAATAAAGTCAATCTCACAAAAAAGAAAAAAAAACAATTATGAGACATTTACCGCAAAATAAAAAATAATTCACAGTAAATATCGTTTAAAAAGCTCCTAAGTCCAATTCACAAACGGAGCAAAGAATAAAAAAAACATGTAATATGTACCACCAGAATTTTGCTGGTGGTATCACATGCAGTACTTGTCAAAAAACAGCCTGGGGTCGGGCAGACTCCCACGCTGTTTTTTCACAAATAGCTGGTTCCTAAGAAGCGGGCCGGGAAGCCGGCTGCCGTGTCCTTAACAATGGATGACTCATCAGCTGTCAGTGGAATACCTAAAAAAACATGCCGACAATTAAAAAATTTTGAAAAAAAACGGCGTGGGATCCCCCCAAAATCCATACCAGACCCTTATCTGAGCATGCAGTTCGGCAGGTCAGGAAAGGGGGGGGCAAGCGAGCCCCCCCCAAACCATACCAGGCCACATGCCCTCAACATGGGGGGGTGGGTGCTTTTGGGAAGGGGGGCCTCATCCCCACAACCCCAGCAGCAGGTGGTCCCCCAGATTCCGCCCCCATGTGAATGAGTATGGCCTACCCATTCACCAAAAAAGTGTCAAAAAGGGATAAAAACACAGAGACATAGTTATGTAGTTAGTAAGGTTGAATAAAGACACCAGTCCATCCAGTTCAACCTGAGTGAGTGTGGGTGCGTGTCTACAATTGTCCCTATTTATTTAAGGTACCCATATAGCGCCGTCAATTTACGCAGCACTCCACACATACATCACACACTCACATTTGTCCCTACCCTCAAGGAGCCCACAATCCAAGTTCCCCAACTCACATTCATATACTTGGGCCAATTTTGGACAGACGCCAATTAACCTACCAGCATGTCTTTGGAGTGTGGGAGGAAAGCGGTGTACATGGAGGAAACCCACGCAGGCACAGGGAGAACATGCAAACTCCAGGCAGGTAGTGTCGTGGTTGGGATTCAAATTCCTTTGCCCTATGCCTGACTTTTATTTTGCACAGCTTCCATAGTTCTGTTCCTCCTTAAAGGATGGGAAAAAAAAATATATAAAAAAATTAAAATATAGCATATATATATATATATATATATATATATATATATATATATATATATATATATTTATATTTATTAACAATTACCTTTCCTTTTCACATTGCAGCTCTGTAATTGTCTGTGAAATGCAGTGCAATGTGGCTACCTGGAGGTGTTCTGTAGCCAGAATGTGTACAGAACACCCCCCAGATATGTCAATTCCTGCTTGTGTGATTGGCTCGCTTATTTTCCCAGAAGTCTGCACTAAGATACAAGTCAAATATCAGGCATCCCCCTGCAACAAAAATGTAATTTTTGGTGAGATACTTCCAATAGGAAATACCATCTAATAGAAACTTCCAATAGGAAGTTTCAATAGGAAATACCATCTAAAGGGATTCAGACCCTGCAGTTTTCCTCATTAGAGCTTTGCAGGTGCAGCAGCTGGTTGATAATTAAGAACCCACTCCCATTAGACTCACTTCTGCACTCACTTTAGGGATTTCTTCAGAATAACAAAAGATAGGAATCTGCAACAAAGTTTGTCAAAATCCTTCTAAGGTACATAGATCAACCAGAGGGGAATGTTTTTTTCTCAAAAAAAGTGGAGTTACACTTTAAGGCTAATGGGTCACTCGCTATATCGCTATGCTATAGTTCCATCAGCCAAGATTCCTTTCACTATAGCTCAAACCTACATTGGCACCCCTTGAAATTTTCAACATTTTGTCATGTTACACCCAAAAACGTAAATGTATTCTATTGGGATTTTACGTGATAGACCAACACAAAGTGGCACATAATTGTGAAGTGGAAGGAAAATGATAAATGGTTTTCAAAATGTGTTACAAATAAATATCTGAAAAGTGTGGCATGCATTTGTATTCAGCCTCCTTTAGGCTGGCCATACACTATACAATTTTCTTGTTCAACTTTCCTTTAGATTTACCAAAACCATATAATATGAGGTCAAACCTAAACCCTTTCAATCTGTATCTCATCAGGCAGACACTTGCACTACATAGTTGAAGGTAAATCTAGAGGAAATTGAATAAGAAAATTGTATGGTCTATGGCCAGCCTTACTCTGATACCCCAAACTAAAATCTAGTGGAACCAATTGCCTTCAGAAGTCACCTAATTAGTAAATAGAGTCCGCCTGTGTGTAATTTAATCTCAGTATAAATACAGTTGTTCTATGAAGCCCTCAGAGGTTTGTTAGAGAACCTTAGTGAACAAAGAGCATCAAGAAGGCCAAGGAACACACCAGACAGGTCAGGGATAAAGTTGTGGAGAAGTTTAAAGCAGGGTTAGGTTATAAAAAATATCTCAAGCTTTAAACTTCTCATGGAGCACTGTTCAATCCATCATTTGAAAATGGAAAGAGTATGGCACAACCGCAAACCTACCAAGACATGGCCATCCACCTAAACTGACAGGCTGGGCAAGAAGAGCATTAATCAGAGCCAAGAGGCCCATGGTAACTCTGGAGGAGCTGCAGAACTCAGATGGGAGAATCTGTCCACAAGACAACTATTATGCCCTGTACACACGATAGGATTTTCCGACAACAAAACCGTGGATTTTTTCCTGACGGATGTTGGCTCAAACTTGTCTTGCATACACACGGTCACACAAATGTTGTCGGAAATTCCAAACGTCAAGAATGCGGTGACGTACAACATGCACGACGAGCCAAGAAAAATGAAGTTCAATAGCCAGTGCGGCTCTTCTGCTTGATTTCGAGCATGCGTGGAATTTTGTGCGTCGGAATTGTGTACACACGATCAGAATTTCCGACAACGGATTTTGTTGTGGGAAAATTTGAGATCCAGATCTCAAATTTTGTTTGTTGGAAATTCCGACAGAAAATGTCCGATTTAGCCTACACATGGTCTGAATTTCCGACAACAAGCTCCCATCGAAAATCCTATCGTGTGTACATTGCATTAGTCGTGCACTCCACAAATCTGGCTTTTATGGAAGAGTGGCAAGAAAAAAGCCATTGTTGAAAGAAAGCCATTAGAAGTCTCAGTGCAGTTTGCAAGAAGCCATGTGGGGGACACAACAAACATGTGGAAGAAGGTGTTCTGGTCAGATGAGACCAAAATTTAACTTTTTGGCCTAAAAAGTAAAATACAACCATGTCTGGTGGAAAACGAACAGTGCACATCACCCTGAACACACGATCCCCACTGAAAAACATTGTGGTGACAGCATCATGTTGTGGGGATGCTTTTCTTCAGCAGGGACAGGGAAGCTGGTCAGAACTGATGGGAAAACGGATGGAACCATATACAGAACAATCACAAGGCTGCCGTGTGTGTGCTTAATTAGTTTATAACTGACGCCCTTTCTTTGTACAAAAATCCACAGGAAAGTTTGTACAAAGTCCTATCGTGTGTATGGGCCTTTAGGAGAAAACCTGTAAAGGCCCGTACACACGATCGGACTTTTTGACAACAAACATGCAAATTAGCTGTTTTGGAGCAACATCCGACCGTGTGTACGCTCCATCGGACAAACTTTTTCGGTTACCATCGGACTTTTGTTGGCTGTGCGAACGCACAAACTTTCCGGCAACAAAAGTCCGATGGAGCAAAGTCCGATCGTGTGTACACAAAACCATCGGACTTTTGTACAAACTACAGTACGCAGCCACGAGAATGTTTCCAGCGTGATCCCATCGCGCTGGTTCTCGGCGACAGGGTACTTACATCTCGCACTGGCTACAATAGGAAAAACACATTTTCCTAGAGCGGCGGGCGCGAGAGGGAATTCACTCTGGGGGAATACCAGGCCCTTCGGTATGGATTTTAAGGGGAACCCCCTACGCCGAAAAAACGGCGTGGGCCCCCCCAAATCCATACCAGACCCTTATCCGAGCATGCAGCCCGGCCTGTCAGGAAAGGGGGTGGGGACGAGCGAGCGCCCCCCCCCTCCTGAACCGTACCAGGCCGCATGCCCTCATCATGGGGGGTAGGTGCTTTGGGGGAGGGGGGCCCTGTGGCCCCCCCCACCCCAAAGCACCTTGTCCCCATATTGATGAGGACAAGGGCCTCTTCCCGACAACCCCCCTATGTGAATGAGTATGGGTTACATCGTACCCCTACCCATACCCTAGGGAAAAAAGTGTCAATAAAAAAACACACTACACAGGTTTTTAAAGTAATTTATTAGGCAGCTCCGGGGTCTTCTTCCAACTTCGGGGGTCTTCACAGTCCGGGGGCATGCTGGGACTGTGACATCATAAGGGGGCGTGGTCATCAGCTGGCATCACCCGGTGACCACGCCCCATGCCTATATAAGTCATCCGATGACATCCATGTCATCCGATGACCACGCCCCCTTATGACATCACAGTCCCAGCATGCCCCGGGACTGTGACGTCATAAGGGGATGGGTCACCGCCTATATAAGTCATCGCGAGGCGCTCACACAGCATTACAGCGGGAGAGAGTGTCGTGCCAACATCGGAAGAAGAGAAGAGGGAAGAAGACGACGAAGAAGACCGGGCCACCGCTAGCAAGAGAGCGGCAAAAGAGCAGGGGATTGCAGAGGAGCCCGGCAGAAGAACCGGACACCGGGAGAAGAAGTGGACACCGGGAAAAGAGGCTGGAGGGAGCGGAGAAGAACCGGACATCTGGAGAAGAGGCCAGAGAGACCCCTGAAGTCAGAAGAAGACCCCCGAAGTTGGAAGAAGACCCCCGGAGCCGCCTAATAAATTACTTTAAAAACCAGTGTGTTTTTTTGTTGACACTTTTTTCCCTAGGTGAATGGGTAGGGGTACGATGTACCCCATACTCATTCACATAGGGTGGAGGCCGGGATCTGGGGGCCCCCTTATTAAAGGGGGCTCCCGGATTCCGATAAGCCCCCCGCCCACAGACCCTGACAACCAACGGCCAGGGTTGTCGGGAAGAGGCCCTTGTCCTCATCAACATGGGGACAAGGTGCTTTGAGGTGGGGGGGCCGCAGGGCGCCCCCCTCCCCCAAAGCACCCACCTCCCCATGTTGAGGGTATGCGGCCTGGTACGGTTCAGGAGGTGGGGCCGCTCGTTGTCCCCACCCCCTTTCCTGACCGGCCGGGCTGCATGCTCGGATAAGGGTCTGGCATGGATTTTGGGGGGACCCCCATGCCGTTTTTTCGGCATAGGGGGTTCCCCTTAAAATCCATACCAGACCTAAGGGCCTGGTATGCCCCTGGAGGGGAACACATGCCGTTTTTTTATTTAAAATTTGGCGTAGAGTTCCCCCTCATGATTCATAACAAACACAGTGCCTGGCATTGGCGGGGATCCAAGGCGGATCCCTGCACCAGTGTCAAA
The DNA here is from genome assembly GCF_042186555.1 of Aquarana catesbeiana. NCBI lineage: Eukaryota > Metazoa > Chordata > Amphibia > Anura > Ranidae > Aquarana > Aquarana catesbeiana. The sequence goes on from NC_133329.1 coordinate 294,230,240, forward strand.
AAAAAAAGGTGTCAATCTCACCGATAAAAGCGGTGAGATTAACACAATATCAGACAATACAGAAGTTGACCAAAGGGTGGTGGTAAAGAGCTGAAAAACCACGTGATTTGATGAAAGTTGGCTGAAAAAGTTCTGCCGTGTGTGTGCAATACAAAAGTTTGTACAAAGTCCTATCGTGTGTATGAGGCTTTAGAATGGCCCAGTCAAAGTCCAGACCTAAATTTAATTGAGAATTTCTGGCAAGACTTGAAAATTGCTGTTCATAGACAATCCAATCTGACAGAGCTTAAGCTATTTTGCAAAGAAGAATGGGCAAAAATGTCACTCTCTAGATGTACAAAGCTGGTAGCGACATCCCCCAAAAAACTTTTGCAGTGAAAGGTGGTTCTACAAAGTATTGACTCGGGGGGGCGGAATACAAATGCACGCTAAACTTTTCAGATATTTATTTGTAAAAAAAAATTGAAAACCATTTATCAATTATATGGCACTTTGTGTTGGTCTATCGCATAAAATCCCAATAAAATAAATTCACGTTTTTGGTTGTAACATGACAAACAATGGAAAATGTCAAGGGGTGTGAATACTTTTTCAAGGCACTGTATTTCTATATAATGTTGAACTTTACATAGTTGGATAAAACATGGCTTATGCCTTTCTTGGTCTGCAGCTTCACCACTTTTCCAAAACTCCAGATCTAAGGCCTCATGCACACAGGGTGTGTTTACTGTCGCTTTTAGCAGCGTCAGACATTTTTTTTTTTTACATTTCCAAAACGCCTCTCCATGTTGTTCTATGTGTCCATGCACACATAGGGTTTTAGGAGCTGTAAGTGGCATAGGCGTTTTCAAACTGTGAAAAAACCCAGGGCATTCTGGAGCAGCAGTGTTAAGCTGTAAAAACGCCTGACGTGGCTAAACGTGTGTTAACGCTGTATACAGCGTTAAGCAGCGTCAAACGTTTTTAAGCTGTAGTAATTGGATTTGGGAGTGGAAAATAGAACAGGGTAGAGAAAAGCCGCTAAATGATAATGCAGCTAAACGCGCATTAATGCCAATGCAAAACGCTTCTAAAAGCGAGTTCTTACAGCCACTTTTTTCCTGGCGTCAGTACTGGCTTTGCAGTTTGTGCAGTTTGTGTGCACGAGGCCTAAATGGTACCATTAAATCAAGTCTATATAGGGCTTAGGCATTCAAAAATGGATAAACCATTGGATTCACCTTGCGTTTTATGCCATCAGAAATGTCATTTCCCAATAATCCAGATGTATGTATTATATTTAAACTTTTATTGAGTGCATCATCATACATATACATAACCCATAAAAAGAAATAAAATACACTGTAAGTATGCCACAGCTACTTTCTCTTCTACTATAAACAGGACAAACTGTATGCCCAGAATCTCAGTGTATTCATTTTCCTGCTCTGAAGTAACACCAGTCGGAATAACATGACACTCTCATTAAAAAGCTGCCAGCATGTGCAAAAATGAATACCCGACTCTGACTTCTCTCTATTCTTCTATTAACCCTTTACTTTTTCAATCTGTTTTCTCAGCAAGAAATCTCCATTCGTATGACCCCCCCTCAGCAGACATACCCCATTAATTCTCTAATAATTGCTTTATATTTGGTATCAAACAAAGTGCTATGATAAAAAAAAAGAAATGGTGACTGTATTACTTGACTTTTGCTGCTGCAATTACATTTAATTTGCTGTTTAATTGAAGGTGTTGGAAAGTAAAGGAAATTTTGTTTGTCATGAAAGGGCTAATGAAAGGGCTAAGAAGGGCTAAGAAGCTTTTCTGAATTACACAAGTACAAAGGTGCCTAAATGCCACAATATACAGCATGCTACCTTTATACTGTGCATTTATAATAGAGTATAAGAGACAGTTAGATGCGCTGCAACTCCAATACAACGAGAAAATGCATAACCCCTTGTAGAACTAAAAGGCTTCACGAGGGTTGATTTTTATTATTTTACGGAGTAGAGAATTTTAATTTCAGGAAGCTCAGTTTTTGAACAAGGTGAAACTGAGTTCACTCACTTTTCAATAATTTGCACGCAAAAACCCTGTTTTTTTTAAATTTTCCCTTGCACATGATTGGGTATTTAAATTGTGCATAGGTTCACCATATTCACAAGAGTAAAGGAACATTCACTTTGCAAAGTGAACAGGCTCAACTTATTTAGCAAACCAGCTCTGTTGTGTAATTTATATACAGGCATACCCCACTTTTAAGTACGCAATGGGGTTTATTTACTAAAGCTGGAAAGTGCTAAATCAGGCTCTCTTCTGTATAGAAACCAATGAGCTTCCAGGTTTTATTACCAAAGCTTAATTGAACAAGCTGGGGTTAGAAGCTCATTGGTTTCTATGCAGAAGTGAGCCTGATTTTGCACTTTCCAGCTTTAGTAAATAAACCCCATTGTGTACTTAAAAGTGGGGTATGCCTGTACAGTGCTGTGAAAAAGTATTTGCCACCTTACTGTTTTTTTTATTTTATGAATTACACTTAAATGATTCAGATCATCAAACAAATTTTAATATTATACAAAGATAACCCGAGTAAATCCAAGATGCAGTTTTTAAATTATTATTTCATTTGTTAGGGGAAAAAGCTGTTCAAATCTGCCTGACCCTATGTGAAACATTAATTGCCCCCTCCCACGCTGAATCATGAATGAATTGTGATTAACCACAATTTTTTTGAAAGCTGAGTTAAATTTCACTTGCCACACCCAGGCCTGATTACTGCCAGACCTGTTGAATCAAGAAATCACATAAATAGAAGCTGTCTGACAAAGTGAAGAATGCTAACAGATCACAAAAAGCCACACATCATGCCACAATCTAAAAAACTTCAAGAACAGATTAGAAACAAAGTAATGTACGTGTATCGGTCTAGGAAGCGTTTCAAAGTCATTTCTAAGACTTTGGAACTCTGGCTCAACGATGGAGAGAGCCATTATCCACAAATGGAGATAACTTGGAACAGTGGTGAACCTTCCCAGGAGGAGTGGCCGGCCTACAAAAATTACTCCAAGAGCATGACGACGACTTATCCAGGAGGTCATAAAAGAACCCAGAACAACATCTAAAGAACTGCAGACTTCACTTTCCTCAGGTAAGGTCGGTGTTCTAGATTCAACAATAAGAAAGAGACTGGGCAAAAATGGCATCCATGGGAGAGTTCCAAGGCCAAAGCCACTGCTGATCAAAAAGAACACAAAGGCTCATCTCACATTTACCAAAAAACATCTTGATTACCCCCAAGACTTTTAAGCAAATATTCTATGGAATGATGAGAAAAAAATTGTACTTTTTGGATGGTGTGCGTCCCGTTACATCTGGCATAAAATTAATAAAACATAAAACTAGTCCCGTTACATCTGGCATAAAACTGGCATAAAAGATAATGTTCTATTTCTAGGTCCGTCAGAATTTTTGAAAAAAAAAGTCAGATGAGGCATACACACGATCGGAATATACGGTGAAAAGCTTCCGTCTGACTTTTTCTGTCGGACATTCTGCTCATGTGTACGTGGCATTATACAGCATTTCATACCAAGAACATCATACCAACAGTCAGACATGTTGGTAGTAGCGTGATGGTCTGGGGCTGCTTTGCAGCTTCAGGATCTGGAGGACTTACCATAATTAATGGAACCATGAATTCTGATCTCTACCAGAAAATCCTAAAGGAGAATGTCCGGCCATCAGTTTGTGACCTTAAGCTAAAGTGTACTTGGGTTATGCAGCAGGACAATGATCCAAAACACAACAGCAAGTCCACCTCCAAATGGTTCAAACAAAGCAAAATTTAGGTTTTACAGTGGCCTAGTCAAAGCCCAGACTTAAATCCAATTGAGCTGCTGTAGCATGCCTTACACTGGCCATTCATGCTGGAAAACCCTCCAATTTGGCTGAATTAAAACACTTCTGCAAAGAAGAGTGGGCCAAAATTGATCCACAGCAATGTGAAAGACTCATTGCCAGTTATTACAAACGCTTGATTGTGGTTGTTGCCGCCAAGGGTGGCACAGCCAGTTATTAGGTTTAGGGCGCAATTACTTTTTCACATAAAGCCAGACAGGTTTGGACAGCTTTTTTGCCTTAATAAATGAAACCATCATTTAAAAACTGCATTTTGTATTTACTCGGGTTATCTTTGTGTAATAATACAATTTGTTTGATGATCTGAATGTGACAAATATGCAAAAAAATAAAAAATCAGAAAGGGGGCAAATACTTTTTCACAGCGTTGTAACTGAATAACCTTTTTCAAGAAAGCACTAGGTGCATTCGACCATTGCCTTCTTTGCCAGTGCCATCAAGTGTGCTGCAATGGTAATAAATCCACTATAAATACTGTATATTAATACAATAAACACAGCAATTAATATTGGAATAGCAATACAAAGTAATGAGGAAGTTCACCGCTCACAGGTAATTACCTCTCCTAGAATCAGCTGTCTCCACAATCAAGCAGGGTGCAGGCTCTGTTTGCAACAGGAGTGATAGGAAAAATGAATAGCTGGATAGATGCACTCCAAAAAATTCACCTTTATTGTATAAAAAAGCTATGACTAAGCACCGTGCTTGGTGTGAAACACGTCAACGGCTGTACAGTTACTCTGTACCCATCTGTGATGCTTTGATATCCATTTTTATACAATAAAGGTGAATTTTTTGGAGTGCGGCTATCCAGCTATTCATTTTTTCTAGCAATACAAAGTAATGATAATAATAATAAGACCTGTGGCCTGTGAAATTTTAAATCTTGACATGTTTGGTCTCTATTTACTGATCATCAACAACATCATCTTCTATATTTTACCGAAAAATTAGGTATTATATTGTGCTTTTACCGTATTTTTCGCTTCATAAGACGCACCTGACCATAAGACGCACCCAGGTTTTAAAGGTGGAAAACAATAAAAAAATATTCTGAACCAAATGGTGTACTAAAATATTTACCAGTGCCCATGAAATGCAGCCTGACCTGTGCCAATGAAATGTAGCCTTACCAGTCCCATAAAATGCAGCCTGACCTGTGCCAATGAAATGCAGCCTTACCAGTCCCATACAGTGCAGCCTGACCTGTGTCAAAGAAATTCAGCCTTACCAGTCCCATAAATGCAGCCTTACCTGTGCCAAAGAAATGCAGCCTTACCAGTCCCATAAATACAGCCTTACCAGTCCCATAAATGCATCCTTACCAGTGCCAAAGAAATGCAGCCTTACCAGTAACAAAGAAATGCAGCCTGACCTGAACATCATCACATCCGCCTGACAGAAGACAGAGCAGCCCGAGCAGCCACCGCGGCCGTATTCCATTCGGTTGTTCGGGCTGCTATCTTCTGTCTGAGTGACAAGCCCAGCCGGGAGATCACCCAGCGCTCGCGGGGGCTTGGGATGTCTGTCCTCTGCTCTCCTGCAAAAAAGGGGGGAATGTATATCTCCATATATTGGGACTTTAAATGAAGCGCACAAGGAAAAGGGGTAGTGCGCCTCCATCCCTAATCTAAATTCAAAAAATAATAAAAGAGTATGGGACTTTAAATGAGGTAGGCTCAAGCATAACGTGAGAGTAAGTGTAGCGCTATAGATTTTTACAAGCTTATGATATAACTTGTATAAAAATATGAAAAAGAAAAGTCTATGTCAATCCACAATATACAAAAAATTAAAAAATTAAGTCTCTGGTACTCTTCAGGTGTCTCTTCAAATACAAAGGACTGTTGTTAGTCCAAAGGGTATATAATTCCTTAATCACTACATGGATAACACATGCAAAGAATTAGGTGTGATGGACCCTCCACATAGAAAAAGTGAAGGCTTACCAGAGGGATTGAACTCATAGGAACATACGTTCAATGAGTCAATATAGCTTGTATCACCAGCAGGCAATTAAAAGGTAGAACCTCCCAACTGGATGGCGACAAAACTCCAAATGTATCCAGAATCGTAAAGGAACTTTCTTTGAAATGGATGGCAAACCTTCCCATGGATCATCTCAGAGGAATAGCCAGCTACTCCAGTGGTTCTCAACTCCTGTCCTCAGGACCCACCAACAGGCCAGGTTTGCAAGATAACTGAAATACATCACAGGTGATATCATTAATGTATTTTAATGTATTTGTTGTGTGAGCTGCTGTTTTGTTGGGTAAGCGCAGGGTTAAACTTTTTTCTCCTTTGACAACGTGAGAGTAAGAATTTATTATACATGAATGTCAAATTGCGTAACGTTGTATATGACAAATAATTGCTCAATGCATATGCAGAAATCTTGGAAATACACGGCATACATATAAACAGAATGTAAAACATGATTACCATAACAGGGGAACAAATTGTTCATATTTCATAGGTATGATGAAATAGAACTAGTAATATACAGTAAATTCATAAAAATATTGTTGTAAAAATATTGATGGAAGTGTGAGGGGTTACATCCTCAAAAGCTTAACGCGTTTCGTTGGCAAACCGACTCATCAAGAGCGGATGCTGAATGTCTGTATGTAATAAAAGGTGTTCTAAATCAAAAGCCCATGATATGGAAAATATTATATGTAAAGAGGTTTGTATCGAAAAAAGAGTTGGTCAAATCCACAAACTTACATCCCATTGGAATGCTGAACTCGAATAATCCTGGTATGCAGGAGTCACCACATCAAGAGGTGCAAAGGTCCGCCCGGAACAACAGGCCCACACTGAAAGGCCCCCAGCCAGTGAACAAATATAGTATATTGAGTATTGTGCCAATAATGGCAAGTAAAATCTGTAAGATGAATGAAAAGTATTGTATACGATAAACCGGCAGCACTGTCAGGCGCAGAGGAGATTAGAATACATGGAGAAGAGAAAGTGAAAAAGTGACGTTGAAGTGCAAAATATGGCATAGGTAAAAATACACCTACTAGATAATGTGCAAAAAAAATGTCGGTAATATAACATGATGGCGGTGGGGGGGAGGGGGGGGCGTCACCTCGTCAATATTTGCTCCATAAGACGCCGCAGAGACATTTCCCCCCCACATTTTTGGGGGAAAAAGTGCATCTTATGGAGCGAAAAATACACTAATTGTTTATCAAAAATTGCTGATTTTATCACGTATGTGAAAAATGGTCCAGGCGTCAAGTTGTTGAATATTGTTATAGGACTATGCATGTGTCTATCATGTTGCCTTACCATGTAATCATTTCTTGTTGCTTCACATTTGCCATTGACATAAGAGTTAAACTGCCCAGACAAAGAAATGCAGATATACCATAAGCTCTGCAAATGCACTTTGCAATGCAAACGGTATATTTAGATACGAGATAAGTATACAACATGAAAATAGCCCATACAATGGCAACTTGCAGGTGCACTAAAACTGTTTGCTAGTCAGACAACAAGGTTTGAATCTCGTATATCATAGCTCTTATGCAAATGTTTGTTTTAAACAGAATAAAGGAAGGAGTCACAGAGGTTTCAGATTTAGTCTTTTGCAAAGATTTCCATTTGTTTATCCATTTCTGTTATTAGTCGATTAGTCTTCACCTGAAAACTCTTGTAAACTGAAACCAGAAAAAATAAAAGTAAAACAAATTTGCGTCCTATATGTCTGTTTAAACAAATTGTTTACTTTAAAGTGACCTAAATTTTTTATAATTTAAACATTTTATAACCCTGTTACATAGAAACTTCAGCCAGCCCCACATGGATCAAAATATGGCCAGGTCAACACTGACCATCCGAATTTCAATCCATGAATGGGCAGGCTGGTTGTACACAAGTGTACAACCAGCCTTTCAATTTTTTCATGAACGAATGATCAATGCTGTCGGCTATAACCAGCAACATTATTCATTGTATTCTGAGGGCAGGGAAGTCTCCCCACTGTCAGAATGCAATACTACAGTAGGAGATATTTCCCCATCCACACTTTCCTTCAACCTTTGGTTACACAAAACAATGCGTAATGTATGGGCTACCATAGAAGAGTGAAAGTGGAAAAAAGACCAAATGGTCAACTGTTTGTTCTAAGCATGTTTGAATCCACATACTGTTGACCAGGGCTTTTTTTCAGCATGAACCCAGGGGAATGCAGTTCTGGCACCTCCAGGAATGAATGTATGAAATGGCAAAGGGTCCTGGGGTATGCTGGAGGATCTTTTAAAGCTGGCTGCTGGGGATCTAGTTCACTGAGGGGAGGGTTCTATTGTTCTGAGGGGTCTATTGTTGCTGATAGGGGAAACATTGTTGCTGATGGTTAATCTATTGTTGCTGGGGGGTCAGTTGCTGCTGGGAGAGATCTACTGTGGAGGGAGGGGTCTACTGATGCTGGCTTCTGGGGGATCTATTGTTGCTCCCGGGAGCTAATTGCTTCTGGGGGGGATCTGTTGTTGCTGTGGGGTGTATTGTTGCTAAGGGGATCTACTGTTGCTGCAGTGAGTCTATTTTTGCTGGGGTGGATCTGTTGTTGCTGTGGGGTATATTGTTGCTGGTGGATCTATTGTTGCTGGCTTAAGGGGATCTATTTTACTACTTTCCTTATTAACTTTAACACATTCCATGCAAATTACTTATTAGCACCACAAAATGATACTCGGTTCTCTAAAAGAGGCAGTATGGGGTCAAGGAACCAGAGGATAGTGCTCGGAGATGGGTAGGGGGAGAGACAAGGGTTGACTTGGAAAGGGGGAGTACCTGCACCTATTCTCTCCAAAAAAAGCCTTGCTGTTGACTGACTCACTACCTCTGCTGGAAGTCTGTAACAAGCATCAATTACTCTTTCAGTAAAATAATCCTTTCAACTTTTCAACTTTCCTTCTGCTAGTCTGAGGTCCCCATGCTTTCCTGATCTTAGCCCTTTCATTTCATACGTTACATAGTTGTTGGTAGATCTAACAATTGTACAATCAAATTGTAATGTGTGGTGACCTTTAGAGTCATCATGAGAAGTTAGCAACAGCGTCATTATAAGTGGGGGAGTATTTTGTCCTATTCAAAATGCTCTTCTTGCATTGTCATCATCACTAAGGCTTGGTTTACAGTAGACCCTGCAGTATCACCATGCAGTTTGGTGTGGCTCAATTTTACCATGGACGAGTACTTCCTTCCCCACATTTCTCATGGGAAGGGCAGCCCATTGAATGAATGAATCATTGGCGCAAGAAAAAAATGCCCCTGGGTCATTGGTTTCAATGAAATTAAAAAATGTGTCCTTGCCAATGGTGTCACTGAAATGAAGAAAAAAAATGTCCCCGAGTCTGTGGTGTCTCTGGAAGGAAAACATGTTCTTTCTTTGGAGGTGTCCAAACACAACTGACCTCATCACTACTCATCACCCATCCCCTAAATACAGAGCTCTTTTACCGAACCCCTTTCCCTACTACAAATCTCTCCGCCAATCACAGTACAGAGCTCTTTAACCCACCCCCAGCTACTTACCCAGCACCATCACTAGAGGCACATTGTCCCCCCTAAACACAGAAGCCAATTTCTGCCTTTAGAACAAATGACAGCGGTGAGTGCAGGGCTAGTGCTGGAGGTGGCGGTACAGAGTACCTTCCCGCTCCAGTAAAAAAAAAAAGCTCTGTTGATAGGAGTGACATTGCAGTAACTCTTGTCAGTTAGGGAGCTCCCAGTGTGCCTCCCTTGCAAAAAGAGCCGTGATGCCCTTGGGGCACATGCCCTTTCTGGCTTAGTACATAGTAAGTGACACAGAGCGATGTTACTAAGTTATGCAGAGTTCAAGGGTCTGTAAGTGACTCAGAGATTAGTACGTGAGTGATGCAGTGCCAGTATGTGATGCAAAGGTCAAGGGTCAGAAAGTGACGCAGAGATCGGTATGTGATGTCTCTACTACTGGTCTCTACTACGTTCAGGTCTCCACTACACATTCGTTTTTTTTATGACAGCTCTCTTATCAGCTCCTAATTCCACACCTCCATACACAAGCCGATCACTGCCCACTCAATGCAGAGAAGTACAAAGACATAGCGGTACAACACAGAGGTGCATCTACATCAGGGGTCTCAAACTGGCGGCCCTCCAGCTATTGCGAAACTACAAGTACATATTCAGACTTAAAGTGATTGTAAAGGATCGTTTTTTATTTTTTTTAAATAACAAACATGTCATACTTACCTCCACTGTGCAGCTCGTTTTGCACAGTGCGGCCCCAAACATCCTCTTCTGGGGTCCCCCGGCGGCTCCTCCCCGCATGAGATAACCCCCTAGGAGAAAAGCTCTCCCGAGGGGGTTACCTTGCGGGCACGCTCCCGAGTCCAGCATTTGCGTCCACAGACACGAATGCCGGACTCGGCCCCGCTGCCCGTGTCATTGTATTTAATTGACAGCAGCGGAAGCCAATGACTGCGCTGCTATCAATCTATCCAACCCCGTAGAGAGGGGGACAGTGCGTCCCCACCGAAGAGATGAAGGGGCTCAGGTAAGTAAAAAGAGGGTGCTGGGGGGGCTGGTGACTGCCAGGTGTTTTTTCACCTTAATGAATAAGATGCATTAAGGTGAAAAAACACAAGGGTTTACAACCCCTTTAATAAAGGTGTACTTTATAAAAAAAAAAAAAAAAAGGTGAACTTAGCCTGTACTTTAAAGGTTCAAATCATGTCACCCCTTTTCCTTCTTCCACAAAACTGTACATACAATGTGTATTAAGTTTCTGAAGTCTCTCCTGAGATGTTTTCCCCCACACCGTTCACCATTTTTTGCATGTCTATGGAGTTGTTCTATTTTAACATTATCTTTTTGTAAAAGGGGTCTCTAGAACTGGATGCAGTATTCTAAATGAGGTCTAACTAAAGATCTATATAGGCCAATCAGTACCTCCTTTCTTCTGCTGGTGATCTCTCTGGTGATACAGCTTAGAATTCTATTTGCATTTCCCACTGCCTGGTTAAACTGTTTTGTAATCATCTGAAATAAGTTTCCCCAAAACATTTTCCTGTGTAGTTCTGGTCTATACTGCACCCCCAAACTTCTACTCTGTCAAGAGATTCTTTTTCCCTAGGTGCATTATGCATAATGCTAAATCATGTTCCATGTTTTTTTTATGAGATCATTATGTAGAGCTGTATCAAATGTGCTAAAAATCAAGATCGGCTACAGCATCACCCAGGTCCAAAACAATTATGGTAAAGTAAAAAAAAATGAATCAGATTAGTCTGACATGATCGGAACTCAGTGAAGCTATACTATTTTGAGTCCAACAAGTTGTGTGTTTTTAGGTGATCAACAATCCTTTTTCTTGGGGGTGAATCCATTAAAGCATTTGTTAACCCCCAAAAAATATATACAGATCCTGGACCTTAAAGCAGATTACACACACATTTTAAAACACATTTCTTCATCAGTTTAGGCCAATATATATTCTTCTACATATCTTTGGTAAAAAAATCGCAATAAGCATATATTGATTGGTTTTTGATTGGTTGGTTTTGCGCAAAAGTTATAGCATCTACAAACTATGGGAAAGATTTATGGCATTTATTATTATTTTTTTTTTTTTTTTTACTAGTAATGGCAGTGATCTACGATTTTTAGCGGTACTGCGACATTGCGACGGACAGATCGGACACTTTTGACACTTTTTGGGGGCCATTGACAATTATACAGTGATCAGTGCTATAAAAATGCACTGATTACTGTGTAAAGGTCACTGGCAGGGAAGGGGTTAACACTAGGGGGCGATCAAGGGGTTAACTGTGTGTTCCCTCAGTGTGTTCTAATTGTGTGGGGATGGGAGTGACTAGGAAAAGGAGGCATATCGTTTTCCCTACTTAGTAGGAACAAACGATATGGCTCCTCTCCTCTGTCAGCACAGGGATTTGTGTGTTTACACACACAAATTCCGTGCTGGCGCTCATGCACGCAATTGGTTCCGGTGGCGCACGCATGCCCTCTGGTGGCCAAAAAAGGGTAGGACGTTCCCATACGGGGTTTCGCCCAGGAGAGCCATTCTGCTGCAGTATATCTGCGTGAGCAGGTCGGGAACCGGTTAACAAACACTTTAATTTCCCTACAACCGATGTTAAACTCACTAGCCTGTAGTTGCCAGCTTCTACCTCGCTACCCTTCTTGTGGATAGGTACAATATTAGCTGTCTGTCAGTCATGGAGAACTTCTCCTGTTAGCAGAGATTGATTAAAATGATCAGTTATTGGTCCCACAACTATACCTCAGAGTTCTCTTTAAACAGTGGGATGAATACCATCAAGACCCATTGCTTTACTGAGCTTTAACAGAACCAGTTTCTCTGCCACCTCTTTCTCCATAAATCCTGAAAATGAATTATCATTACTAGAACCAATATTATTTCCCACCTTGTTTTTAGTGCCATTTGTTTCTGAGAAGACTGAACAGAAGTAATTGTTTAAATTGTTTGCTGCATTTAGATCTCCATCAACATAAGTGTTGTAACCAGTTTTAATTGTTGTGATCCAATGGTATTTTATACTTTCATCACTGATGTTGCTAGGACACGGCGCAACCCCGATCTCTGTAAAGAGCCGTGGCCACAGCTCTTTAACCATGTGATCGGCTGTGTCCAATCACAGCTGGTCACATGTAAACACAGAGATGCTGGTAATGGGCGCTCCTAGCCTCACACTGACAGATTGTGAGGAGAGGAGAGCTGATCATTGGCATCTCCTCGCAGAGGACATCTAGGTATGTAATCAAGGCACTGATCATCAGTGCCCTGATTACAATAAAGCCCCCACAGTGCCAGCAATAAGTGCCCACAAGTGCCAGCAATGAGTGCCCACCAGTGTCAGCAATCAGTGTCCACAAGTGCCAGCAATCAGTGGCCACTAGTGATGCCAGTCAGTGCTGGCTATCAGTGCTGCCCATCATTGCCCATCACTGTTGGCCATCAATGCCACCGATCACTGCCCCCCATCAGTGCCGCCTATTCGTGCACCTATCTGTGCCCACCAGTACCGCGTATCAGTGTCCTCCAGTGCCACCTATCAGTGCCACCAGTGCCACCCATCAGTGCCCACCAGTGCCTCCCATCAGTGCCACATATCAGTGCCACCTATCAGTGCCCGTAAGTGCCTCCTCATCAGTGCCACCTAATCAGTGTCCATAAGTACCGCCTTATCAGTGCCCATAAGTGTCACTTCATTAGTGCCCATCAGTGCAGCCTATCAGTGCCCATCAAGACCACCTCATCAGCACCCATCAGTGAAGGAGAAAAATTAAAATTTACTGACAAAAACTAGAAAAACTTTCTCCCATTTCAGCAAAATTTGTCCTGTAAACTCCATTTATCAGTTTACATGAAAATACTTTCTTCATACTTGCATGTATGTTCTGTTCTTCTCCTAAAACCCAAATTGTATTAAGAAAAACAAAAAAAACAATGAATCTCAGCTGCCTGGAATTAATAAGTATTAAATATCTAACGATGTACATCGTGATTATGCAATCAACGCTCGCACTCCCTGCTGATTATACCACTATAGTGATGCCAAGGCAGGGGGGTGTCAGAACGCTGTACAGGGATTTAAACAGAGCACAGACATCTTTAACTGTAGCCTCTGGACAGGCATCAAAGGTTTAATCTAGGGCTGGGTGAATTTCGTAAAGAAAACCAATAGCAAGATATCCAACAATATTGTAGTCATGCAGCCTTTATTACTCTCATTTTTTTTAAAGTACATGTAGCTGTGTGCAGATCCCATACTCAACTACTAACAGTGGTAGTGAGCTGAATGGCAATGCAGAGAGAGAGGAATGCAGCCGGATTCTCTCCCCTTTCTCGCTGCAGCTGAAAGGAGCAGCTCTGTGTAAAATCCCCTGACTCGCTCCGCCCCCCCTCCTTCCTGGTTGCCAAGGACCTGAACAAATCAGAGGTGGGGAGAGGACTTGTTATGCAGACACTGAGGATTCTGGGAAATGCTGTCTTAAAGGGGCGCTGAACAATACAACTGGATGGCTGCAGAACTACAGCAACCACAATTCCCTGCACTCAGAGGAGGAGAGACAGAACTTTTCCCAGGCAAATTAGCATAGATCTGAGTAGTGCCACGTGGGGAGAGAAAAGGTGCAGACCTGTGTCCCACTAAAAGAGAGAGAGAGAACTGGTGAGAGCTGAATCAGAACCACTGAGGACCATATGAGGACCAGGTTCCTCAGTGCTGTGCTGGAACCCTGTAGATTTTGGAGCTGTGTATGTTTACATCAGGGCTGAGGGACTGAGCCATAATAGGTCCCTGTGTCCTGAGACCAGAGCTGGGAGACCTTCTGCCATGTGTGTCTACAGCTAGTGAGAACCTGAGCCTTCTGGGATAATCAATTGCCAAGAATATGGTATTGGGTCAGTTGCATACTGTGAGTGGTGAGGTTGACAATCTAGCCTATTTATTTACTGCCTACAGTTAATGCCAATAGAGACTGACCTCACTTACCTAACAAGCCATCAGTCACCCCTTGTGTACAGTCTTAAAGGGACAGCTATAAGTGCTCCAACTAGAGAAGTGCCTCTACGGAAGTCAGCCAACACTGACAATTAGGCACCAGGTATATTGCTGTCACCTCCAAGGATATCCCTTTGTTAGGAAAGCATACACCCACTCACTAAAGGGCTATATGTGTAGTGTGCACTCAGGTACACTTTTTGAAAAGTCATTGCCAAGGGTTACAGTGTGACTTTTTCTTTGTGTCTTTAATGCTTCCACGGTTGATGCTGTTCTTACTAATACTGTGCATAGTAGTATAATGGGGTTTAGCCTTATTGCGTTGCAAATCAATGATCATCGATGAGGCTAATATTCCCTTAAGTTAACCTAACATATTTGTTGACCTGTTCATTGGTATGTGTATGGTGTTTATTCTACTTTGATATAAAATATTTACTTTACCTATCATTGATTGCCTGTGGCCTGTTTTCTGTGTAGTGTTGTAAAAGTGGTTACACAGGTATGAGTGGCCCTCCATCTATAATCAGGTGTGTCAGTGGGGACCGAGCAGTTTAAGAAGTTGTGGTAGGACCCATCAAACCAAGTAGTTCCTGCTGGGGTAAGGATATTTGGACTGTAATGCCCCGTACACACGGTCGGACATTGATCGGACATTCCGACAACAAAATCCTAGGATTTTTTCCGACAGATGTTGGCTTAAACTTGTCTTGCATACACACGGTCACACAAAGTTGTCGGAAAATCCGATCATTCTGAACGCGGTGACGTAAAACACGTACGTCAGGACTATAAACGGGGCAGTAGCCAATAGCTTTCATCTATTTATTTATTCTGAGCATGCGTGGCACTTTGTGCGTCGGATTTGTGTACACACGATCGGAAATTCCGACAACGGATTTTGTTGTCGGAAAATTTTATATCCTGCTCTGAAACTTTGTGTGTCGGAAATTCCTATGGAAAATGTGTGATGGAGCCCCCACACGGTCGGAATTTCCGACAAGAAGGTCCTATCGCACATTTTCCATCGGAAAATCCGACCGTGTGTACAGGGCATTAGACTTCTGTGTCCTACACTGGATCAGACCCTCCAACTGGACCCACTCCTCTGGGTACAAACTCCTCTCCTGATCCTCACTCTGCTCCCCTGATTGCAATCTCAAAAGTGGAACTAAACTCCCTCCATCAACATTAACTTTTTTAATCTCTATTCTGATAACATTAGTACTGTAAATAGATAGGAAGGTATATTATATTTACTTGTTTTAAACTTGTTTTTTACATTTCTCCAGATGTTCTCAGGTTTCTGGCTTTGGCCAAAATTATGTTAAACATCCCTGTAGTGTTCATGGGCATTTTTCTCAGCTAAGCACACTCTCCTGTCTGCATACCTGAGCTAAGGGGAGATGGATTCCATGAAGTAAATGTTACATGAATCATCTGCCCTTATTCAAGAGCTAGGAAAGCTAGGGTAGTGTTTTTCCCAAAATAAAGCATGGATACATAGATGAACGGGAGAGATTGCTTTGAATATTAAAAATTAATTATATTGAGTTTTCAGTTTGTGATGTTTAGATTCGGTTAAGTTCTGCTTAAGCTAAGGCAGCCCATACATTTTTTTTTTTTTCGTTCATCGGTAGATCATCTTCTGTACAACCAGCCTGCCCATACATGAACCAACCAAATTTTGATCTGTGTATGGCTGAATTTAGTCAATGAAAGCGTATGAAGGTTTTGGTAAAATATTAAGTGTAGAAGTAGAATGTTCTTCAAACACTAGCCAGCATGCAAATTGTGACAAGACATGTGTGTAGACAATTTTACACACATACTAGGGTCAGCTGAGACAGGAGCCAATTAGCCTACCAGCAGGAGCGGACTGACCATTCGGGCACTCAGGCACTGCCAGAGGGCCCCATGCCACTAAGGGGCCCCATCAGGGTTGTCAGCCTCAATAAAACCAGGGACAGTATGTAAAAATCTGTGTTTTTATAAAAATCCCAAGATTATAGCTGCCCCGCCTCTCCAGTACCTTTTCAGTGTGTGTATTCTGTGTGTGTATACCGTGTGTGTATATTGTGTGTCTGTGTGTGTATACTGTGTGGCTACATAATCTATTGCCTGGGGGCCCCATGAGTTATCAGTCCGCCCCTGCCTACCAGCATGTCTTTGGAGTGTGGGAGGAAACCAGGGTACCTGGAGGAAAAACATGTGATAACAGGGAAACATGCAAACTCCTTGTGGATAGTGTCCTGGCCAGGATTCAAACCAAGGACCTCAGTGTTTCAATAGGGAAACCAAAAATACTGTCTGGGGAACAGTTCTAAATATATAAAGTGCCTCAAAAATGTTTTAAGAACTGGAATACAATACAATACAAATGTCAAACAAAATGAAGAAAATACATACAAACACCATTTAAACAACCATACTTCTATCAACTTCCCATGAGTCATTAACCATTAAATAGTACTTTGCATAAACGATGAATTACTACAATAGGGCATGACATTACACATCTGTAATAGATGAAGGGCTAGCCAAGGTTGTCAAATATTATACATTTTTTATGGGGAAGCCTCTACTGGCATAAACAATTTTATATTTTTTTAAATCATTATTCTGCTGTGTATAGTGGGTGTGGCTGAACCAGTCAATTCCAGAAAGTAGACAATGGTTGAAATTTGTTAAAACTGGTGCACACAAAATCTGGTACAGCTGTGCATAGTAACCAATCAGCTTCTAACTTCAGCTTGTTCAATTAAATATTGCCAATAAAACCTGGAAGCTGATTGGTTACTATGCACAGCAGCAGCAAATTCTGTGTGCACCAGTTTTAGTAAATCTATCCCAATGGGTTTTATTTACAGTGCCTTGCAAAAATATTCACCCCCCTGGCTTTTTACCTATTCTGTTACATTAAAGCCTTTAGTTCAATGTTCATTATATGCAGGAAAAATCATTTGTATTTCAGAGGGGTTCCATCCACAATCTACAGCAATTAAACTATGAAAAATGATTCATATGTTAAAGTGATAACTAGAATTGCTAGGATGATGATTAAGCCATTGTTCACAATTGGTTACACCTGCCCTAAAGAAGCTTTAGTCTTAACAATAAATCCAAACAGAATTTCTTTACATTATTACACTATATACTATTTGATATCATGTTTCTACCATGTTACTTTCCAAATTCATTTATAAATGGAAAATAAAGATCATCAACAGTAATCTTTATTTGTGATATAAAATGTATTACTCTGCATCAAGAACATTCACATGTAAATATACCAGGTGGTATACTGCTGTCACTATATCCGTATGGCAGGAAGCCATGTCATCTGACCTAGGTGTGCACCCTGCAGGAATAAACATATGTCCCGAGAAATCCGGTGCCGCCGCCGCTAGAGGTCTGCAGCCGGCGGAGACAATGTCTCCGCCGGATGCCATTTTGATGAAGTTCAAGAAGACGGCTGGGGGGAGCTAGACGGAGCTCCTGCATCGCCGCCCGGCTCCGCCTCACCCCGCCTACCCCCCCGCCCCTTTCCATATCAGACTGGCAGCGGGGCGGGGGGGTAGGCGGGGTGAGGCGGAGGGTGGGCGGCGACACAGGAGCTCCGTCTTGCCCCCCCCCCAGCCGTCTTCCTGTCTGATACTAGCCATGCTGCGGACACGTGACTACCAGGACACCTCTGAGGTAGGGGGGGCGCACCGCTGTGGGACTCCTGATGTGAGGGGGGGCTCCTTTGGGGACACACACCTGATGAAAGGGGGGCTCCACTGGGGACACCTGATGTGAGGGGGGGGCTCCACTGGGGACACCTAATGTGAGGGGGGGGCTCCACTGGGGACACCTAATGTGAGGGGGGGCTCTGCCGGGGACACCTGATGTGAGGGGGGCTCTACCGGGGACACCTGATGTGAGGGGGGCTCTACCGGGGACACCTGATGTGAGGGGGGGCTCTACCAGGGACACCTGATGTGAGG
Source organism: Aquarana catesbeiana (assembly GCF_042186555.1). Lineage (NCBI taxonomy): Eukaryota > Metazoa > Chordata > Amphibia > Anura > Ranidae > Aquarana > Aquarana catesbeiana. Next base: position 294,248,670 of record NC_133329.1, read on the forward strand.
GGGAGCTCCGCCGGGGACACCTGATGTGAGGGGGAGCTCCTCCGGGGACACCTGATGTGAGGGGGAGCTCCGCCGGGGACACCTGATGTGAGGGGGGGCTCCGCCGGGGACACCTGATGTGAGGGGGGCTCTACCGGGGACACCTGATGTGAGGGGGGGCTCCACCGGGGACACCTGATGTGAGGGGGGCTCCGCCGGAGACACCTGATGTGAGGGGGAGCTCCGCCGGGGACACCTGATGTGAGGGGGAGCTCCGCCGGGGACACCTGATGTGAGGGGGAGCTCCGCCGGGGACACCTGATGTGAGGGGGAGCTCCGCCGGGAACACCTGATGTGAGGGGGAGCTCCGCCGGGGACACCTGATGTGAGGGGGAGCACCGCTGGGGACATCTGATGTGAGGGGGGCTCCGCTGGGGACTCCTGGTGTGAGGGGGGGCTCCGCTGGGGACTCCTGGTGTGAGGGGGGGCTCCGCTGGGAACATCTGATGTAAGGGGGGCTCTGCTGGGGGCACCTGATGCAAGGACGGACTCTGCTGGGACACCTGATGCAAGGACGGACTCTGCTGGGACATCTGACGCAAGGACGGACGGCTGGTGGCAGGCGAAGTGGCTAGTGACACGCTCAGGGATCCCACTGATTCTGCATTATGGTGAGTTGAATGATTTCATTTTATATTACAATGTAATAATAGCAATAATGCACTTCAATCATCCTGACACCATACCAACCATGGTGCCGGGATGATTGAAGTGCTAACACCAGGTGTTTGGAGTATCTTTATCTGCTGATTGTTAAACTTTCTAGAATACACATATTTTTATTGTATAGGATCTGGGGCTGCTGTCCCGTCATTTTCCTCTCCCCCTCTCCCCCTCTAATCCCTCTAATCCCTCTCCCCCTCTAATTCCTCTCCCCCTCTAATCCCTCCCCCCCTCCCTCTCCATCCCTCATTCATCTCAGACTCTAACCACACCCCCTTGAGCCACGCCCATTTAAGCCACGTCCACTATGTCGCGTAAACCACGCCCATTTTCCCGCACTTGTATTTTGCCCTAAGCCACGCCTACAAACGAATGCCACACCCCCTAATTATTGTACAGCTCCGCCTACAGCCACAAAAGTGTCCCACATTTTTTTTTACAATGTTGGCAACTATGCCTTTGTCTCCAGAGAGCCTGAGAAGCTTCTGGGTCATAGGTGTGGAGTTATGCAGAGGGCAGCATGAATATTTATACAGCCCCCAGGGAGGCAGGCCCTGTTGGCATGCTGGGAGATTGTATATATTCTTTGAGCACTGTGAGCTCTGGGTCTTTTCCTGGAGAGGATCAGTCCAGCCTGTGGGGTACACTGCCCTTCCAGGCAATGCTGCTATATGTCTACTGTTGTGAGGCCTCAGGTAGGCTATTTGAGGGTCTGGGATGTTGAGACAATGGGAGAGCTGACTGGAGGTGGGGCTATCCGCTGAAGATCTGGTCTGGTACCACTGGAGGGTGTTGCGTGGAAGTTGGAAGGAGGCAACCAGCTATCCTTGGGCCTTTGTGAGTACAGACAGTTCTGAGAGATCTTAGAGACATTTGGGCTGCTGCCATCCCAACCCCTGGTATAGAGAGAATCAGCTGTGGGTCTAGTTAGCTCTAAGGAAGGAGTATACAGTTAAAGTGTTACTAAACCCAGGGCCCTGCATTCACTATATTTGGTCTCCCACAGTACACAGAACATGGAAATGCAATCATGTTAGTAAATATAAACTGCTAAATACCTTTTCTCATTAGCAGTTAGAGCAGTCTTGTGACTATCACCGTCTAGTTAAAGCTTGTAGGAGGAGTTTTCATTGTCCCATGATTGTCCTATAAGGATGTAGGACCCCTGACCCTCTGTCTGGACAGTGCTGATTGGCCCTGTGCTGATCACATGCACTCTCCCAAGAAAAAAAAACCTCTCTAGCAATACACACCAAACTGAGCACATGCATACTAGGGCTGGGAGATTTTCTTAAAAAAAAAAAATCTTCGATTCTCTTAAAGAAAACTCGATTCAGGATTTGAATCGAGTTTTTTTTTTCTTTGGAAACCGCGCCAGTCCTGAGGCGCTGCGGGCATGAGCTTTAAAGCGAGGCCGCGGCTTCGGCCTAGTCCGCAGCTTCGGCCGGACGCCGCGGACTAGGCTGAAGCTGCGGCCTCACCTAAAAACTCCTTGCCCGCAGCTCCTCAGGACCGGCGCAGTGTCATCGCCGGTCCTGAGACGCTGCGGGCATGAGTTTTTAGGCGAGGCCGCGGCTTCAGCCTAGTCCGCGGCGTCCGGCCGAAGCCGCGGCCTCACCTAAAAACTCATGCCCGCAGCGCTTCAGGACCAGCGCAGTGAAAAAAATATAATCTGAGAAAATCGATATGCTTAAATTTTTAATCGATTTGACCTCTCAACTCGATTCAAGATTTAAATTGATTTTTTCCCCAGCCCTAGTGCATACTGACTCCACTAACTCTGTCTTATCCAGAGATTTTTGGAAACAAAAGGGGAGTATCAGTGAAGACAGGATGAAACTGTATTTTTACACAATGCAGAGGATTAATCCCTTAGGTTCCCTAGTGAGTATAACAAGCATGCTTTACTGCATATACAGACTGGTTTTACTGTTGTGGGTTTAGTAATATTTTAACTACCGATGTTCCGAAGCTTAAGTCTACTGTTTGTTGCAAGCACAGACTTTACTACAGCTTGTCCAGAAAGAGATTACTTAGTCCTTAAATTGTACATAGTTTTTTTCTTGGAGCATCCCACTCAATTCCCTCAACCCTATCCAAGTTCTCCAAAAAAACACATCACTAGACTGGGCATTGAAGAAACGTGTGAAAGAGCCTGTGTGCCTGGCTGCGGGGCAAAGTTTTTGGGGAGGACCTGGGCAATATTCCTGTGGCTCCTACGGGAGTAGCACTACACACAAAACACATAAGGTATACCCAATGCACACACAGTGCACTTTGCATACACAGCACAAAGCACATACAGCATACACAGCACATAATGCACACAGCACACAGAGGACACAACATAATCAGCGCAGAGCACACATCACATTGCATAAAGCAAATACAGAACAGAGTACACACAGCCTACACAGCTCTGAATGGACACTGTATATATAGAACGGAATATACACAGCACATGTTATACAGGGCATATACAGAACACATGTACACTGCAGAACATGTATTTCATACATGGCACACATAGCATGCAAAGCACAAAGCATACACAGGGCAAAGAGCATATGGAGGATATACAGAACATACACAACATACACAACATACACAGCACTTACAGAATACACAGCAAAGAACACACACAGCATTCACAGGCTACAATGTGCAAAGCATACAAAACACAGAGGACAAAGTGTTTAGAAAACTACAGAGAATGCCAGTTTGGCAGGCACACAAAAGAATGCAGTTTCAATGGTGACATGATCAATCCATGCATGCTATTATGAGACATTTGCAACTCTGTATCTGGCAGTAAAATATTTCAAAATGAGTAAGTGTCCATTAATGGATCACTATAGCTAAAACATATTGTATTCTGGTAATTGTATGTTGGGTAATACCTGTAATGATAGTATATATTCAGTATACAAATTTGTTATTTCACATGAATTAATTTATATTTTTTTCACATTAACATGCAAACCAAGCTGTCTAGGAAAACTGACAGTTACAAGGGATGGGACAAACCATATAACACTGCCAGGGGTGCTTAAAATGGTCAACTTTTCTTCCAATGGTTAAACCTTTTTCTTCCACAAGAACATAAACCTGCTGCAATAAATACTTATGTTGTAAAAGGTGTTAGCAGGAGTTGGGCTTTCATTGTTTGTTACTTATCTACAGCAGTGTTTCTCAACTCCAGTCCTCAAGGCGCCCCAGCAGGTCATGTTTTCAGGGTTTCCATTATTTTGCAGAGGTGATTTGATCAGTTTTACTGCCTTAGTAATTACCATAGCTGTTTCATCTGAGGGAAATCCTGAAAACATGACCTGTTGGGCGCCTTGAGGACTGGAGTTGAGAAACACTGATCTACAGCATAGTTACCCAGTCTAAAAAATTCAGCCCTGTAAAAGAAGAAGCTAAACACTTACCTCTCTTGTGCACAGTGGGGTGAAATTATCTCTATTGCTAGGCAAGGAGCACTGCTGCTATCTATATCTTATGGGTGTGTTGGATACTGTGTCCCCAACTTCGTGCCATGATTCCTCCCCTGGCTACATAACTACTGTGTCCTGTAGTACCATAGTGGCTGGCGGATAGAATCAAATCACCCAGTGGGGGACATGCATTCTGAGATACCCAGAATTATTGATCTAATGCTGGCCATAGATAGATTTTTTTTTATTAATCAAAATTTGGCCTGTCCTTGCTGAACTACCCGATTTTCGATCCATCTATGGCCAACTTAAGACTACTCTGCCCACAGGATGACAACGCTACTGTATGGTTTCGCTGCAAAATAAACAGCATTGTCACCCTCCTAAACCCTTTTCTTCTTGAAGCAAGTAGAAAAATATTAGATCCACAGGTAATAAACCTATTTTATGGGGGGGACTCAAAAAAACAAAAACAAACACTGCTGTAGTAATGCTCTTAACAGACCTCGTCATATTTACTTTGCCCAAAGTTCTTCTTTGGGGGTACACTCTGACACAATTCAGAAGGCAGAGTCTGTAGTAGAGGGCTACAGAAAATTGGTGGTGTGTCATACATAGGAGTATAGTATTATGCCTCGGGAGCTCTGGGAATATGTAGTGCATAAGAGTAAGGCTGCGCTATACTTATGCAGTAATTTATAATGAGCCATATGCTAACATGCCCATGTCACCACAACCTAAGTATATGTTGCTGTCTAGATGGCCAAGTTAAACCGTTATTAAAAATTTAATAATTTGGGTAAGTGCAAAAATCAACTATATTTTTCTTGTTCTAATGTTTTATTGGTACATGTAGATTACAGTACAACACAGAGAATGAGTTGTATAATTATAAAATGAAAATTACCTGACCTTCAGTTAAGGAGAACGGTAGGGCTTATAGGGCCTATAGCATGAAAAGGCAGGCCTCTGGTACAGAAGGTCAATGAAGAATAACAGAAAGGATTAACATTTAAGGTAGCAATAAGTAAACCTTTCCGGAAAGACTTTCTCAAGAAATTGTTCAGAGAAGCATCTCAGTATGGAGTAGCAGAGGTGTAGTGCAGCCTTTTCCCTAATGTGGTATTCAAATTATACATCGTGGAGAAGGTTGGTGGGTGAATATGGTACTCCCTTCTATCCCACTAACCTCAAAAAGGAAATAAAAATAAGGAGAAAGAGGGAGGTCCGTGACCTGTGCATGCGTAGGTCAAAAACAGGGAGGCTATATAGACCTCGAGGTGGAGATCGAGGTGCAGAGTAGGGATTATCAAAGAAGTCCAGAAAAGAGAAGAATGAGAGTAAACATGAAGGGTAGAGGAATATCAGAGGGGAAGGGATGGGGGGGGCGGGGGGCCCTAGAGAGGACCTCAATCAGTGTGGCCAGGTTTTTACATTAATCTTGGATGGGGGGGTATAGTTTCACTACTAAGTATAAGGGTGTCATCTAGGTCTGGGAGTATAAAGTGGATGATCCAAGGCCTAAAGAGTCTTTCATAGGAGGACACTTTGTCTAGTATAATTGCTTCCAGTTTTGGGGTGGATCATGGCTTGGGTGATTCTTTGTTTCATAGCTAGTATACATAAATAGGATTTTGCTATGGTTTGTTTAGCTGCTGTGATGACAAAGTTTAAACTGACGATATGTTAAAGCCTGTGGTTTGATGTTCAGTAGCACAACTGCTGGGTCAGGTGTCAAGGGCGTATCAAAAAGAGTTGATAGGATCCCAAATACATCCACCCAAAAGGTATAAACTATGGGGCACTCCCACCAAAAGTGAACATGAGTGCCTGGTGTGTTACAGCCGTGGAAGCAGTTCAGGGAATATTGGGGAAGAAATTTAGATATCCTGGTGGGGACCAGGTACCACCTAGTGAGCACCTTATAATTGGTTTTGAGTGCCACGATGTTGGGTGAGGCTGAATTAGTTGCCTACCAGATTTGTGACTAGTCCGCTGGATCAAGAGTGAGGTTAAGGTCTCTCTCCCATTTATTAACATATGTTGGTGGGGCCGTTGTTACGTATGATAGTAGTTGAGCGTACGGGTCCGAGATGAGCCCACATCTATGGGGGCTGGATATGCAAGCTCTTTCAAAGGTTGTAAAACTTGGTGTAGTTGAGTCAGGGGGTACACTTTGGGTAAAGAAGTGCTTGATTGGAGGTACCTAAAGAGTTCCGATAGCGATAGGTTATGCAATTCACAAAGTGTTGGGAAGGGTGTGATAATTCTTGAAGTAAAGAAATGGTGGGCTCTGATCAACCCTGTACCAAGCAGGATAGTCCAGTCCAGGATGGATAGAAGGAGGGGTTATGGAGGAAGGAAAGGAGGGGATTGTGAGGGGATTGGAGGCCAAAACGAAATGTAAGTCTGTCCCAAATAGTTAGGTTGTGTTTTGTGATAGGGTTGGTGATGGTTAGATGTTGCGAGGGCATTAACCACAGAAGGTTCTCTATGGAGATAGGGTGACTGTTGACTGATTCTAGTGCTACCTATAACAAGATCTGGGGAGCTGGGGAGGTATTTGGGGAGCTGTGCTAGCTGTGAAGTTGGATACGCTAAGCCCACCCCTGATATGGGGAGTATAGAGAGTGGGTTTAGGCAGACGGGGTTTGAGTTTGCCCCAGATGTATTTTGAGGTTCTGCATTAGAGAATGTGCAAGTAAAAGGATGGGACTTGTATGGGGAGCACCCTGGAGAGGTAGAGAATTTTAGGAAGGATAGACATCTTAACTACTGTGATTCTGCCCATCCATGCTAGGGGTAAAGTGGACCACTTATACATAAGATCAGTAACATAAGAAAGCATGGGAGGGTAGTTGGTAGCATAGAGGTCTTCAGGGTTGGCAGTAAATTTGATACCTAAGTATGCGATGTGGGAGGTAGCCCAGGGAAATGGAAGAATTTTGCTCAGCTGAGCCTGTAGACTGGATGGTAAGTAAACATTTAGGGCTGTTGACTTTTGAGGATTGATGATAAGGCCAGACACATGTCACAAAGCAGGTTAGGGTATCCATCAGGTTAGGGGAGGAAATTAAGGGTGAAGTTAAGAATACTAGGACGTTGTCCACAAATAAGCATAGTTGTGCTGTTGTCCACCTAATTCTAGGCCTTGGATGTTTGGGTTGGAGCGAATCAGGAGTGCCAGTGGCTCAATCGCCATGGCAAAAATCAACTATATTTTTCAGAGCCACAGAACAAGTCATCAAAGATGTTGGTGTAACTGTAGTGCAGCCCAGTGTTATATTGTCACATTCTGTGTTTCCAAAGTGTTTCTAAAAACAGTTTACACTGAAGAATAATAAAACACTACATATGCCATATAACTAACAACCATGCACCTAAATAAAAAACAATGTTTGGAATTAGCCATTAAAGTAACAAACACAGGCTAATGACAATAAAAACTAACAGTCGGGTTCAATAGTTTTTACTTGGTGCATCATACATCTACATTATCATACAGTGACATTTAAGGCACCGCTTTGCCTTTTCTTTCTCAGTACTCTGGAGAAAAGGCAACATTTTGCTAAAGAATGCTGATATATTTATGAGTTCCACACACATGAAAACGTTAATGTTGGAGCTAAAGATGCATTTCCCCCATCTCTCTGACCTGATTTCACTCAGTACACCTTAGAAGCTACAGGGAACTTCAGCTATGTCTTCTGACGGTAAAGCAGTTTACTACTAATCTCAATGTTCCGTGACTATAATAGTCTCTACCTTGCCTTGAGAATAGTTTTGCCCCTTTCCAAAAGGCAGATGCAGCACATTGCTCACACCAGGAGTACAAAATTTGTAAGTGAGTGTTCCTAACACATATGTAATTAAAGTGGAAGTGCACCAAGGGCATGCTAGACCCTAGCACCCAAGACATATGCCCCAAATCGTCTACTGACTGCTCCTGAGTCTCCTTTGAGATATGGAGATGATATATTCTATGCGTTTTACAGTTTGGCAATGTTGTATAATTTATCTACGTTTCAATCCACCTATTTATTTTGTAGTCATAATGTCAAATTTACAGTTTAGACCAATTCATTTTTATTCAATCATAAAGTTTACATCAGTCTTAGATTTGATGCAAAGTGGTCATCATAATACCCTACCAGCCCCTCATCATTCTGACCTATATACCCAAAAGTGTCCCTAGTCTATTAGGAACCTAGAAATGCCCCTGAACTGAACTCAAGAAGTGAAGATTTCCTATGTTTTAGGGTAAATTTAGAAATGTTAAGTGTGCTTCAAATCTCCAGTCCCCCCTCCCCAAAAAAAAAAAAATAAATAAAAGTCAGCAGCTACAAATACTGTAGCTGCTGATTTTTAATATGAGGATATTTACCTGTCCAGGGGTCCAGCATCACCCTCACCTGAGCCAAATTTTCACTCGGCTTCAAGTCCTGACACCGGCATCCTAACTAAGGGAAACTGGCAGTGAAGCCTTGCGGCTTCCCACTGCGCATGCACAAGCCGCACTTCACTTTGTGAATGGTCCCGCGGTCTTCTGGGGCTTGTGATGTGTCCCAGTAGGCTGTGGGGGAATGAGGGGGCTGAACTTCTACTTGGATCACAGCTGCAATCCGACCTGAAGTGGGAGCGGGTACCTGTCAAAACCAAGTACCCACTTGACCCCTCCCCAAAAAATGACAATTATTAAAGGGGGGGATGAAAACAAGCAGAACTTTTGGATGAACTCTGAAAATTTTTGTTTTTCTGCAAATCTTCCTGAGAAATAGCAGTGCAATCCTTGGTAAGTAAGTATGCTTAGTCACTCATCTGTCTAAGGCCTCTATATCTGCAGTGTGAGATCTAAGGCACTGCTGCCTCTAATTGCTAGCCATGTCGTTCTTGCTGAAGGCTCTGACATCAGGAGCAAATACTCTGCCTCTACAAAGAACCTTCACAGTGCACAGTGCATCACAAATTTGTTCCTTTTTAAAAAATAAGTTTGAAAATGCACTGGCCCAAGCTGGACCTTGCCTGGGATTGTTAGACTATGTAGGACTTCTCCAGCAGGAGATAATAAATGATTCCACCATTCCAGTATTAGTTAGAAAAGCTCTTTATTGGGTGTTAAGATTGCTTTTGCTAAAAGCTTATTGTTGCATTGCCTGACAGTGCACTGGTTATATTGTTAAAAAAAAATTAAAAATGCTTTAAACAAGTAATTTAATAAAAATGATATCCCATTTGGACTCTGGGTCCCCAACTGGATCATATCCATAACTACTGCAGTTTTCCCTAAACTCATTGCCTTCCTGACCCATCATCACACCTCCTGGCCCAGGTAAAAGAAAACCAGCAAAATCCTCCTCATGCTATATTTTTGTTTTCAAACTGGATAATGGTTTTTATCAGTTAGGTTAGCAGTTAGCGGAGTTCCACTCCTTTGTAAGTTTATTAAAAGTCAGCAGCTACAAAAAGTTTTTATAAACAGACACTCACCTGTCCCACGGTCCAGCGATGCGGCTGTCCGAAGCCTCGCTCCTCTCCCCCGCCTCTCCATGGTGCCAGCATTGCAAGTGTGGGCACCCGGCTGTGACAGCTTTCGGCTTCACAGCCCTGCGCATGCGCAAGTCTCGCTGCACTCTCTTAGTGGCCAGGCAATCTTCTGGGACCTGTGACGTGTCACAGAAGATTGCAGACAAGGAAGGGGAGTGAAGGAGTTGCCTAGTCGGCGAGGCGACGAGAGCAGGAAGTGGGAGCTGGGTACCTGTCAAAACTAGGTACCTGCCCCCCCCCCCCCCCCCGAAGTTCCACTTTTGGGTAGAACTGCGCTTTAAACCTTACTCACCAAAAATCACTTGTGGACTTAGCCCAGTGTTTGGACAGATGGTTATTCTATTAGTAAATACTAATCATTGAAGAGCATATACAAGGCCAATAAACTCACATGTAATAAAAGTTAAAATGGAACGAAAAAAAAGAGCATATAATTATAATTAACAAATATGTTTTAGAGATGGAAGAAATGAAATTTTTTTTTATGAAGTTTGTTCAGTTATATGAAGTGCATGTTATGATAAGAATACATGAAAAAACATGTTATCTTCTATACCTTGCATTGTTGTTTTTATAATCTTAGTGGATGAAGAGATGTGGTCAGAGGAGTTCTACATTAACAAAAGTGATAAATTCGTAATCAGGTCTTCTTTAACACTACTCTGTATTCTGAGAACATGAGTACATTTTACTTTGATAATGTTTCTATAAAATGCTACGATACTTCAAAAAAATGTCAGATCTTTCTTACTTGGGTTCATAATCAATCATAAAAATATGAGTAAACTTTGATGCAGCATAAATGTTTACTGAGAAAAATCTGCAAGCTGCCCTTTCAGACCTCTCCTTCTTAAAATGTTAGTTCCTGGCTGTCAATGACCATGGTATAAGTATGTAAATATAATGTCTATTTATAAAAAAAAATGCTGCTCAAATTCGCACAGCCACCACAAATAATTACCATATTGTGTCTAATTTGTTATGCCGCGTACACACGAGCGGACTTTCCGGCAGACTTGGAGACTTGGTCCAGCAGACCGGACTCCGTCGGACAATTCGATCGTGTGTGGGCTCCAGCAGACTTTTTTTTTCCCAAAAGTCAGACGGACCTAAAAATAAAACATGTTTCAAATCTTTCCGACGGACTGGAGTCCGGTCGAAAAATACGCTCGTCTGTATGCTAGTCCGACGGACTAAAACCGATGCTAGGGCAGCTATTGGGTGCTGGCTATCAACTTCCTTATTTTAGTCCGGTCGTACGTCATCACGTACGAATCCTTCTGACTTTGGTGTGATTGTGTGTGTCCAAGTTCGTTCGTTTGAAAGTCCGGCGGACCTACGTTGCAAAGTCCGGCGGAAAGACTGTCGGACCTAGTCCATCGAAAAGTCTGCTCGTGTGCACGCGGCATTAATCTTCTGTGATTGTCAGCTCCCTCTAGTGGCTGTAATGCCGTATTTTCCTGATCAAGTTATTTCAGGAAAATACAGCATTACGTCTACAAAATGGAGCTGACCATAATAGGAAACAAACATATTAGACACATTACGGTGATTATTTGTGTAGGCTGTACAAATGCTTGATGCTTGAGGCATTCATAAAGCAACTTTAATATAAATATATTGCCAAGTATTTTGACTTTCTGAATGTTTGTTGCAGGTCAGTGATTCTTCTATTGAAACCAAGGACAGCAGGGCAATTAGCATTTGATTCTTTCATTTGTATGCATTTGTAAGGGGGCTTAGGTATATACATACATATTTGTACTTTTTTTAACCTGTCTGTGTGACCAGGTGTTTGTATGTGTTTAGCCACCACTAGACATTTCAAGTAGATCCAGCAGAAGTACTGTAGTTTGTAAGTAGGTGGTAGTGGTTAAGGTATACAGAAACAAAATCAGAAGACTCCTGGAGCTCAGATAACACAGCCTCATCTTTTTCCTTCCAGGCGATTTATTAATTGGCTGCGCAATCCAGTAGGAGCTCTAATTCCTTCAATAAAAGAGAATGGCATAGATATTCACTCTAATGCCTCGTACACACGGTCGGATTTTCCGATGGAAAATGTGTGATAGGACTTTGTTGTCGGAAATTCTGAACGTGTGTAGGCTCCATCACACATTTTCCATCGGATTTTCGGACACACAAAGTTTGAGAGCAGGATATAAAATTTTCCGACAACAAAATCCGTTGTCGGAAATTCCGATCCGACGGACAAAGTGCCACGCATGCTCAGAATAAATAAAGAGATTAAAACTATTGGCCACTGCCCCGTTTATAGTCCCGACGTACGTGTTTTACGTCACCGCGTTTAGAACGATCGGATTTTCCAACAACTTTGTGTGACCGTGTGTATGCAAGACAAGTTTGTGCCAACATCCATCGGAAAAAATCCTAGGATTTTGTTGTCGGAATGTCCGAACAAAGTCCGACCGTGTGTACAGGGCATTACAGTCACACCGCATGAGGCACTCACATGTACCTAACATATCTTAAACTTTAAAAAAAAAGTTGTTAGGATAAAAATATGGTAGGCACTATGGATCAACGGTCATATAACATCTGATGGCTGTTGGACTATCAGCTGTTGCTGCATAAAAGGAAAATATATGCATTTCAAGTCCAAGCTTGTTTAATTCAAATAATTAAATACTGAATATTCACATCCTGGCATAAGCCCCAGTTGTGACTGGTTCTCCTAAAATATGGCTGTCTATAATTCTAGCTTGTAATAATATCAGGATTATGAATTGGACAAAATTGTAGGACTTAAAGAGCATGTTTCCCTGGCATTTCATATTCCTGATATGTGCCTGTTGTATCATGTACTTGTGTTAAAAAGTATCCTGTTCCCTTTGCATTGCTTCCTTTATTTGAAATACTTGTTGATCATGCCAGTCCCCCTGCTTTCCTATTTCAAACTGATCATGCCAGGGCATGAATGCACATCCATCCCAGTGTGGTAAGTTTTTTTGTTTGCATTCTACTTCAGAAGCACAACCTGCCAGTACTTCAGTGGTCAGACTGGTGCTGACTTGCCCCCATGCACAGTTCTTCACTGGGAAGATTAGTGGACTACTGTTTCTCTGCTTGATACCCCCACCTTACAGCCATTCACTGGGAAGAACTGTGTATTTCACACTGACCACGCTAGGCATGGAGGCACATCCTTCCCAGTGTGGTCAGTTTATTGGTGGTAATGAGAGTACAGCCTGCCTGTCCTCCAGTCGCCAAGACTTGCACTTACACGGCTCTCCCTACACAGCTCTTCACTGGGAAGATCAGTGTATTGTTCTGTCTCTGCCTCCTGCTTACACATCCCCCTGCAGACTCCACCCCCACCTCTTATGAAGCTTAGGACAAAGGTGTGATCACTTACAAATGAAGAAAAAAAGATATTCATAATATATTGTTGCCTTGCATTTTTATTTTAAACTGAATGGGTTGTTTTACAAGGCAAGGCTTGCAATACACAGATTTTTAGCAGTAACTGGCCAGAATTCATTCAATGTGTGGCCCTGTTGGCACCACCTGGCCAACAAAAGTCAGCTCTAATGGAGCCAGGCAGAAAATTCCTGGCTGCACAGTGCCTGCATCCAGTCAGATGTAGGCACTGTTGGCACCTGTGACAAAAAAACATGCACTGCAGATTTCGTCTATCCATGATTCTTAACATGTATGGCCAGCTTAAAGTGATACTACACATACCTATTAGGTGTAGTCCACTTCTTCTAAAACATCCATTTCCTCTTGTCCTTTGGGGGCCCAAGGCTGTCCCCGCCTGGGTGTCTCCTAAGAAGACACCAGCGCATACACTCAGCCAAGCTGTGTGCTTTCATAGACACAGTAGCAGAAGCTTATCACTTGCTCTCTTTAGGGTCAGCTATGGATCTAGGAAGTTCAGGGAACGGCACTGAGTGATCCTGCATCCGGGGGTGGTGACAGGACATTAGAAAAGTGTTTGGGGACATCTACTGGGGCATTTATTTTTATCTTAATGCCCTGAATGCATTAAGGTAAAAAATATATAGCCTTTAGGACTCTGTCACGTGTATGCATGCCCCCATGTGAGGGCTGTGGGATGCATGGGTGTTCTGTGCATCCACAGGCAGACAGTCTCATTCATGCCAATTGGGAAGCAGCAGCTGCGCAGACAAAGCCGCTTCTCCCATTTTGACATTCATGTGGGTGCAGGTGTGTGTCCCCCCAACCCACACTGTCTGCATTCAGGGACTTGCACCAGCACCCACATGGATGTCAAATTGGGAGCAGCGTCTGTGTCTGTGCAGTTGCTGCACCCCAATTGGCATAAATGGGACTGATTGCATAGGGATGCAGGAACAACTGTGTACCCCATGTATTCCATGCAGGCAAAACATGACCCTCACACAGGCTTTGTTAGGAAGGCACCAACCATGGTACAGATGAAGTCTCAAGACATACACAGGTGCGCAGGTGCAGATGTGCGGTTGCCTGTTTTTCTGTGCGCGCATGCGCGAATGCATTCGCAGCACCCGTTCGTAATTTTGAAGCCGATTGGATTATTTAAATTGCAGAAGTTCTATTACCCAGTGCTGTCTGATCTGCAGTTCATGCATCCCTTTCTGTATTGACTCCTATTATTGACCTGTCTTACCGTGACCTTGCTTGAACGCTACCTGCCCTGACCTTGGCCTGTCCCTGGATTTGCTCTGTCTCCTGTTTATCTGCCTGATTCTACGTTGCTGACCCCTGCTTGTATCCTGACCATTTTGATGTTTATGCCTGTATCTGACCTTCTGTTGCTGACCTGGCTTGTCTGACCTTGCATCCAGTTATTCTCCAGTTCTACTCTGCATGCTACCTGGACCCTGCTGGTTCTCCGCCTGCTGAGTGTTACCAATCCTGCCGCACCAGCCACCTGTCAGCTGCCTGTCAAGTATTTGCCGCCTGCTGTCTGCCCAGTACTGGGTCTGCTGTCTCTGCTGCCATCCCCTGTTCCAGTGATCAGACCCATCTCTGGTGACACACCCGTTAACTGCTGCCGTGGCTGATGGTACATCTTACAGGCACTCCTACCTTGCCGCACTCTCGTGGCCACTGTTGCAACATCAGTGGTTTTAGAACCGGGGCTGTACGAGAGGCCTCCCTCTACACATCAGGCTCTGCCCCCATATAAAAATACTGTAGCTGCTGACTTTTAATATAAGAACACTTACCTGCTCCTGGATCCAGCAATGTAATCACCTGATTTTTCGCGCCCTCATCTTCACTAAGGGAAATTTGCCTTGCTTCACAAACAGCTTCCAACAACACATGCGCAAGCCACGCTGCATTTGTGATTGGTCTCACAGTCTTCTGAGACCTGTGATCTGTCCCAGAAGGCTGAACTTCCGCTCAGATCACCGCAGCGATCTGACCGGAAGTGGGGGAGCAAGTACCTGTCAAAATCAGGTACCCGCTTTTCCTCCAAAAGAATAATGTGCCAAATGTAAAGGGAGGAGGAGTGGAGGAGAGGAGGAGGAAGAGCAGAGGTCTACCTTTTGGGTGAAGTTCCACTTTAAGCCTTGGTACTACTTTATGTCAAATCTAAAATATTTCAGGCTCCTTATAAGTGATGCACATTTATATTGCTTGCTGCTCTTATCAAAAATAATACAGGAGAAATGTAAAAACATCTACATTTGATTAAGGATACTATTACATAAGAGGCTATATTAATCAAAGGCTGTATTATTACAGGCAGGATTGTCTCGTGCTGTGATATTTTATAGAGCTGATTAATCTTGCTGTCTACAACGCTCGCTATTTGATGGATTACTCACACTGATATTCAGGCTGCATATTATCACCTGTTTTATGAATGTACCTGGAGTTTTTCTGGAGTGGCTTTTAAACTCTTTGATGATTTCAATTCTAAAACTGCCAGTCATTTTAGGAACTAATATCCTAAGGCATGACATCATCCTGTGTCACCTAAGTTAAGCGGCCAGATTTGTATTCGCAATCTTTTAAATGCTTTTGAAACAACCCTTCTTCTAAGAGCCAGAGACTGGCTGGTTGAAAGAAACTCATTCACTGCAAGGTTGACTGGGTGGGTCCAACAAGCAGCTCTTCACAAAGACAAGAAAGCTTGACAGGCATGGAAAGAATGCGATCAAAGGAAAGCAGAACAAAACCCAATGAATGAGTCTTTCCAACCTGTAAATGAATGTATTATTCTACCTCTATAGCATCCTAGTTTTATAGCTGAACTCTGGAAAAAATCAGTTTTGGACTATTTGCTAAGAAAAATGAATTACCTCTATTGATGCCTATCTTATGCTTGTCTGTTTCTCTGTTTGGTAAAACAGCTACTTTCATTCACCCCCCACAGTACTGTAGGCTCGATTCACACAGGGGCAACACGACTTTAACGCGACTTTGCACGGCGACTTCAACGCGGCTTCAACGCGACTTTGGCGTGACTTCAGCGCGACTTTAGCAAATTACAACGTGACTTCAAGTCGCCTCCAGGACAGGCGACTTCGGCTGTGGCCAATCACAGGACAATCAGCTCTCTGGGAGGGAGGGGTTTTCCCTGCAAAGTCGCTTGACTTTGAGAGAGAGATCTGACTTGGAGGCGACTTCCATTGATTTCTATGGTACAGGTCGCCTACCAAGTCGGATCCAAGTAGTACAGGGAGTACGCTCTGAAGTCGGAGCGACTTCAGTAGTGTCTATTAAGACGCTCCCATTCACTTAAATGTGAATCTCTTTCTGGGGCGACTTGAGGGCGTACAAGTCGGATCCCAAGTCGTCCCAGTGTGAACCGACCCTAAGCACTGAATTTTGAGCACTGAGGCTCATAGTTGTACACCTCTACATTAAAAAAAAAAGCCCTGTATCCTTTTTTACTGAATGCAAGGCTTTCTGTACAGGTGTACAATGTGCAACCTGCTATAATCAGGAGAGATTTAGTCACTCCTATTACCCTGGGACAAAAAGTTATGAGAAATCCAATTTTTTAGAGTTGTCTCCAGAAGAAGAGCAGGCTTGAATGGAGGAGAAGATTTGGATGCCGCACACTGGATGTAGTCAAAAAACTTCACTTTATTGAAAAAATGGGATCATCAAAACAACAAGACTGTCATGCAGAAAGTACAGGTAAGCTGACGCGTTTCGCACTCAGGACTGAGTGCTTACTCATAGCTATGAGTAAGCACTCAGTCCTGAGTGCGAAACGCGTCAGCTTACCTGTACTTTCTGCATGACAGTCTTGTTGTTTTGATGATCCCATTTTTTCAATAAAGTGAAGTTTTTTGACTACATCCAGTGTGCGGCATCCAAATCTTCTCCTCCATTCAAGCCTGCTTTGCCTAGCATTCAGCCAGCACCTGGAGCTCTTCTGCTCTGAAACTTCTACTTACACCTGGGTCAGTGTCAGCCTGAGCGGTGGAAACACTTTCTTTGCTTGTCTGCATCCAGAAGAAGAGGTGACAACTAGAGGAGGTGGTAAGTCTTCCAAATGGATTATTTGTTCTGGCGAGAACTATCAATGAGGGGAATTGCATCCCCCAGACAGGAAGTGTAGGAACATTTCTCCAACAGAACATAGGCAGCAAAAAAATAAACTGACAGAGGCGTGAACTCTTTCCTACCCAGTCCAAAATTAAAAAGAATGTTTTTCCATCAGATAAAGGAATTGGGGAATTGAGGCACGCGCTCAATGGCTCTTTCATATGTCACATCATGGATTCGGTAAATGATGGAAGGACTGGATAAAGCATTCCAAATCTGTATGCAAGGGATAATTGGAACTGAAAAGGAATTTAGAGATGTGTCTAAATACGTAATACTCGTCTGCTTGATGTGGGCTTGCACCCCGTTACACCAATGCAGTTCATTACTAAGTGTCTCTAATAATTGCTTGCAATGCTGATTATGATACATTACTGTAAATAGGATGCTATTATTTCAATTGGGTTATAAATAATTTTATCAATCAGTTCCACTTAGCAAAGTGTTTCAGGCATGGGAGGAAAAAGAGACTTTGATCTCCATAATAGCTTCATCATCCCGAACACTCATCTCATGATTAAAGTTTAATTATTTGTCTTATTGAATCATTCTGAGTGACAGAACATTATAGGAAGAATCAAATTTCATGATGTGGTTGTATTTCTATGAAGAATGTTGGGTACTCTAAAGTCAGGTAGGCTGAGACTTATGGGAAAAGTGCAAAATGTGTAAAGAAAAGGGACATGAAGATACCTCCTGTTTTAAGAAAGCTCTATTGTGCTTCTCATTGGTTCAGTGGAGGGCTTTTTGGTCCCTTATGTCCCAAACATCCATATACCATTTCATTGTTCCCCATGCCCTATTCTGTAGATGCAATTGTTCTATACACTGCACTGATAATGACTAACAAGCCTGAAATATATATATCCAGTTTGGAATAAATGGATCTGTAATATTAGGCTATATCAGCTGTAAATATAAATGACTGGTATTTGCATGTGGCTTGAATTATATAATGGTGGGTTTGGCACATACAGTTTTGAGACATTTGAAAAATACTCTGATACTTTACGGTGGATTATCCATCATTTGGTGTGATAAAAAATGTGACATTCGGTATTTGGGGCTTTACAGTTGGCTGGTTAGAATGTTACTTGCTATAAACATCAGTGCTCAATGTATATAGTATGCACAGGATACAAATTTGGAGGGCAAATAAAAGAACAAGTTAAATATTTTAATAAAAGCTAACAAAAAAAATCTGGTTGTCAATAACTAGGGATAAGGCTTGGGTTCACCATTACCATGAATTCAGGGTGAATCCCTGGGAACTTTACGAATTACAAACTCCTACTTTTTTAAAACTTTGTAGGTTCAAACCCCATAATGGCATGCATAGCCTTTGCCCCTGGCCAGATGAGGCCGCTGCTCTCATGCACATCACTGGATCGAGATGGGGCTCAGGTAAGTATAAGAGAGGGCTGATGGGACAGCTGCACATAGAAGATTTTTTACCTTAATGCACAGAATGTATTAACCACCGAAGCCTCTTTTTGAGATTTGTTGTTTAAAAGTTAAAAATAGGTTTTTTTGCTAGAAAATTACTTAGAACCCCCAAACATTATACATTTTTCTAACACCCTAGAGAATAAAATGGCAGTTGTTGCAATACTTTCTGTCACACCGTATTTGCGCAGTGGTCTTACAAGCTCACTTTTTTGGAAAAAATACACTTTTTGAATTAAAAAATAAGACAATAGTAAAGGCAGCCCAATTTTCTTTTTATACTGTGAAAGATAATGTTACGCAGAGTAAATTGATACCCAATATGTCACGCTTCAAAATTGCACCGCTCGTGGAATGGCGACAAACTTTTACCCTTAAAAATCTCCATAGGCGATGTTTAAAAAAATTCTACAGATTGAATGTTTTGAGTTAGAGAGGAGGTCGACAGCTAGGATTATTGCTCTCACTCTACTGATCGCAGCAATACCTCACAGGTGTGGTTTGAACACCGTTTTCATAGGCAGGCGCTACTCACGTATGCCTTCACTTCTGCAATTTTTTTTCTTATTTATTTTACCTTTAATTTTTTTTTTTTTACACTGTTCTTTTTTTTTTTTTTTAAATATGTCACTTTTATTCCTATTACAAGGAATGTAAACATCCCTTGTAATAAAAAAAAGCATGACAGGATCTCTTAAATATGAGATCTGGGGTCAAACACTAAAATGCAATAACATTTTTTTTTTTTTTTTTAAATAATAAAAAAAAAATGGCTCTTTAAGAGCTATGGGTGGAAGTGACGTTTTGACGTCGCTTCCGCCCTGCAATGTTATAGAGATGGGTGGGGGCCATATTCCCCTCACCCTTCTCCATACCAAGCAAGGAGCAGCATCCGATCGCGATGGTCCGCTTTCCAAAAAGAGTGGTCTCTGCGGCGGATTCGCCGCAAGATCACTTTTATCGACGGTGGTGGGAGAGGGCCCCCCTCCCGCTGCGCTCTGGTGCCCTCCACTTACCGGAGCCGTCGGCAGCGGCAGAGGGCACCGGAGTGTGGCGGGAGGGGGGGGGCCCTTTCCCACTGCTGATAAAAGTGATCTTGCAGCGAATCCACTGCAGAGACCACTCTTTTTGGAAAGCGGACCACCGGCCGAAGAAGAGGATACCAGGGTTATGGCAGCTAACTGCTGCCATAACAACAATATTCCTCTTCAAACTTAGGACGTATATCGGTGTGTGGCAGTCTATAAGTGGTTAAGGTAAAAAACCTTCTGCCTTTAGAACCACTTTCATTTTGGCATTGGTACATTCAACAATACCTATTCAACAATAGCTTTTCTATTAACCGTACAAATTACCAGGACTCAATAACAAGATTTGCTCTCTACCCTACAGACTTTGATGAGATTTATTGCACAATTTGCAAACCTTGAACAAGATTTGCAAAACAGTTTGCAAACCGAACCGAGGCAGATTTGCTCGTACCTACCCATAGCAACCAATCAGGTGTCCAACTGCAGGATAGAGTTAAATCTGCTGGGCTGTGTTCAATTTGGGTGAAATGAGTCACATCAAAATATATTTGAGCATGAATGCTAAATATTCTGCTGGTATTAAACTAAGTCATTTTAACTTTCTAAAAATGTAACAAAGGTTCATGATTTGATGTAGTCACATTGACAAGATGTAATGATTAATTGCAATCCAAATGCAATCACACATACTAAGAAACAAATACAGATAACATCTGCAAGACAGGAACTGATTATAGCAACTAATAGAAGATTCTACTCATTTGTTGCTGTTGAACCGTCAGGTTGTATTGATTTTACATTGAGTGCAAATTTACATTAAAGCTGGCCATAGAAATCTGTGAGCAGTTGAGTTTAGGAAATAATCCTTAAAAAGCATGCTCTAGTCACCCAAAGGTCTTTTTTAAAAGATCTCTCCTGCATGCTTAGAACTCTAAAAAAATAAGAGTTTCATTAAAGGTAAGGTGATTGAGACTCGAAAAAACCTCTGGGGCATGCTAGGGCACCCCCAAGTGTTAAAATGGTGGCACAATTTGGTGTCAAAAAGTGGACATCCATGTAATATAGTTTTGAAGTGTGTAAAGCCATATTATTGTCTCCATTATAGTTTTCCCAATTGGTCTAATTATTTCCACCAACTGTAGCATAATAAAAACAGCTATTAGAATTATACTTTACTTAAATACCCTCATCATTAAAAGTTCATAAAACATGTACAATAGAACTATATTAAAAGTCAGCAAGCAACAAAAACCTACATAGGAACACTGGCGACTGAATTGAGTGGACAGCGTGTAATGTCAGTATGTGTAGCTGAACAGTGTCATCAGGAGCTGGCACTGCACTGACAATTTCAACATTACAAAGATGAGAAGAATTCCTCGGTCCACCCAGTGACCCAGCACTTTGCTTGTCAGCCTTTAATATAATTTGTGTAAGCTTTTTTAATAAAAAAGGTATCACACTATTGGAGTTATTTCTTTTCTATACACCACCAGAAGGTATTTGTTGTTGCAGATGTGAACACTTTGTGATCTGTGGCTGAATTTCCCTAAATTACATACATTGACTTCTATATACACAGTATAGTGAGGTCTGGATGTCTGGTGAGCCTGCATCTTTATCAACTGGTGGTGGTCCTATGATGATTTGGATTGGTATTAATGTCATTTGCATGCTAATTTGACCTTTTTAAATATGTGAGGTCTTCTGATCTGGCGAGTGGTGATGTTGAACAAGAGAAAAAGGACTGATTATATTTCAGCATTCTTGAAGAGTCTAGGAAGTCTTACTTTATATCTGCAACCTTATTTATACTGAGAAAAATAAACCTTTGGTGGTTCCTGAGAGAAAAAGATGTTCCTGCATCAGAGGTGAGTGTCAGCAATGACTTCCCCAGTGTTGGTAGTCACTGAGATGATTCCCAAATATTGCTGTCTGTGTGAGAAATACTGCTAGCATTGGGGTCCTGGGAATGAAGCCCCACTAAACATGCAAGGGGTGTCAGTAGTTACTTGGTCAGCTATTGGTGTTCATTGCCATTTCCCTTACCAATGGTTTCCAGCATAAAGCTGCTTCCAGGTGTTGTACCAAGTGTTCTTGCAACTGGCAGAGAAATGGACACCAGAATTTTGGTTTCACAGGTTTCAAGACCATTGGAAGGTATACACACACAATTACAGCCTAACTCCTATTCAATAGATGTACACATAAAAACACAAAGAAAACCTACCTATTACTCAGCACATACATTTTGACAGCCTATGTCCTGCCCATATCTGTACCCCCAATTTATGCACAAACACTAAAAAAAAGTTTCACAGAGATGAGAGTAAAAGAAGGGCAAAAGCTTGAATTTCTATTTTTGAAAATCCTGTTATACAGTTACATAAGAAGGAGGTCCCAGAGGTTGGGCACCTGGTAAGAGAAATGGAGAATGCCACAGGTTTGAGTAGCACTGTTGCTGATTTAGTCCGTTGTTTCATGATCACTCTTGTAGACAGATCTCTGACAATTTGCCATAGGACTGATCCAATCTTCAAATCATTGGTTTCTCCATGACTAAAAGTTATCCACTGGGGTAGCTTAGCAACTCTACACCAATCTATTTTACACACAATACTTAGTTAAATGAGGTTTTGGGGTTGATATGCAGTTTTTCATTTTTTTTTCCATATTTACCAAAACATTAAACTACTACTTTTCCTTCCCACTGAACATTCTTCTGCTATTTCTGTGGTGTATATTATGAGTAAATATAGCTACTCTTATATATAAATGCAAACGATACATAAAAACAGGAATTTGTTTAAAACATTGATGCATGTATATAGCCCAAACCCGTTTGTTAGTTTTGGATAGCGTGGAGAAGGATTAGAACTCCTAACAGGTTATATTGTAGTCTCCACTGGGGAGATTCCTTCACTTCCTGTCTAGTAAAAAGACTGACACCAGGACAGGAAGTGAGGGGAAATCTCTTGAACAGCAATACAGGCAGATGGAAAAATGGGCAGGCCACCGAGAGCGGAGAATCTGAGCATGGATCCTTCTAATTGAATCTCTGACCTTCTACTAATGGTAAGCGAGATGCCTGACCAATCTTGACAGTTATATTTAAAGACTCTCTGCTCTCTACCATAGCACTGCTTTATTTTAAAATACAAGTAGGTAATGCTAGAATCCCTGTTATAAACAAATGGGACACTGGATTCAGATTCTTTGAAATTGCTATTTACTGGAATCAAATACAGTAATATATGCAAGTTGGTATATACTGTTTGACGTCATAATTCTTTACCTGCATATTTGTTTTTATATTCATGAGCCTTTACTTTTCAATTTATGACCTTTGTATTTTGTACATATTTTGTAGCCCTGAAATGGGGAGTGTGTTTGGCCCCCAATATACATTGGCTTTATTCTGCTATGAATCAATTTTATCATTAAATTACCCTGGCCTCTTGGAAGTTTCTTTAGCGCTCTCATTGGATTGTATGTATGTAGCTTTTTATTGTTATTTGTTTCCCTGGTGCAGATTTTCCCTCACTTTTTGCCTGGTAAAAGATTGTCCCCAGAACAGAAAGTGAAGGGAAATCTGTTGAATGGATAGCAGATAGCAGTAAAAACTGTCAGAAGTTCAACCTATTTCCCCATTTCATCTAAAACTTAAAAAAAAAACTGTCCAAATAAATAAATTGTGGGTATAGATACACTTTAATATTTTGATTATATAAATCATGCTGTCTTTTACATATATATCTAAAACAAAAAAGGAAAAGACTATACAATTCCTTTAATGTACATATACTGTAGATTCAGTATTCATGCAATACAAGATTGCTACACATAATAAATAAATATAAGTACCTGTCATTTGATAAGGAACGGTGGTCATGTAACATGAACATGCCTCAGTGTGAAAATGAGGCTACATAAATGACAGAATTTGAGGAATTTCATTTCTACTCCTGATTTTTCACTTGCACTTGTCAGGGCATTTGTCTTCCTTCTCTGTGATAAATTGCCTCTGATTAAAACAAATAGAGCACAATTTTCAAGCCCATATTGACTTGTAGCTCAATCTCCTGGTAATGACATCATTTAGAATGTTTATTGAGTATGTGAGTTAGAGACAGGTTACATTCTGCCCAGAATATATTGATTGTGTTATTAGGTAAAATTAAAGGGTCAGTCCACCCAAAGCTGATATTTCAGTTTTTAGTAGATACCGAGAAACAAGCCACCTGATGGTCTCTTGGATTTCTTAGGGACTGTAGTGGTATGATATCCGTACTTGAAATCCTGGGTCCGCACACTTACTGTGGTCATTCCCTTCTTCCTCTTTCTGTCAATCACCAGGCACCAGAAATGTCACATGGGGGTGGGGATTGGGTCTTTGGCCCTGTGTAAGCTTGCACTAGACCAGGGCTTTTTCACTTTCTTCCCTTTAAAGAATGGAGCAGTACAGAAGCAAAGGTAAGGTGAGCATAAACAGATGGAAAGGCAAGCAGTCAAAGAAACCTGTTAATTTACCTCACTTACCCAGCACACAGGTTCACTTTAAAAGTTATTTAACTTTTAAATTAGCTTTGTAATAAAATCAAGACCAACTTGGGTAAACCCTTCTTTTCACTGCAGTGATGTCTATGAAAATTGCTGGATTTTGCAAAACAGGGTATCACATGGATTTCACATGAACTTAAGTGAACTGTGGGAATAGTTGTTATCTATCACTGATGTCTCTCATAAGCAAGGATGCCACTGCCCCACCTTTACATAATATGGGGCAAAGTATGAAGTGCTGTCCATATTGCCAGAACTGATAAACCTCCTGACAAACATGCTCTCCTTTCTTTCTGAAGATGCTAGCTGCCTTGCTATCATATTGATGCTCTTGTTGCAAAACTTTCACTGATCCAGAACAAGTTTAAAGATAAGGAATTCTTACTTTATTCTGAGTTTTATTTGCAGGTTTGTCACAGAACCCGAAGCCAGATGCAGCTAAACATCTAGCATCTTTAGAAGGAGCTCAGGAGAGGAAAATTCTTTTTTTCTTTTTAGGCCAAGAAAGCCTATAGAAAGGACGAAAAGAGTTGCATGGTGGGAAATCATTTATAGCATATATACAAACCAGCTACTCCAGTCACACACTTTATAAATTATTTTTTCATGTTTCTTCCAGTATACTGGGCTTAACGGAAGACTGATTGGCTGAGATCACACCTATGCAGTGGATACAGTGACCTACTGGCCACAGAACCAGTAATGGGAGTTGTGAGTCAGGTAAAAGTTAACCCTTGCACTCAAATGACGTTTGTCATGGTTATGCAGTAATGTTTATCTGTCAGCTTACCTCTCCATGTGTTCAGATTAAGAGGCCAGCCACTCTCACCTGGCTGCTTAAGTAATCTATCCTCAAAGCATGGCTCCACCCCAGCCCCTATCAGGGAACTCTATATTAACCTGTGCACTGCAAGCCAGCTCTGCTGATCAATATTGTGTGATTTGGCTTCCGTGTGCTCATTGCTCTGTGTCCATCTGATCCTGTTTACCGATCTTGGCTTGTTCTTGACGATCCCTGCTTGTGACCCTGACCTTTTGGCGTGTTCTCTGTCTATCCTTGTCTGCTAGTCGCCCTGACCTTTGGCTTATCTCCTTACTATCCCTTGTTGTCCTAGGCTGCCGCTTCCTCTCTGTCCTCCTGTAGCCTACCATAAGCGTGAGCTGGGAGACCCTGGGGGCAACCTGGAATCAGTTGCAGCGCAGTCTATCCTCACCCCTAGAGGCTCTGGTGAACACCTGCTGGCTCTTAGACTCTGCGCCCTGGGGAATCTTATGCTCTAGCTCCCAGTGGGATGCGTGTTGGTGCTCCAGTGGACCTGCCTTCCTGAACCACCCAGAGTTCCATCTGCAGCAGTCAGCCGTAGGGTCCACTACCTTAGCGGTGCACTCCAGACCCCAACGGGGTGCATCTGTCACCTGGACTCAGGTGACCTGACAACGTTTCAGCTATGCCTGATAACTCCCGGAGGAGGCCTGTACAAAAAAGATGGTGGACTTGCAAGAGGGGACCCCATACTTCCTTTATAAAAAAAAATAATGATTATAAAATTTGTTTTATTATTAAAAAAAATTAACAAAGTGTCCCGGGTGAGAGTCAGGATACAGAACGGTTAAGCTTGACTTCAAAGGCTAAGAAAGGGATGAGGGCTTCTGGGAGATGTTTTACTTTTCAATTTCTGATATTATTTTATTATTTAAGATGTTTGTATTAACATGAATGTGTCACAGAATTTATTGCCTTGTTTATAAGAGACAAGTGGGGGGGAAAGAGAAAAGTTAAAATTGTTGGAAAGTGCCAGGCAATAGCCCTGACCCCATTGTGTGTTTTCGCAGAGATAAATATGAGAGAGACGCTCACTCTCCTTCTTGACCTGGATTGGGTCAAGGGGCGAATCTAACATTCCACGATCTCTAATAGGGTAAAACTTTGTTAGCAAATTTTACTTAAGATTACGAGATCGACCAAATTCAGTATAAAGATGTAATAGTAGCACGCTAAACCTCTATAACCTGCGTAAAGTATGTACCCAAATAAATGCAGCCAAACCCTAAAAATTATTATTACTAAATATCAGCAAAAAATAATAATAATTAATCACAAAAAATAATTAAAAATAATTATTAAAAGTTGATCAAACATTAATTTCTATCTCTAGTGTCACTGTGCCCATCTCTAGTGCCACTGTGCCCATCTCTAGTGTCACTGTGCCCATCTCTAGTGTCACTGTGCCCATCTGTAGTGTCACTGTGCCAATCTGCAGCCGTACCTTCCATTAGTAAAACAACGTGTGTAACAGCGTGTGTCTCCCGCTGTGTATGCAGTCTTTTCCGCTGTCCATTGTAAGAAAGCCCCGCCTCCTCCTCGTCCGTGCTAGAGGAACACTGATACAATGCTGGGAAACTGTATCAGCGTTCCGTCTATCAGAGACGAGGAGGAGGCGGGGCTTTCTTACAATGGACAGCGGAACAGACTATATACACAGCGGGAGACACACGCTGTTACACATGCTGTTTTACTAATGGAAGGTACGGCTCACTCGAGTATAAGCCGAGGTGGGGTTTTTCAGCCAAAAAAATGGGCTGAAAAACTCGGCTTATACTCGAGTATATATGATATATATATATATATAAGTGCCAGTGCTCAGAATAAAGGTGAATCCATAAGATCCATAAGAATCCATAAGATAAAATCTCATAACAGGAGTCCATGCTCATACAAAAAAGTTCATAATAATGTGCAAACAATACAATAAGATTCCAAAAGGATTTTAAAAAAGTGCTCAAAACATTAGAAATCTTCTGTAACAAAAATTGCCAGTGCCAGTGCTCAAAGTGCTTGTCCTGCTACAATGCCAATCCACACCATTGCACTTTGTGTGAGTTTGTGCCACTCTCCCAATGGGTGCAAACTCACCATATGTAATTGATCTATTTTAGCTTATGCCAAAAAAAGATCAAAGCAGGCTTTCCACAGCTCCCCTGTGCATTGCTCAGTGTCCTTCACTATATTCTCTATATCCTGTTCCCTTTCACACAAACCAGATGCAGGCTCACATACATAAAGGGGCCAAAGCAAAGAGGAAATTAATTGTGCAACGTTTTTATTCAGAACTTTTTAAAATACTGTTTAAAACACTCACTTTTTCCAGTGCCTGCCCAGCATCCAGGAGTCATCTGCCAGTAATCAAACAAATGCTGTCTGCCACTCCATTTCGGGAGCCGATGGTATAATGTATGCAGACTCTGAGACCAGAGAGGACCTAATGGCCTCTGATCAAATTCAGGACATGCATGGCCCTGGTTCAGAATTCAGCCAGAATAACATATCAGAGTGCTGGTAGAGAGTAGAGGACCTACTTTCCTTATGTGTCTTATGTGTAGTAGTGAAGCTGACTCCTAACCAGTGGGTTTTCTTTTCTGTGTCTTCTTCAGAACCTAACTTTCTGTATGTTTTTTAGAACAAATGCAGTTTATCATTTCAGTTCAGTTTTATATTTGTCACATAATTTAATTTCTATTTTGAGGGTCCCCCAAACTTAAAGGTCTAAATTTGGTACTGGGTGGCCCTGAGGAGAAATAACTCCCCATTCAGACCGCATGCAGAGCATAAATCCCCTTGGTTAAAACACTGTAAATAAAAATCCCCTTATCGTACTTAATACTGATTTGAGATTTTGTAATATATATTGACAATAGTCATCAGAGCAAATAGTAAGGGCGAATTTCCCCAAAGAGGACGCAAGCAGCAAAAAACACCCAACAGAGGTTCTAACTCTTCCTTATTCTCTCTAAAACAGAACATATTGTATCTGGCAATCAACTTTAAGATAATACTTCTCCTAATTTAGAATGTTCTTATTATAACCCCTTTTAACAAACCTAATTACTAACTGATTGTGTGAGATTTCCTTGAATGACCTTCATCAAACAACGAAAAGCGAAATCAGTGCTTTCAATATAATGCTGCATAGTACAATTAGTAAAAGTGCCCTTTAAATATTTACGGAGCAAGACTCAAGTACCCAATTGCATGAAATTGTCAGTTAAGTGGCATTTTAAACAGCTGCAAAAACTTCGGTTGGTCACAAAGGTCTGCAAAATATCCGGCCACTGTAATTATAACGAAGAAAGAACAGCTGATACCTGTTGTATCAAAGCCACCCTACCGCATAAAACCTGGAAGGTATTTTGGCTTTCAAATCTCTGAAGGCAAATTTCTAGGAAGGAATTTAACAAAAATCCATCAAAAAGAAAGCAAAAACAGTTACCTAAAAGTTAATATGCCTCTACCAATTAATTTTATCCTTTGGTAACAGGACACGCTGCTGATACATACTGTATATCTATTATATACTTGGATTCAAATTTACATAACATGAAGAAAACCCACTTTGAAACCCATCATTCTAGTAGATTCACTTTGAGAAAATGGTTCACATTGTTTGCTTCACTGTTTTAATTCAGCAAAAAACAAACAGGCCTGATGCCGAGGTCTCTGCTGTAATATGTCCTATGCAAACTTTTTACTTCACTTATTTTTAGATGAGATCACTAAATAAACAAATACACCAGGTTACAAGTTTACAGCCCAGAAGGGAAATCTTGTCATGCTTTTGTAGGATAACAGAGCAAACATCACTATTGTCCCAAGTAAAGGCAAAATGGAAGAGAGAACAATTAGAAAAATGAGAGACATATCATGTTACTGCCCTGTTAGATGAGCTACTGAATTTGTTAACTGACATCTGGAAGCAAGCTTAGTTGACTGTTAATGCTCCATGTCCCCTTCTAAATGTATTTTAATGCACATAGACTGGTTTCCAGTGCTCAGGAGAACATCTGAGATGGGATATTTACATGGATCTTCTTTTGTTGTTCAAATCATTGGCTATGGGCTAACAACAAGGCACAAAGCATTCATTTCCAGACTGTAGAGTATATTTCATATTTGTACAATTTTGGATTTTTCTTTACATGACTATGGAGCATACATATCAACAGGTGAAATCATAAAATGTACCCCTGATTTGCAAAAACTGTTATTTTGACCACTTCATGCAATAATGAAAAATTGCTAGTTTCAAGATGCTCAATAGAAATTCAGCTGCACTCACTTTAAATGGATTCTCAATTTTCTTTCAATTTGCTAGCCTATGAAAAATACACTTTGCAGTATTAGTCAACAAAATATTTGTTTTCACCCCTAGAAAGTTTCATTTCTGTCACTATAGAGAGGTGAAGGATGGCCTTTCATATGTCTAGCTTTTTTAAATTGCTGTTTATTGATGGTAAAATATATTTTTATTGATTTTTTTGAAGAAAAGAAAACAAAGAACAAGAAGTACATAGTATATGTAATGTCAATTAAATCATTATGTACAAAAAGGTTGAAATGTCAAAACATTTAAAATAACAATAATAAAGTACCGAATAATATTAATTATGGTGTACTGTAGACATATATATATATATATATATATATATATATATATATATATATATATATATATACACACACACACACAGTTGCAAAAAAAAGTATGTGAACCCTTTTGGAATGATATGGATTTCTGAACAAATTAGTCAAAAAATGTGATCTAAAATGTGATCTGATCTTCATCTAAGTCACAACAATAGACAATCACAGTCTGCTTAAACTAATAACACACAAAGAATTAAATGTTACCATGTTTTTATTGAACACACCATGTAAACATTCACAGTGCAGGTGGAAAAAGTATGTGAACCCTTGGATTTAATAACTGGTTGAACCTCCTATAGCAGCAATAACTTCAACCAAACGTTTCCTGTAGTTGCAGATCAGACGTGCACAACGGTCAGGAGTAATTCTTGACCATTCTTCTTTACAGCACTGTTTCAGTTCAGCAATATTCTTGGGATGTCTGATGTGAATCGCTTTCTTGAGGTCATGCCACAGCATCTCAATCGGGTTGAGGTCAGGACTCTTACTGGGCCACTCCAGAAGGCGTATTTTCTTCTGTTTAAGCCATTCTGTTATTGATTTACTTCTATGCTTTGGGTCGTTGTCCTGTTGCAACACCCAACTTCTGTTGAACTGCAGCTGGTGGACAGATGGCCTTAAGTTCTCCTGAAAAATGTCTTGATAAACTTGGAAATTAATTTTTCCTTTGATGATAGCAATCCGTCCAGGCCCTGACGCAGCAAAGCAGCCCCAAACCATGACCACCATACTTCACAGTTGGGATGAGGTTTTGATGTTGGTGTGCTGTGCCTCTTTTTCTCCACACAAAGTATTGTGTGTTTCTTCCAAACAACTCAACTTTGGTTTCATCTGTCCACAGAATATTTTGCCAGTACTGCTGTGGAACATCCAGGTGCTCTTGTGCAAACTGTAAACATGCAGCAATGTTTTTTTTGGACAGCAGTGGCTTTCTCTGTGTTATCCTCCCATGAAATCCATTCTTGTTTAGTGTTTTACATATTGTAGATTTGCTAACAGGGATGTTAGCATATGCTAGTCTTTAGCTGACACTCTAGGATTCTTCTTCACCTCATTGGAGATGGAGAGTAGCAGCAGTGCTGAACTTTCTCCATTTACAGACAATTTGTCTTACCGTGGACTGATGAACAGCATGGCTTTTGGAGATACTTTTATAACCCTTTCCAGCTTTATGCAAGTCAACAATTCTTAATTGTAGGTCTTCTGAGAGCTCTTTTGTGCGAGGCATCATTCACATCAGGCAATACTTCTTGTGAAAAGCAAACCCAGAACTGGTGTGTGTTTTTTATAGGGCAGGGCAGCTGTAACCAACACCTCCAATCTCATTGATTGGACTCCATTTGGCTGACATCTCACTCCAATTAGCTCTTGGAGATTTCATTAGTCTAGGGGTTCACATACTTTTTCAACCTGCACTGTGAATATTTACATGGTGTGTTCTATAAAAACATGGTAACATTTAATTCTTTGTGTGTTATTAGTTTAAGCAGACTGTGATTGTCTATTGTTGTGACTTAGAGTTTAAAAGGAGTATTTTTTTCTCTTTTCAATATAAAGTACTGTATTTATTGGCGTATAACACACACTTTTTCACCCTGAAAATTGGGTGCAAATAGTGTGTGTGTTATCTGCCGATACTGCAATTTGGGTTGCCTAGGAGGGAACAGGGAGGGGGGCGGGACGAGCGCCGTCAGATTACATACAGCGAGATTCTCCTTTTTAGTCAACGGCCTCTGTAATAGGAAGTCCTGTCTCCTGGGCCGGCATTGGACCAGTCTATAGCAGCTGGTCCAGGAGGCGGGACTTTGTATTAAAGAGGCCCGCTGAGTAAACATGAGATTCTCGCTGTATGTAATCTGACGGCATTCGTCCCATCCCCCTCCCTGTCCCCTCCGATGTAGCAGTAATCTGAGGTGAGGCTGCAGATGGGCATTGATCAGGCTGCATTCATGGCAGAGGTGAGGCTGCATATGGGCATTGATCAGGCTGCAGATGGGCATTGATCAGGCTGCATTGATGGGAAATTGTGAGGCTGAAGAGGGGCATTGACAAGCTGCATTGATGAGCAATTGTGAGGCTGCAGATGGCATTGATCAGGCTGCAGATGGGCAATGGTGAGGCTGCAGATGGGCAATGGTGAGGCTGCATTGATGGGCACTGACCCTTATTTTGCTTCAAAGTTCTTTATTTAAAATTTAAGTTTTTTTCCTGAAACTTCCCTCCTAAAATGAAGGGGCATGTTATACACCTGTGCGTGTTATATGCCAATAAATACGGTACTTAATTTGGGTAAAGTGAAAGTGAGAAAAAAAATAGGGGAGGGGGAGGGAAGATATGGGAAAGGATAAAACCAATTGCTATTTATTTAAAGAAAGTCATAATACTTACCGCCTCATTAATGATCTGAAGTCCATAAGAGGTCATTCGCCAGTGCCCGCATCTCCTTCTCCCTAGCTCCTTCTGAGTTTTGGCCCTTGGACATCTTCATTGGCCAGCTCAGAATGACATAATTCCTGTGTATGCACCAGAGTCTGTTATCCCAGCACACAGGGACATGTCAGCAATGTAAATTGCATGCCACAGAAAACTGTGAGTAGGCAGGTAGATGTATTTTATTGCAGAAGAGACATTAGTGGTTATAAACCCGTTTTAGACTATCCAAAAAAAAAAAACCCTGCAAGATAAAGGCATAAGTAAGCATGCTGTCAGCACAAAACTTCAGGCATATTGGAGGGTTGGGAATTGAAGCCTACCTTTCTTGGCACTGCAAAACCACATATATGCATTATTCAGTCAGCAAGAGTTTCAAGCAGTTTTGGCTGGTGGTATATTTTTTGGGGGGGTGCGGCAAACAGTGCTCACCCAGAGATGAGTTAGAGATGCTCACCCAGTGATGAGTTAGAATGGGTTGTAATGGGTTTCAGGAGAAGGTAATTTACGAAAATCACACTTGTCTGTCTGTGATGCAGCTTGCTTTCTTTCATTTTTTGCAGGCAGAGAGTACATTTTGCATATTTTTTCACTAAATGAAAACATTTTTGCAGGATATTGTCGCTTAAAAATATGGTAATATGTAATCAATAATAAAAAAAAAAAAAATAGAAGTGATCTCATTGCAAACATTTTCCCCACATACAGTGTCCATTTAAAGCCATTCCAATTCACAGAGCAATGCGCTACACTTTAGCAGACACACCTGGGTGCCATTAATTCTTAGGAGCACCCCCACACATTGGAAAAAGTGGCACGTTTTCACGTATGCCAAACCGCATGGTGCTGCTCGGGGCTGCACGATTTGAAAAAAGGCCTGAAGATTTCATTCTCCGTGTTTATGCGGGTACAGCAGCCCACTGAAATGAAATTTCTGGCAGGTAAAGCCTACTAAAAAGCATGTATACAAGTGAGTTTCTGAAAATTTAATTTAGAACAAAGAAGCCATCACATAACTGCTTTTAATCCAACAAACACCTGCACTGGCTATTACACATCAGAAAAATTATTCATAGAAGTGAGATGGTGCAAAAATGATCCTTGCAATTCAATAGATGTGTGCAAATCAAAAATGGGAAACTAATTGCTTGAGAAATTTGGTTCAGTAAACATGGTTGATTTTTGAAAAAAGTTTATAAAGTCTACACTCAAAAGGAGCATTTTGTATAGGAATTAGAGCAATTCATCCATTTGTTTGGATGCAGTGAGATACAAGCATAATATAAAATGTAAAACTTTGTAAATTGAAATCAGTTTTAGCTTTTTTTTATTTTAGCTTTCTTTTATCCCCCGTCTGTCATACCTGAGAACTTTGTTACTTGATTCCTGAAGGGACCTGTGCACACCTGAATGTTTTGCCACTGCCTGTCGTGTGAAGCTTGAAAAAATACATGATTTTTTTGGGGGGACAAACTGTGCTTCGTATTTTTTACTGTATAGAGAGTGCCTGAAAAATGTTTGAAAAGTATATGTTTACACAAGTTTTTCAGGCGTTTCCATTCAGAAGTCAATGGGGCCAAAAATCGCCTTGTATGCTCACGCTACGTATGAATGGGTGCTGAGTCATAACACTTATGCCCCGTACACACGGTCGGATTTTCCAACGGAAAATGTGTGATAGGACCTTGTTGTCGGAAATTCCGACCGTGTGTGGGCTCCATCACACATTTTCCATTGGAATTTCTGACACACAAAGTTTGAGAGCTTGCTATAAAATTTTCCGATAACAAAATCCGTTGTCGGAAATTCCCATCGTGTGTACACAAATCCGACGCACAAAGTGCCACGCCTGCTCAGAATAAATTAAGAGACGAAAGCTATTGGCTACTTCCCCGTTTATAGTCCCGACGTACGTGTTTTACGTCACCGCGTTTAAAACGATCGGATTTTCCGACAACTTTGTGTGACCGTGTGTATGCAAGACGAGTTTGAGCCAACATCCGTCGGAAAAAATACATGAATTTTGTTGTCGGAATGTCCGATCAATGTCTGACCGTGTGTACAGGGCATAAAAGATAATTGTGGATAGGTTATCATACTTTTCCTAGGTGCTCATAAATAGCCAAGGGCGACCCTAAACTCAATGAGGCTATCTGCCAGAACACATGAATGAGTCCCCATTCACACCTGTGCAATTTGTACGTGCTTTCGCAAATGCCCGGAAGTGCACAGCAACTACTGTTATTTTCTATCGGGTCTGGTCATACCTGTGCATTTGTCTTCCCTGTAACATTAAGAAGAGTACAGGTAATTTTTTTGGGTGCGACAAAGCACAATTTTGATTGCATAAACTTTAAAAGGAATGTACTGAAAGTGCATAAAAAATGCATAGAAAACACATGAAAATTGCATGAAGATGCAGACGCACAAGTGTGAACCTGCCTGACTTGTTACAATTGATTTAGAGGGTATTTAAACCCATAGACAAGAATGTATTTATATTTTGCAGCTTACCAGTCCTTAAAAGGCTTGTTACCTCAACATTATATATTTCTGATATGTGTTTGTTGTACCATGTACTTGTATTAAAAAGTATCCTTTTCCCTTCGCATTTCTTCCTTTGTGTGCAATACTTGGCAATCCTCCCAGTCCCCCAGCTTTTCTATTTTAAAATAATCATGCTGGGGCATGGAAACGCATTGATCCCAGTGTGGTCAGTTCTCTCCTTTGCATTCTACTTGGAAGCACAACCTGCCTGTACCTCAGTGGTCAGACTGGTGCTAACATGCTCCCATGCACAGCTCTTCACTAGGAAGATTAGTGGACTACTGTTTCTCTGTCTACTGCTGGATACCCCCTCTCTGCGCAGTCATTCCCTGGGAAGATTAGTGTATTGCTCTTTCTCTACCTCCTGACTA
Source organism: Aquarana catesbeiana (assembly GCF_042186555.1). NCBI lineage: Eukaryota > Metazoa > Chordata > Amphibia > Anura > Ranidae > Aquarana > Aquarana catesbeiana. The sequence continues at coordinate 294,283,756 of NC_133329.1, forward strand.
CCCCTACCTCTTATGCAGCTGGAGGACAGAGGTCAAGTGATCACTGATCAAAAAAAAAGGTATATGTAATGCTACTCCCGTAGGAATTACCGTACTTGTCCAGGTCTTCCCAACTTCAGCCCACAGCCAGACACACAACAGGCTCGTTCACTCTTTCTCCAAAAAAAACAGTCTAGAGGATGTTGTTTTTATTTTTGGAGAACTTGGATAGGGAGGAGGTTAATGGTGGGATACGTCAAGAATGAAAACCATGTACAACGAGGACTTGATATTTCCTTATGCTTAGGTGTGTAGTAGAACCAGTAGAACAAAGTCCTTTCACTTTAGGGGACAGTGTCTGGACAGAGCTCTTTAAGACAACAGCTGGTGTCCCCTTTAATAGATCCACAACTGACTATACTAAGCACCTCAGGGGTAACTAGAGCACATAGTCCCCAAGATCCAGTAATGTCTGTACTCACAAGGCCCAAGGAAAGATGAATGCCGCATTCCAATCTTCCAAGCGATGACCTCCAGTGATACCAGACAAATCTGTGGTAGACAGTTCCCCTCAGTCAGCTTCTTCTAAGCACCTGGGCCTTTGTTTTCCTCCCTCAGGTCACCCCCACGAGGCCTCCACTTGGCAGCCTGTGCTTGAGAGGACAGCGTGCCTGCCTCAGGCTGGACTCCACTCTGGGCCAAGGCCCAGAACACTGTGTGCTCTAAGAACAAGTACAGTCTCCCAGCCCACCTCAGAGCCTGCCTCTTTGGGATAGGCTGGGGCTGTATCAATATTTATACTGCTATGTGCATACACCAAACCTATCATACAGAAACTCCTCAAGTTACCTGGATACAGAGGGAGCTATCCAGCAGACTAGAAGCAGCATAGCACACAGATCAGGCCTAACCAATCAATTGCTGCTCATTGAATACAGTGCGCTAAACAATGCTTTTGCCTCAACCAAATCACAGCCACACTGACTACAGTGTGGCAACTAAATTTATCTATCAAAAACAAACACTTATCTAACTATCCTAGCACCTACCTAAGAGGGTGCTACATCTGTATAATGATATATACAGTTTATATAGATATTTTATAAGATAAAGGTTCACATATCCTTTAAATTTGGCAGATGCATTAGTTTTCTTTTTTTTGTCTTTTTTCCCTTATTTGTACTTGGTAATGCTGCAAGCAACACACTTCCTGTCTCTTCATGCCTACATTCTCTTTTGCATGGTATCTATTGGTGATTGGACTGGGGCGACCTGAAAATAGATAAGTATATATCTTTTTTTACACAGGTTAGTTAGCATAGGTGATAGGCGGGGCAGTTTTTAAGCATCATTAGTAAAAGCCCAGAATTCACTTTGTCGATGGAAGTTAAATATTAAAACAAAAACAGTTTTGGCCATATGCCATTTTCTATGCTAATAGGCAAGAGACTGCCAAACAAATGGGAACATGTACCAAAGCAAGCATAAATAAATACAATTTTCATTTGGCAGGGAGCAGTGATTTTAGTAATTAAAAAAAACATTAAAAATGCAAAATTACATTAAATAACATGTCTGCGTGCCCTGACCTTGCCATGAAGTGACACATCTGTAAAATGCTTACAACCTACCACAGCAAAACTGACATTTACAAAGAAAAAAGTATGTTTAATTGCTGGTAAAATGACAGTTCTGTTTGTAAAAAAAACCTGCAAAAGCAGCCCCAAATAAAAAAAAAGTCCTGTGTCATTCCCTCAAATTTTAAAATTTAGGCTTTTAGGTAGAACCCCACGCAAAAATCAAGGAAAAAAAGATGGGGTCACCCCAAAAATCCATACCTGATCTATATCGGAGCGTGCAGCCTGGCAAGCTAAGAAAGATAGGGATGAGCATGCAGGAATCCCGGCCATGTAAGTGAACGGGGCTGAGTAATGTCACTGAATGTTAAGGACTCAGGAGTACCAGCACCTACCAAGGTCCTTGGCAACTACTGTCAGCAGGAAGCTGTCATGTATAATAGCAGAATTATTACAGCTACTATACATGATGTTCAGCTTCTGCCGAATGGGTAAATGTTGAGGCTTTTGTCCCAATGCCCAAACAGCCAAGGTTCAGTTTGAACCTGTGTTCAGACCAAATCTTAAGCTCATCCCCACGAAGGACTTATACGCTTTCAGAAGCCCATGATATGAGATCAGATATACAGTATATGGACCCTAATGTACTTGGCCAGCATGTACGTTTGCAATGTACAAAGTCAATTTTAGATGATTTTGGTGACCTGCAGATACTGTAAATCTAGCAGTAGGAGATATGGAGAATATATATTCTTATGTGAGAACAGTCTAAATAGATCCATTCTTTGTTTACGTGGATAAAAACGTTAGATATCTTGGATAAAACTTCTCAATTAACACAAACCAAAAGGTAGAGGCATCTAAACGTGCAATTTTTTTATCTTTGCAAATTAAGTTTTACATACAAAATACCTCAAAACCGATAACACAATGAATGTGTGGTAAATATGGCTAACCCCTGCAATAAAACCTTTGTAAAACTGAAAGAAAAAAAAACACAATTTTAACAGTGAAAAAGATCAAATAGTGCACCATAATAAAATGACCAAACACGTTATGCTCTTTTGTAGCCTATATAACATTCTGCTGTCTCTTTATTCCCCTCAGGCTCTTACTCGGTAGACTGTACATTTAACTGGCACAGTTGAACATAAAGCAGATAGGATGCTGCTCTCAGGGAAGCGTGAACTCTAAACATGGTTCTGTACAAGTAACTGTAGTCTAGTGATTCTCAATCAGAGTTTAATGAGACCTTAGGGTCCCTCCAGATGTAGCTAGAGATTCCATGAACAGTGGCAGAAAGATCTTCCTACTGAGGGTACCTGCATAGTACTGGCAACAATGTCAGTGATCATGTATGTAAGTAGCAGAATTACGCTGACCACCAGTGTAAGAAGCATTCTTTCCAGCGACCATCATTGCAGGTAGCATGTCTTCCACTTACCAGCAAATTAAGGGGGGCTTTCTCCACTGACCACCAATGTAAGGGGAAACATCTCCACCAGTGTTGCTGGTATTCTTCTTAACCACTTAAGGACTGAGCCTCTTTTTTACACTTGTTGCCCACAAGTTAAAATCATTCACCCTAGAGAATAAAATGGAGGCCGTTGCAATAATTTCTGTCCCACTGTATTTGCGCAGCGGTCTTACAAGCTCCGTTTTTTTGGGAAAAAATACACTTTTTTTGAATTAAAAAATAAGACAACAGTAAAGTTAGCCCAATTTTTTTAGACGATGTTTAGAAATTTCTACAGGTTACCAGTTTTGAGTTGCAGAGGAGGTCTAGGGTTAGAATTATTGCTCTCGCTCTAACGATTGCAGCGATACCTCGCATGTGTGGTTTGAACAACGTTTTCAGATGTGGGCACTACTCACGTATGCGTTCACTTCTGCTCGTGAGCTCCTCGGGACGGGGCGCTTTAAAAACATTTTTTTTTCTTATTTATTTTACTTTTAGTTTTTTAATTTTAACAGTTTTTAAAAACAACATTTTTGGGTCACTTTTATTCATATTACAAGGAATGTAAACACTTGTAATAGAAAAAAAAAAAAAAAGCATGACAGGACCTCTTAAATGTGAGATCTAGGGTCAAAAAGACCTCAGATCTCATATTTACACTAAATGCAATTAAAAAAATAAGTAATAAAAAAAAAGTTTAACGTTTGACTTCGCTTCGACCCTCCCATGCCATGAAGCCGAGCAGGGACCATCTTCCCCTCAGTCGGCAGCCAGGCATTCACGGGAGAGGATGGGTCTGGTAAGCGGCGGAGAATAACGTAGCGTAGCGGGGGGGGTCCATCTCTCCTGACGCTGATAAAAGTGATCTTGTGGTGAATCCGCCATGGAGACCACATTTACCCTAAAGAGAAACGCACGCCGTTCCCAAAAATACTGGGTTTATGGCAGCTAGCTGTTGCCATAACCCCGGTATTTAGTGTCAAAATACAGACGTAGGGGTATGGTGATTTGCGTGAAGTGGTTAATCAAACCACCAATATAAGAGCATTCATCCACACAAAATCAGCTCCTTTTCCCATTTACCACCAATATACTGTAAGTGGCACATCTTTCACTAATCGCCAAAGTAAGGGGACCCTTCTCCACTGGCCACCAATAAAATTGGGCCTTTTTTCCAATGACTGCCATTGAAAGGGGACACTTTTCCATTAACCACCAATCTAAAGGGACACTTTTAAGTTAGGTATTTCACATTCTTTTATTATTCGAATAACTTACAACTTACCAACAAAGCTAATTACTGCGAAGTGTAGATATAATCCTTTTTAGCAAGTGTTTGCTGAGGACCGAAAATCATTTCAAGAGTTCCTCTGGGGTAAGAAGGTTGAGAAAGGCTGCCATATTGGGAAATGATAATACAAATGGTAAAATGAAAAGAAAACTTCCATAGGTCTAAAATATCTAAAGGCATATTGTAATTGTTTTTAGTTAATTTATTTGCCTATTCTCCTATTTTACATGTTTGTAAACTGATGTTTCATATAATTTTATATTTTTAAATTGTGTGTGAAACAACCCTTGAGACTCTATTGGCTGATAATAGGCTTTTATTAACAACACACAGCATCACCTGCTTGTTGGTGGCCCTGGTAGACTGATTAATTCTTTATATAATTTCTGCTATAAGAGAGGGAGGTTTTATTTTTCTAAATACTGGTAGTTCGGGTTTATTTTTTGAACAATAGCTGTTAGCCTGAGCTTTCTTAGGGAAGAGAGGCTGCCACCTGCTGGCTACAAGTGATTAATATGAAATATTTATATGTAATGTGTAATTTTTACCTGCTTAAAAAAATATAAAATTATATTTTTTATTACTAAACAATAAATAAATAAATAAATAAACAATATTATATAGAAAAAAAACAAAACTACACATTACCTTTAATTTATATCCACAAGTGGAATATTTAAGGACCCATAATGATAGTATGCACTGATCCTTTATACATATAATGTCAATGCCAGTCGCACCATGAAACAAATGCGCTATGTCAGCTCCCTAGGGGTTAAATGTTTAACCTTTTCCTGGGACATGTCATTTTCTGAGTGATTGGCTGCCTTTGTCAGAGAAATCGTTCTCTTCTATACCCTTCACTTGATCTCCCAGCAGACAGCCACAGAGGTATAATCAGAAATGACAAGCAAAGTCCTAGATCTGAACCTCACTGTTATAATTAAGGAGAATGAGGTGTAAATATCTCCTCCCTTCCATCAAAAGCGAATTGGCCTCTCACAAGCCAGCAAGCTGCTTGGAAAACACAGGTTACCCAAACAGTGACGACTGTGATTCCCTTACATCTGCAGGACTTTGCAATTCACACTGTAACCATTAGTTATAAAAAAAAAGACACGTGGTGCGTGACCTAAATCCCAGAACATGTTATGGAAGCAAAGGAACTGGAAGACACAGTCAAGCTTCGATAGAAGAACTCAGAAGTAAAGGCTCAGCAAAAGGAATGACAGGTAATAAGTTACAGAAGAATTAATGCACGAAAAAAGCAGAGCAAGAAGCATAGAGCATTGAGAGTTCTAAGCTCTACAAAATGTGCCACCCACAAACAAATAACGCTTTCCCATACTGCACCCCACTAATTAGATAAAGTAACATTTTCCCCAAGTCTGACAGTAACCAGATTAATGTTACAATAAATGTTTTCTAGGCAATGCCATGAATTATCTGAAACATTCAGACAGAGCAGTGTGGAGAGGTCTGACTCCATGCAGCTGGCTACATTCTAAAAAATGTTAAAGATTTGCATAAACTGCAGATTATTCAGAAGAGCAGAAATTCCATATCCAAAACTACCAACTTGGATCCCCAAAGCGAACTGAGCAAATGCTAAGTAGACCATATTTAGTGCCCAGATAATTATAACAATTTAAAGCATATCTATACCCAGGAACAAAATTGATAGTATTGCAGTCTTTACAGGAGGTGGTTACATTAGTATTATTTTTCACTTTGTTTTTCCTTTAATTTAACTTGGTAATCCTGTCATTAACTCAGTTCCTGTCCTTGGACGGCAACCAAAGCATTGTCACCCTAGGACAGGGAATGTGTTAGGACTACATACCATTTCCCTCTATTCTCTATAACAGGAGCCAGATTTTTTTAGTTCACGGAGATAGTACAGGACATTATCAGTCTATAAGAGGACATAGGAAACAGGGCTAAGCGACTCAACTATGCACGAAAACATAGGAACTGGAGTGTAGAAAAATGGCAGCAGGTGCTCTGGACTGATGAGTCAAAATTTGAATTATTTGGCTGTAGCAGGAGGTAGTTTGTTTGCAAAGGGCTAGAGATCAGTACAATAATGTCTGCAGGCAACAGTAAAGCATGGTGCAGCCAACATCCACAGAACCACATCCACAACATTTGATGCAGCCAACATCCACAGAAGATCTGTAGTTAGGTTGTTCCAAATATCTTGGAGAACTATCTGCCGAGTTCCTTCAAAAACTGTGTACAACTGTAGAAAAAATTAAGAATTGACACTGATTTGAATGTAAAGGGTAGTCACACCACATATTGATTTGATTTGGATCTCTCTTCTGCTTATTTACATTCCATTTTTTTTTCTTATTGATAAAAATTATTTCTATTTCTGAAAGCATTCTTAATTTACAGCATTTTTTCACACCTGTCTAAGACTTTTGCACAGTGCTGTATATTAGGGATGAGCCCGATGTTCGAGTCGAACGTAAGTTCGACTCGAACATCGGGTGTTCGCCTGTTCCCCCGAATAGCAATCAATTTGGGGTGTTCGCGGCAAATTCGAAAGCCGCGGAACACCCTTTAAAAGTCTATGGGAGAAATCAAAAGTGCTAATTTTAAAGGCTTATATGCATGGTATTGTCATAAAAAGTGTTTGGGGACCCGGTTCCTGCCCCAGGGGACATGTATCAATGCAAAAAAAGTTTTAAAAATGGCAGTTTTTCGGGAGCAGTGATTTTAATAATGCTTAAAGTGAAACAATAAAAGTTAAATATTCCTTTAAATTTTGTACCTGGGGGGTGTCTATAGTATGCCTGTAAAGTGGCGCATGTTTCCCGTGTTTACAACAGTCCCTGCACAAAATGACATTTCTAAAGGAAAAAAAGTCATTTAAAAGTACTCGCGGCTATAATGAATTGTCGGTCCCGGCAATACACATAAAAGTCATTGAAAAAAATGGCATGGGATTCCCCCACAGTCCATTACCAGGCCCTTTGGGTCTGGTATGAATATTAAGGGGAACCCCGAACCAAAATAAAAAAAAACATTGCGTGGGGGTCCCCCCAAATTCCATACCAGGCACTTCAAGTCTGGTATGGATTTTAAGGGGAACAACGTGCCAAATTTTTTTTTAAAATGGCGTGGGGGTCCCCCCAAAAATCCATACCAGACCCTTATCCGAGCACGCAAACTGGCAGGCCGCAGAAAAAGAGAGGGGGACGAGAGAGCGCCCACCCCCTCCTGAACCGTACCAGGCCACATGCCCTCAACATGGGGAGGGTGCTTTGGGGTAGCCCCCCAAAGCACCGTGTCCCCATGTTGATGGGGACAAGGGCCTCATCCCCACAACCCTTGCCTGGTGGTTGTGGGGGTCTGCGGGCAGGGGGCTTATCAGAATCTGGAAGCCCCCTTTAACAAGGGGACCCCCAGATCACGGCCTCCCCCACTGTGTGAAATGGTAACGGGGTACAAATGTACCCCTACCATTTCACAAAAAAAGTGTGAAAATGTTAAAAATGACATGACACAGCTTGGGGACAAGTCCTTTATTAAAAATAAAAATGTCCCATGAAGTCCATTCATCTTCTTCTCTCGCTCCAACGGACCAAAAAAGAAAAAAAAAAGCCGCACTCGGGGCTGAGTGATGGGGTCACTAAGTTACGTCACCGGGGGGCCCTGCCCCCCTCTGATGCTACGGGGAAGCCATAGGGATGTCCCTGTACGTCAAAGCGGGTGGTGTCTCCCAGCGATGTCACCGTGTGGCCCCGCCCTCAGTTATAAATGAACTTTTACAGAGCTGGGGGGGCCTGTTCTGCTAAGACTTCCTAAAGCTGAGAAGGGGATTTCGCTGAGAGTCTGGACAGGAGAGTTTACTGCAGAGGTGCCTGGCTGATAATAGAAGGAGGCATTCAGAAATCAAGGGAACTTGTGAGCACAGGCCTACTGGTAGATACTGGTGATTGTGGCACCTGCTACCTCTTTTTTGCATCTAAACTAGTGCCCTGGGACATTGCCGATGGTATCCCAATGCTGTCCATTATTTCTGGGCTATTACTAGAAGCATTATTCTAAGCAGTAGTGATAAAGTAACGGTTTTATCTGAGGTTGCAAACCAGGCAAGTTTTGTGGATAAGGCTCCTAAAAGAAGAAGTCATCTTCTTGTTGGTGATTCAATTGTAAGAGGTGTTTACTTAGGAAATCATGTTGAAGTATCAAAGGAAGTTAGGTGTTTGCCTAGTGCTACTGTTAGGCGAGATAAAAGGTGCGCATTTTAAAAATTGTCAAAAAAGCTAGTGAAGAGTACAATGTTGATGTTGTTGTGCACAATGGCACAAATGGTTTGTCCCAAAATGATGTGCGTTCTGTACAGAAATATTTTCAGAATTTGGGCCGGTCTTTAACAGTTAGGGCGTACTGTTACATTTTCAGAAGTCTTACCTGTGCATAATGGACAACAAGCAGAGTTCAATGTTTGGTTAAAGGATCGGTGCATAGCTGAAGGTTTTGGTTATGTTAGTCATGATGCTATCAGGTGGTTTGACATTGAGCTATACAAAACAGATGGTTTGCACCCCTCACACAAGGGCACTGAGCTTCTTAGTATGGAATTTAGAAGTTTTTTGGACATGCATTTAAACTAAGAAATGGGGGCAAAGATGTAATTGAGGAGCATTTCTGTCCTCAACAAGTTGAAAAAAATGTGAGGGTTTGTGTTGCTAAGGAATGGGCTGATGGGATGGTCACTTCAGTTGAAGTTTCTGGTGGTAAAAATAAAGCAGTAGATAACAGTGTTTGTCATTTCATGTGCATGAATGCTCCTAGTTTAGGCAACAAGCTTTGTGAGCTGACAGATCTTATGTCTAGAGACAACTTGGACCTTGTTGAAATTACAGAGACATAGTTCAAGAATTCAAATGACTTGGAAATAACTATATCAGGGTATACACTATACAGGAATGACAGGGTATGGAAGAGGGGAGGTGGAGTTGCCATATGTGTCAAAAATAGCATAATGCTGACATTAATTTAAAAAACTAATTAAATACTCAAAACCCTCTGGGTATGCCTTTCAACCAGAGAGGATTCTTTCCTTAGAATTGGTGTAGTATACAGAGCCCCAGGACAGACTGAAGATTATGATAACTTGTTGATTGATGAGATAACACAAATGGCAATGAAGGGAGAGGCTTTGATTATTGGTGACTTCAACATGCCTGACGATAACCGGAATTCTCAACTGCTATTACAAGAAGGAGCAGGTATATAATGGAAGCAATGAATGGGATTTCTCTAAAACTGTTAGTAAAAAGCGCAACCCGAGGTGATCATATTCTAGACCTAGTACTGACAAATGGGGTTCGACTGACTGACTGACTGACTGTACAAAATAAGGTCCGTTGGCATGGACCATAGGGTGAGTACATGGATTGAAAATTGGCTACAAGGGCGAGTTCAGAGGGTGGTGATAAATGGGGAGTACTCAGAATGGTCAGGGGTGGGTATTGGGGTTCCCCAGGGTTCTGTGCTGGGACCAATCCTATTTAATTTGTTTATAAATGACCTGGAGGATGGGATAAACAGTTCAATCTCTGTATTTGCAGACGATACTAAGCTAAGCAGGGCAATTACTTCTCCGCAGGATGTGGAAACCTTGCAAAAAGACCTGAACAAATTAATGGGGTGGGCGACTACATGGCAAATGAGGTTCAATGTAGAAAAATGTAAAATAATGCATTTGGGTGGCAAAAATATGAATGCAATCTATACACTGGGGAGAGAACCTCTGGGGGAATCTAGGATGGAAAAGGACCTGAGGGTCCTAGTAGATGATAGGCTCAGCAATGGCATGCAATGCCAAGCTGCTGCTAATAAAGCAAACAGAATATTGGCATGCATTAAAAGGGGGATCAATGCAAGAGATAAAACGATAATTCTCCCACTCTACAAGGCTCTGGTCCGGCCGCACCTGGAGTATGCTGTCAAGTTCTGGGCACCAGTCCTCAGGAAGGACGTACTGGAAATGGAGCGAGTACAAAGAAGGGCAACAAAGCTAATAAAGGGTCTGGAGGATCTTAGTTATGAGGAAAGGTTGCAAGCACTGAACTTATTCTCTCTGGAGAAGAGACGCTTGAGAGGGGATATGATTTCAATTTACAAATACTGTACTGGTGACCCCACAATAGGGATAAAACTTTTTCGCAGAAGGGAGTTTAAAAAGACTCGTGGCCACTCATTACAATTAGAAGAAAAGAGGTTTAACCTTAAACTACGTAGAGGGTTCTTTACTGTAAGAGCGGCAAGGATGTGGAATTCCCTTCCACAGGCGGTGGTCTCAGTGGGGAGCATTGATAGCTTCAAGAAACTATTAGATAATCACCTAAATGACCGCAACATACAGGGATATACAATGTAATACTGACACATAATCACACACATAGGTTGGACTTGATGGACTTGTGTCTTTTTTCAACCTCACCTACTATGTAACTATGTAACTATGATCTTGAGGTGGTAGAAAATTTGGGTTCTAGTGATCACCAATGTCTTTGGTTTGATATTAAAAACAAGAACTGAAAAACCATATACAAAAACAGAAGTTTTAGATTTCAAAAGGACAAATTTTACTGAAATGGGCAAATTTCTTAAAAAATTATTGAAAGTTTGGAGTAAAACAACACGAGTAAGTATACTAGGGGGGTGGTAGTTGCGCTGTGATAGGGAAGGGGATAGGGAAGGGGAGAAACTACACTAAAGTGCAAATGGCAAACATGCCAGGTGACCTAAAAAAATATATATAAAAAAAAGCGACAGAAAGATATAAATAAACAGCACACAGGTGGGTGTATGTAGTGAATGACTGGAAAAAACACACTAACCAGTACATATAATAGATAAATGAATGAAAACCACTAAATAGTGTAAACTTGGAGACAAAGTGGTATTAAATCACATGGAGATGAACAGTGCACATGATGAAAGGGGCAGTTAAGCTGATAACATATAAAGAATAGATAAATGCATATAGCACTAAGTGCACAAAAAACCGGTAGATGAGGGATAACAAATGGTCCTAATATGAATCAAAAACACTTGACCAATAAAATCGAAAAACCAAAATGCAACATAAAGGTGTATCAAAATGGATACAATAATAATGGCAGAAGGAAATATATTCCCAAAAATCTGAAAAAACATATAAATATATAAAAGTGGTGTTGAATATAAACGACAGTCCCACCACCAAGTGTAATGATGCTGGATCACAGTCCAAGGAAACAGCCAACAAACGACAGGTGAAAAAAGGGGGGGGGGTTGTCTTCGATGGGGGCACCTCAGTGAACACAGGCCCCTTACCTTACGGCTGTAAGTTATACAGCATATATATTGAACGCCCAGTAAGATATGGAATCCAGAAACATTGCAGCAGATGATATAGCTCGTAAATGCAGTGGTATCACATGCGAAAAAAACATAGACAGCATATAGTGTGATACCGTATGGGAATGAGGGGATAAGCGAGCTATAGGAGAAAGGGGGGAGGGGTTGCACTCACTTGTGACAGATGAGCGCAAGCCTCAATCCACGAGTGCCGAACTCGTAAAGTCCACACCGCTGGCCGTAGGACCTTCTACCATCTCACATCTCCTGTAGCTCACGTGACTTCTTCAGAGGATCCTCTGAAGAAGTCACGTGACGTGACGACACGCGTTAGGAGCACGGGACGTTACCACACACACAGCTGATGTTACGAGCACGGCGCTCGCGGAGTTTTACCCCCCAGCTGTCTACTTTTGTAAGTTTATAAGTGTTTTTATACAATAAAGTGTTTTTTGTACGGGATTACGCTATATGCGGTTCTTGTCTTGTTACCACATCACATATACTACGTATGACGGGTGGTGAGCTACAGGAGATGTGAGATGGTAGAAGGTCCTACGGCCAGCGGTGTGGACTTTACGAGTTCGGCACTCGTGGATTGAGGCTTGCGCTCATCTGTCACAAGTGAGTGCAACCCCTCCCCCCTTTCTCCTATAGCTCGCTTATCCCCTCATTCCCATACGGTATCACACTATATGCTGTCTATGTTTTTTTCGCATGTGATACCACTGCATTTACGAGCTATATCATCTGCTGCAACGTTTCTGGATTCCATATCTTACTGGGCGTTCAATATATATGCTGTATACCTTACAGCCGTAAGGTAAGGGGCCTGTGTTCACTGAGGTGCCCCCATCGAAGACAACCCCCCCCCCTTTTTTCACCTGTCGTTTGTTGGCTGTTTCCTTGGACTGTGATCCAGCATCATTACACTTGGTGGTGGGACTGTCGTTTATATTCAACACCACTTTTATATATTTATATGTTTTTTCAGATTTTTGGGAATATATTTCCTTCTGCCATTATTATTGTATCCATTTTGATACACCTTTATGTTGCATTTTGGTTTTTCGATTTTATTGGTCAAGTGTTTTTGATTCATATTAGGACCATTTGTTATCCCTCATCTACCGGTTTTTTGTGCACTTAGTGCTATATGCATTTATCTATTCTTTATATGTTATCAGCTTAACTGCCCCTTTCATCATGTGCACTGTTCATCTCCATGTGATTTAATACCACTTTGTCTCCAAGTTTACACTATTTAGTGGTTTTCATTCATTTATCTATTATATGTACTGGTTAGTGTGTTTTTTCCAGTCATTCACTACATACACCCACCTGTGTGCTGTTTATTTATATCTTTCTGTCGCTTTTTTTTATATATATTTTTTTAGGTCACCTGGCATGTTTGCCATTTGCACTTTAGTGTAGTTTCTCCCCTTCCCTATCCCCTTCCCTATCACAGCGCAACTACCACCCCCCTAGTATATATGCGTTTTTTTGTCTGTTCGGAGCAGTCTTATAGGAGTTGCAGCAGTGTCCCCCTCTCAGTTTAGGAGTCCGCAAGCAGCGCGGGAGTTCCTTGCTTAGTCCTTTATACTAACACGAGTAAATAATCAGTGGGCACTGTTAAAGTCTACCATCCTGGTGGCAACTAGTTATACAGTATATCAGGCAAGTTAGTAAGAATAAATGGATGAAAAAAATATAGTTCACTAAAGAGGTACGTAGGATAGTAAAGGAAGAAAAAAAATAAGCATATAGAATATTTCAAGAAAACAGGAGGTTTAGCTGACAGAGAAGAAGAGAAAAATAGACAAAAGGAGGCCAAACACATTATCAGTGCTGCCAAAGCATAGAAAAATGAGGAAATTGCTAAATATATTAAGAAAGGAGATTCTTTTAGGTTCATTAGTGATGGAAGGAAAAAATACAATGGGGTGACTAAAATGAAAACTGGGCACAACACTCATGTTGAGAGAGACCTGAATGTAGCAAAGCATTTAAACAATTACTTATGTTCAGTCTTCTCAAGAATAAATTGTACTAACAATACAAAGTTTTGGAATTATATTGGTTCTAGTAATGATGGTTCATCTTTAGGATTTCTGGAGATGACAAAGGTAGCAGAGGAATAAACTTGGTTAAAGCCTAATAAAGCAATGGGCCCTGATGATATTCATCCCAGAGTTCTAAGAGAACTTTGAGGTATAGTTGTTGGACCATTAACAGGTCTTTTTAATCAAGCTCTTCTAACGGGAGAAGTTCTCCATGACTGGCAGACAGCTAATATTGTACCTATCCACAAGAAGGGCAGCAAGGTAAAAGCTGGCAATTACAGGCCAGTGAGTTTAATATAGGTTGTAGTCAAGTTCATTGAATCACTCCTGAAAAGAAGGACCAATGATCACTTAAAAATATACAACTTGTTGGACCCAAAGCAGCATGGCTTTACTGAGGGTAGATCATGTCAGACTAATCTGATTGGATTTTTTGACTATAGTACCAATGTTTTGGACCAGAGTGGTGCTGTGGACATAGCATATCTTCAGCAAGGCATTTGATACAGTTCCACATAATGATCTAATTCAAAAGTTGTACAAACTAGTACTTAACTTGGGTAGTTCGGTGGATATGCAGTTGGTTAAAGGATAGATACAAGAGTGTGCTTGTAAATGGGGTTCACTCAGAACAGAATCACTAGTGGTGTACCACAAGGCTCTGTACTTGGTCCTGTTTGATTTAATCAAATGTAAGTAATATACAGTAACTAAAGGTTTGTTGGGCAAGGTATCTTTTTGCTGATGACACAAAGGTGTGTAATAGGGTTGATATCCCTGGAGGTGTCTGTAACATGGAACATGATTTGGCATTGCTGGAAGATTGGTCAAAGCAGTGAAGACTGCAGTTCAATGTTTCTAAATGTAAAATATTGTACCTAGGACAAAATAATCCCCTGAAAGAGTGCAACATTAGGGGTACAGTGTTAGCCAGCACTACACAGGGAAAAATATTTGGAGGTACTTATTTCAGATGATTGCAAAATGAGCAAATAGTGTCACCAGGTAAAGGGAAGAGCGAATAGTATTCTAGGTTGCATCACTAGAGGGATTATCAGCAGGAGGAATGAGGTCTTGATTCTCATATATAGATCTTTAGTGAGACCTCATTTAGAATACTGTGTCCAGTTCTGGAGACCTCACTTACAGAAAGATATTGATAAAATAGAACGAGTCCAGAGACGGGTAACAAAAATGGTGAAAGGTTTGGGGAATAAACATATCGAGAGTGACTTCAGGAACTTAATATGTACAGTCCGGAGGAAAGAGGGGAAAGGGGAGACATCATTGAAACCTTTTTAATACATCAAGGGGGTGAATAAGGTTCAGGAGGGCAGTTTTTTTTAATATGAAACCAAAATCAAGAACACGGGGACATGACCTCAATCTAACTGGAGGAAAGTTCAAAGAAAGTATTCGTTTAATAAAAGGGTAGTTGAAGCTTGGCATAAACTTCCAGCAGAGGTAGTGAGCCAGTCAACAGTAAATGGCTTCAAAATAATAAAAACAATATTGTTAAAATATATTTGGCATAATAAAAAAACGAGAATTAAATTTGCACAAATCACAAGAAAAAGGGAGCACGGAGGATTAGCAACTCCAGACATAAGTAGATATTATAAAGCAATAGTTTTGTCACGAATGATTGAGTGGACAAATGGAAATAGTGAAAAAAAGTAGGTGGAGATGGAAAACACAATAAGTAAGACCACATTGCACAAAAACATATGGATACCACGAAAGTTTAGATTAATGGATCCGGAAACTCACGAAATAACTAAAAATGTTTTTAAAATCTGGGACACAGTACATGTGAAGAATGATTGGACATACAATTCTCCGTTACTAGCACTCACGGGAACAAACTTCTTTACACCAGGGAAGGAAATATTTGCCGGACAAGAAATAAGAAATCCACAGCTGAAAGATATCACCACAAAAGGTAGGATTAAAACACGATTAGAATTAGAAGAAATTAACGTGTGCAAGATAAGCGAATGGAATTTTTGTCAATTAAGACATTTGGTAAATACATTACCACACCCACTTAGAGAAGAAGAGAAATTAAGCCCCCTGGAAAAACTTTGTTTTACCCAAACGCCACTGAAAAATGGAATATCAAGAATCTACGGAATATTGGATGACTTAGATGGACAAAAAAGACCCGATTACATAGAACAATGGGAAAGAGAAATGAATTTAAAATTTGAAGATCAGAAAGTGGAAAAGATGATAGAAATGGGATATAATAATGCCTGGGATATGAAGTGTAAATTCCTAGCAAGGTGGTACCTGACACCAGTGAGAACCCACAGATATCAACAAGAGAAAACATCTTCGTGTTGGAGAAACTGCAATCAAAGAGCAACGATGACACATATATGGTGGGAGTGCCCAATAATAAAGGACTACTGGCAAGAAATAGTAAAAAATATAGGGGAGATAACTGGTGAGAGAATGGAACAAAATATATGGACCTGTTTGTTCCATGACCATAAAATACCAAAGAAACAATACATGAGATCAATGGTCCCAAAACTCCTGAATGCCGCAAAGGGTCTGATCACAAAAAAATGGTTAAAAAGTGGAAAACAAGATATAAGAGAGTGGTGCGAAAAAATAGATTATTATTATAAAATGGATTTGTTGAGAAGTAGGAAGAGAAGACATTATAATAAGTGTACCAGCCTCTGGGAGGGTTGGAAAAGATTTAAAACCTTGGATACATATCTAGACAAGATGAAGGAAGGAGTAGATACGATTTAGAATAAGGGACTTGGGGGGAAGCAAACCAGATAGAAGTGGGGGGGAGGGTGAGAAGACGGGGATGACAGATAGAGAGACAAGGAAGGGATAGAGTAATAGGAGTAGTTTATATATTTTAAGCCTTTTTTGAAGAATTAATAAACATAATTTTGAATAAAACCACGATGATGTGAAAAATGAGAGGGGACAAAGTTGACCTCCGAAGTTGAAATAACGTCTGTCAGAAAATTTTCGCTTAAGTGGAACAGAAAAAAAATTTAAATTAAAAAAAAAAAAAATGGCTTCAAACATGTTTGGGACAAACATAGATCTAAACTCAGACAAAAAAGTTAATGAAAAAAAAAAAAACAAAACAAAAAAAAAAAAATACAAAACATGTATTAAAAAAATATATGGACAGAATCGATGGATTACTTGTTTTTTTCCTGCTGTCACATTTCTATGTTCTGCATTCCTAGAGCATCCCACAGCTCCCTACTCCCTACCAAAGTTATTCAGCAATAAATTTGAAAAAGGCAACTCCTAGATTATTCATTGTTGCTGTGTGCTTGGCTGCCAATGCACATATTTGGAAAAAGAACCTGAGGCAAACCAGCAGCCCCTGTATGGGTTAAGCCCTATACAGATACAACAAAACACATTCAATTATATATTTAACAGACCAAAAGGTAGCAAATACAAGAAGTTTATTGTTAGAGTTTATACTCTTTATATTTAATATTACAAATTTACAAAACTAATTAGTCCTGTCCATAAAAAAGGAAAATATCTCAAACCACTATACATTCTTTGAATTTATCATATGCTGCACCACCTAGAACTATTTCAACTTAAATTACTAAAAAAACACATAGTATAGAAGTACTGTATGCTGTTTGATTTACATAAGTTACCTGCTTAGCAATGTGCCACACATCCACACACATTTTCTGATTCATTTACAGAGGTAGGCTTTTGTATCAACAACTAGACAAGCCATACACAATATCTGAATAGAATGGACCATTTCTATGTATTATTTTATTATTTATTTTTAAGCATCAATGAAATTCCACAGTACTTTAACCCCTTCCCACTCACAGCCTGTATACTGTATATAAATGTGAGTCAGCATGGTTCCCTCTGTTGAGGGTATGTTTACAAATGTCATCCATTTGACAGCTGCCAGGTAACAGTTTGTATGGTTGCCAACTTTCAAATCCAGCTGTCACTAATACCTTCAGTCCCGCTACCAAACCAAATCAGCCAGAGTGGTCAGCTATGGCATACAGAGGGATTTACTAAAACTGGTGCACACGGAATCTGGTGCAGCTGTGCATGGTAGCCAATCAGCTTCAAACTTCAGGTTGTTCAATTATGTTTTGACAATAAAACCTGGAAGATGATTGGCTACCATGCACAGCTCCACCAGATTATGCATGTACCAGCTTTAGTAAATCTCCCCCATAGTGATCACATGCAAGATGAAGACCCGTTTTAGCTAGCAGAGGCTACTGCAGCCTGTAAATGGCAGTGTGCCTCTGTTTAATACTGTAATTATTAAATACAATTATAACTAAAATAATACAATAATTAACAATGGTAAAAAAATACTATATAGCATTTTTTTATTATAAAACAATGTACCAAATGTAATCCTTATGTGTACTTAAAGCATCAAGACCAAATATATATGCATTACATCAATTCAATACATAACATGTATCATGTTGTATCCCTTTAAATACTCTGCAAGTAAAGAAACATACCGGTTAATGTGCCAGAAATGTACTCAGCTCTTAAGCACTGCTATGGACACAGAACAACTGAATTTGTGAAGACTAAGATGTTTTGTTTTTTTATCAAACAGATATAACAAAATGCTGCCAATAGTTTATGAAACAGACCAAAAGGAAGCAAAGAAAAGAAGTTCATTGTTAGGGCCTATATACATTTCTTTTTTTTAATTAAATATAAGTTTATTGAACAATAAAAAAAAAGTTTAGTGTACATAGTAGACACCAAAAATAACAATACAATTCTCGAGATGTACAAATAAATTTGTGTACAGTATTATAACCCATGTCTTGTCTCATTTTTCCCATGGTATAAGTACAAAAGCTAATTATTCGTATCTTACTGAATTGGCCGGTCCTCACTACAGTGATTCTGCACGTGTGGTGTGGGGGAGCGCTAGTCTCCGAGGCACCCCATTGTCTTATTTATTCTCATGTGCAAGTGTCAGGTGACTGAGCCCATTTGTCCCATATTTGGTCGTATTTGAGAGGGCAACCTCTATGTAGGTAAACCAGTTTTTTATAGGGTAATGTGTTGTTGACTTCCGCCATCCAGTGTGCGAACTCTGGAGGATTAGGCCTCATCCAAACTCTAGCAATTACTTTTCGTGCAGAAAAAAGTGTTTCATGTACAAATACCTTTTTGAATTTATTTATCTCCGGGTCTAGTAGGATTCCTAGAAGGCAGAGCTTAGGCTGCAGTGTTACAGGAGAGCCCATAGTGTCATGGAGGAAGCACACCACTTGTGTCCAGAACGCCTGAATCTGGGGGCACTGCCATAGTAGATGGAAAAAGGTGCCGGTAGCTTGATTGCACATTGGGCACATTGTTGATTGATTGCTCTTATATTTTGATAACCTGAGTGGCGTGAGATATGCTCTATGAATCAGAAATATTTGAGTCAATCGGTCGGACAGTTTTGGGGACACTAATTTACATGCATCTAGAGCGTCGCTCCATTCGTCATCTGCCAGTGTGCCTACTTCTCCCTCCCACCTTGATTTCAGGGCGTAAGCCGATGTAGTTGCCTGCGGCAGCGTCAGCATTAGATAAAATTGGGAGATTAGTTTTTTCGGGTCAGGGCATTTCAGTGCCTCCATTAGTGGGTTATTTACAAGATTAAGTTCACCCGGCGGGAACTGTGAGTGGAAGGCGTGACGCAGTTGCAGGTACCTGAAAAACATTTGATTTGGTAGTGTATATTCCGTTTTCAATCTATCAAAGGTTTTTAACCTGCCATTATGGGTGATGTGTAGCATGATCCCTCTAGAACTCCACACCTCGCTGTCAGGTATTAAATTAAATTCTGGGAGATTTATGTTGCGCCACAGGGGAGTGAATTCATTTATTACTGGCAGTTGGAGTCTATCCATGGCTAGGTTCCAGATCTTAGCGTAATGGTACAGCAGTGATTTACAATTAGCGTTTCCGTCTTCCCCAGTGGTTCGCCCCGTTATCACCAGCGGGTCTTGTGACGACTGAGACCACTTAGGGCACAGAAAGTGTAGAAATCTTTCTCTATCTATCTTATCAACATGAAAGATTTAGGATAACTGCGCTGCAATGTAGTAAGCATTAAAGTCAGGTAAAGCCATACCCGCTAAGTCTGTGGGATTTTTAAGTTTTTGCCAGGCGATTTTTTGTCTGTTATTACCCCATATGAATGGCTTCATAATGACTTCCATTAATTTGAAATGCCTAAGCACCAAGTATATTGGCGAGTGCCAAACCATGTATAATATTTTAGGTAGGAGGACCATTTTGACCAGATTTATTCGTCCCATTACTCCCAGTGGGAGGCGAGCCCACACCTGTGTTTTGTGTTTAAGCATTGCAAACAACGGAGCTATGTTGAGTGTCTCATAGTCAGCTGGGTCCCTTGTAGTCCTTACACCTAAGTATTTGATGGTATCCACTCTCTGTAGGGGCAGCATTGCTCTGTCTTTAGGCTGCGGGAAGCTATCAAGGGGTAGTATCTGAGACTTGTCCCAGTTTATCCTGAGGCCAGAGAATGTGCCGAACCGTTCTATTAGGTCTAGTGTGAGAGGTAGGGAATTTTCTGAGTCATCAAGGTATAATAGGGTATCGTCTGCGTATGTACTGATCTTTTCTGTCACATCCCCCCTGCGAAGTCCCTTTATCTCCGGGTGTGCCCAGATGGCTATGGCTAGGGGTTCTGCCGCCAAGGCATATAGCAAAGGCGACAGAGGGCACCCCTGCCTCGTACCTCTGGACAACGAGAATTGCTCGGATGGCCATCCGTTCGCCAGTACCCTCGCCGATGGGGATTGGTATAAAAGTTGCACCCATTTTATAAAGCCGAACCTGCCCAGACAACTCCATAAATATCCCCACTCCACCGAGTCGAACGCTTTGGCTGTGTCCAAAGCTATGATTACTCTTGACCCTACGTTGTCGTGGGTGGCCTGTAGGTTTATGAATAGTCTCCTGAGGTTGAAGGACGTATTTCTACCTGGCATAAATCCTGCCTGGTCGCAGTGTATTAGGGCCTATATACATTTCAAATGGAAACATGTGTAGCACCCTTGTTCTAAACAGGGTTGCTAATAAATTTAGGTGTGCTAGGTGGTAGCTAGCCTGGCTAATTTGTAGTCTTTATTGATCAAATGGGTTTCCTCCTAAGCCTGTTTCAGCTGTGGTTTCTCCCTTTTGTCAATAGGTGGCACTGTTACCTTTGGCATTAGTGTGCTGAATTACAGTGAGTCTAGGTTAAGGTTAAGGTCAGATGATCTGGGGCTTTCCACCCAGACTGCGGTCTGGGTGGATGTGTGAGGAGCAGCTGCTGTGGTGTAGGCCTGAAGCCTGAGGCCTAGCCATGTGTTCAGGGGCTTTGCCGGAGGGAGCCTGGTCGATGCCTAGGGGCATGGGAGAGGAAATTGCCAGAGAGCAGGGCCATCTTAATGAGAGGGCACACCTGGGCACCACCCAGGGGCCCCAGCTGCATGGAGGGCCCCTGCACCTTCCCAAAAGAAGCTGCTCCTTGAGCCCATGCTGCCTGGAAATTGGGGGCCCCATGATGGCACTGAGATGGATACACAGGGGAGTCAGGCTGGCAGCGGTGTGCCGTGCTGTGTAGAACGATACCTATTTCACAGCCAGCAGGGCAGGGAGGGGCCGGAGCACCAGTGATGCTGTGACCCCACCCCATGCAGCTTGAATGCTCGGGACTCGAGAGCCCGCCTGCGGAAGTGGCATTGTGGATGGTGTCATGGTGAGCCCAGCTGTCCAGCACTGTTTTCACCGAAGGGCTTGGAATGCCCGGAGGGATGCTCCCTCCTCCACCCCTCCTTCTGCATGACTTGATTGGTATAGATGAGTCCTTGTCACAGTGCTGGAGGTGGGCACGTAGCCAAAAGTTCACATGCACTGTATCTCCACTGGAAAATGGTACTACATGGATGGAATAATGGTGCTGGGGGATATCAAGGGTGTATGAGGGAAAACAATGCTGAGGGTGGATCTGGGGTGTATAGGGGGTAGCAATGCTTAGGGTATCTTGTGTGGCTATAGTGCTAGAGATATCAGGGATGTAGAGCGGCCACAGTGTAGGGGTATGAGGAATGTAGTGGGGTCACAATACAAAGGGTATCTTATGGTATATGATAACAGTGCTGGGGGAATATCTAGGGTGCAGAGAGGGATCGGAGTGCTGGGGGGATATCTGGGGTGTAGAGGGGTCAGAGTGCTGGGGGGGATATGTAGGATGCAGAGAGGGATCAGAGTGATGGGGAATATCTGGGGTGCAGAGAGGGATCAGAGTACTGGGGGAATATCTGGGGTGTAGAGGGGTCAAAGTGCTGCGTGGATATGTGGGGTGCAGAGAGAGATCAGAGTGCGGGGGGGATAGCTGAGGTGTAGAGGGGTCAGAGTGCTGGGGGGATATCTAGGGTATAGAGAGGTCAGAGTGCTGGGGAGTTATTTATTTGGGGTTGAGAATCCAGGGATGTAGAGGTGGTAAAAGAATAACAAGGGGGAAACCTGGTGTGTGTGTGTGGGTGGGGGGGTGATTGGGTGATTGGGTGGAGTTAGGAGTGCTGGATGTGTATAAGATGTAGAGGGGTTATAATGTTGGGGGTATCTGAGGCTCTGTCAGGCTGGATGGAGCCTCATGATTTTTATTGGCGCCCCTGTCTGTACTTGTTACAACTGTCCTGAGCATCATTTCAGCAGATATATTATATGCACAGGACAGCTTTGTTACTTTATGTATGTAGTATTTTGCCACTGTTTCTTTGCTGTACAGAATGATTGTTCATGTAATTAAAGCAGAGCTCCACTCAAAAGGGGAAGCTCCACTTGTCTGCCTCCTACCTACTTGATGTCTGTTTATCTGAGCTGTCTCCATTGTAGGGGCCTCAGAGCATTACTTTGCCCAGGGGCCCATGATGCTATTAAGACGGCCCTGCCAGAGAGTCAACAACTCTTGTTGCCTGTGGCATGCTGGGAGGAATGAAGTTCTGAGGAAGTACCAGTGGAGACTCGTCATAAGCCAGGGACTGTGAAGTGGCTGGGAAAGCTTCAGCAGAGAACTCATCCGAGGAAATTCAGTGAGATGCTGTGAGTTGAGTTTGTTGCTATAGGAGACAGCTGTTGCTACAAGATACAGATTGCTGGATTCAGCTTAAAGGCACTTTTTTTGTACTGCTGCCTTTTTCTACATTTTTTCTGAGGAGTCTGCTGGTCTACTAGTCCACTATTGTATTTGGCTAAGGGTGTCCTGTGCCCTACCTCTCTCTCCCACATTTTCCTGTTAAGAGAAATAAACCTCTCTTTGTTCCAGCCTAAAAGTGACTGGCGCCCATTTTTCTACCTTGCACACCACCCACCATGCCTGGTAACCTGCACTCTGAAAAGGAATGTTGGCCCTCCCTGTCTCTGGGGGTCACCTCCAGGCCTCTGGAGGTCGGGGAGGGAGCTACACATGATTGAGGTATGCAAAATTAGTAATAGATTTAAAACTCTGGCCACTAAAGAGTTGAGAAATGAGCCTTTTGCAACAATCCCTATCCTCAAATAACTTTAAAGGGTAAGCGCACCTTTCCAGAAAAAATGCTAAATGCACATTTTTTTTGCAGGTAAAAAAATGTACATGTATTATTTTTTGTTGCAGGAGTCTGTAAAGCATTGCACCAGTGATCAGCAGATCGTTGATGCCATGCAGGTCCCCTGCAGACTTGTCAGTGTATCTGCTTCCTCATACCTCGTACGAGGAAGCCGATACATGCTGTCAGAAAAACTGAATGTTAATAAAACTTTTGACTCGCGCTAATGACAAACAAAATAAATATATGGATGGTGAGACATCACCTTAAAACAAAATTCAAATACATATGTGACCATATAACATATGGAAAAAGCATGTGCAATGAAGTGATGGAACTAGCATCAAAGGCTACGATATATTGTGCAACAAAAGATAATAAAAAAAATAATTAAAAAATGTAATGGTTTGTGTTAGTCCATATGTGAACACCCGAGTATGATGTTAAATCAAGTGAGGGTCCAGTTGTATGAAAATAGAAGTGCTTGGGTCCACCACCATAAGTAGAGAGCCTGGCTGCTTACAGGAAACCCATGACTCCCCGTTACAGAGGGTCTGAGTGAGCTGTTGAATCTTACTACTCCGGACCACCATAAAACCAAGATGGATAGCTGGAATGGGAAATCAGGGACCTTAGTATAGATGGATAAATCCATGGGAAACCTGGCCCTCAGCGGAGTGATGTAACCATAAAAAGAGAAGGGGAGGGCTCCGATAGTGTAAAATCATAAAGCTTTATTAAAACAAATAAAGAATACACTCACATGTAAACTCAGGAATAAACGTTCTTGGAGAAACAGTCTGTGGCACCGGCCGGATGCTCACAAACGGCCCGTCCTGCTGGTATTCGCAACAACAGTGGGAGGTGACGAGATGACGCCGCTCAGCCCTACGCTGCGTTTCGTAAGCAAATTACGTCTTCCAGGGGCACCTTGTTCTATAAATCTAACTGTTACTGGCTACCACAATTATTTTTCTTGATTTCTTTTAGTGTTTCTTAAAGCCAGAAAGTTGCCATTTGAAATGCCTTTAGTTTTTGGCCATGTCTGTGATCTGCTTTTTTTCTACAACAATAAACAACTGAAGGAACATTCTCAGGGACTGGTGATTCCATAATTTTTGCCAGGGGTTGTACTAGGGCTTATTTAGGTAGAGAGAAAGGAACCTAATGCTAGGTACACACAGGCTGAACCAACCAACATTCGCTCAGTGTTTACAGCTGTCTGTCCGACAAGGGACATGCTGGGAAACCAGCACTCCATGATCAGTGTGTCCTGGTGGTGGTGAGGGTCTCCTCGAGTCCCACTATCAGAATACAAATGCACAGGCACAGCGGGAGAGATCGCTGCACATCGCTTGTGTTGTACGACGATCTGTCCATTTTTTTCTTTCGTTCAGCCCGCTGGGTTGAACGAAAAAACAAAACAACCTAGCAGTGTGTACCAGGCTTAACAGTATATTTTAAATTTATAGCAATAAAAACCTTGTTAATCAAATCCACCCCAGGGCACCAATATTTCAAAGAGAATGGCCATTAAAATAATTTTATTTCTCAAATCTATTTAAATGGTAGACTTTCCCTTCTAGTACTTTAAACAGCAGCTGAAAATAAATGAGCTAATAAACTGATACAAAAGATTACTGTGCAGAGTGTTGAGATGACTGAACCGTGACCGAGATCTGAGGATTTTTTTAAATGGTGCTTTTCTACTTTCTTACCTCTAGATTGTTGCTAGGAATTATTTACTGCTCCGCGGCAGATAAACAAGAAACCTTGTTTAGGAAGAGGTCATCAGAATATGACAAAGAAGCCATCATGACCATCTATATGCTCCTTTCCATCTCAGTGACAGCTGCAGGGTAACCCAGTACAAAGCATAAGGCTCTAGCCCAGTGATGCAGAACAGTTCATTGAATACCATCATCAACACCTGACTGGTTTCTCACGCAAACTTTAACACCTTATACATATGTAAAGCAACGGTGTCCTGACAGACTGCAAGGTCTTAGCAACAGGTCTGATGTATTTTAAAGGAGAACTCAACTTTGAACCCTAATTATCATCTTCGTCTGACATATTCCAAAATCGATCCAAGATTAGATCATTAGTAAAGATTATCTTATATTTTTTTTAGTTCAATATTTTTTATTCATTTTGTAAGTAAACATGAACATTCATTAAATTTGCTGACATAGCCGCTAATTGCAGTATAAACATTCAGGGTAACATTACGTTCAACAGGTAGAACAGAATAATGAGTCAAATGTATTTAGGCAAATCTTGTCTTTAAAGTGGACCTTCAGTCATTTTTTTCAACTTTCCATCTATTAAATCTTCTGCCCTTGTTGTTTTAACATTGGATAGTAAAACATTTTTTTTCTGCCAGTATATACCTTATACAGCCCACTTCCTGTTTCTTGTCCAGTAAAAAGTCTAGGCTTATGACATCATTCACAGCTCTCTCTCTCACTCTCGTTAGAGATTGCCAAGCAGGGAGGAGGGATGAGTCATAAGCGGGCCAATGAGAGCTGCAGGCTGCTGCAGAGCTAGAGGTGTGCCTCTGTGTGTCTGTGTAAATCCAGGAAGTGAACAGGCAGCAGCTTCGGCTGCCCACAGTTAAAATGGCTGCAGCCAAACTCAGTGGAGGGAGATTTCTGCAGCATATTTGGCAAGTACAGAATCACAGTATATATAAAATAATATGCAAAGTGGTTGGAGGGAAGCTTCAGAATGGCAAAGATGTTTTTATTACAAATTATGTGAGCAGACTGCAGTTCTTTTTTAACCACTTCCGGACCGCCGCACGCCGATGTACGTCCAAACTTTGCCGGTGGATAGCGTCCTACTCCGTGCTGTGCCTGGAGACGAGTGAGGCTAAGATGGCGCCCACTCATCTCCATGAAACTGCTGGGTGGAAGCAACGTCAAAACGTCACTTCCGCCCACGCCTCTTAAAGGCATATTTTTTTCAATGTCATTTTTTTAAATGACTTTTTTTCTTTTATTGCATTTTAGTGTAAATATGAGATCTGAGGTCTTTTTGAGAGGTCCTGTCATGCTTTTTTCTATTACAAGGGATGTTTACATTCCTTGTAATAGGAATAAAAGTGACACATTTTTTTTTTTTTAAACAGTGTAAAAATAAATAAAATAAAGTAAAATAAATAATAAAAATAAAAAAAAAATTTCTAAAACCCCCCCCGTCCCGACGAGCTCGCGCGCAGAAGTGAACGCATACGCGAGTAGCGCCCGCATATGAAAATAGTGGTCAAACCACACATGTGAGGTATTGCCACGACCGGTAGAGTGAGAGCAATAATTCTAGCTCTAGACCTCCTCTGTAACACAAAACATGCAACCTGTAGAATTTTTTAAACCTCGCCTATGGAGATTTTTGAGGGTAAAACGGACGCCATTCCACAAGCGGGCGCAATTTTGAAGCGTGACATGTTGGGTATCAATTTACTTGGCGTAACATTATATTTCACAATATAAAAAAAAATTGGGCTAACTTTACTGTTGTCTTATTTTTTTATTCAAAAAAGTGAATTTTTTTCCCAAAAAAGTGCGCTTATAAGACCGCTGCGCAAATACGGTGCAAAAAAAAGTATTGCAACGACCGCCATTTTATTCTCTAGGGTGTTAGAAAAAAAACATATATAATGTTTGGGGGTTCTAAGTAATTTTCTAGCAAAAAAACCTGTTTTAAACATGTAAACACCTAAAATCCAAAACGAGGCTGGTCCTTAAGTGGTTAAGTTCCAATGCATTCGTTAGAGTACAACCACATCAGCAGTATAATGGCTACATAAACAAGAGGTAAGAGGGCGGTAGATACCATGAGGCCCACGGTCCCCAAATGTATTCAAAGGCATGGAAGGACTAAGGTGTGGTATCAAAGATTTTTCATACAGATTGTATGTATGTATATGGGTAACATTTGCAACCTCTTACGGGTTAGGAGCCAGGTCTTGCTTCCAATGTTTGGCTTGGCTGAAAGTAAAATATTGGCAATACCACAAAGTTGAATTGAAAATTCGCTATGCCAATGTTAAGTAGGGCTTGGGCAGAGTTTGTGGGGGTAATAATGGCAGTAACATCCAAGATCAGTTAAAAAAACTTCCGCAAGAAACTGCGAATGTTATTACATGTCCAAAGAATATGTACAAGGGTATCCGGGGTATGGCAACCACCCCAGTATAGCAGGGAGCTTGTTTTGTATATGGACGCTAGCATGTGGGGGGTAAGATACCAACGATGTGAGATCTTAAGTGCTAGCTCCCAGTGGTTCACACAGTGTGTGGTATAGTATATGTATCTAATAGCTCTCGTCCACTGAGTATTAGAAAAGGAAGATTTTAGATCAATTTCCCATTTTGTTTTTGAATTTGTCTCATGAAAGGTCAATTTGTCCTGCAGTAAACTGTAAATGAGGGATGTGCCTCTTACAGACTTAAGCGTACTCCCATAATATTGCCAGATTTTAACATGTACTGTAATGCCCCGTACACACGATAGGATTTTCCAACGGAAAATGTTCGATGGGAGCTTGTTGTCGGAAATTCCGACTGTGTGTAGGCTCCATCGGACATTTTCCACCAGAATTTCCGACACACAAAATTTGAGATCTGGATCTCAAATTTTCCGACAACAAAATCCGTTGCGTAAATTTCGATCGTGTGTACAAAATTCCAATGCACAAAGTTCCACGCATGCTCGGAATCAAGCAGAAGAGCCGCACTGGCTATCGAACTTCATTTTTCTTGGCTCGTCGTACGTGTTGTACGTCACCGCGTTCTTGATGGTAGGAATTTCCGACAAGATTTGTGTGACCGTGTGTATGCAAGACAAGTTTGAGCCAACATCCGTCGGAAAAAAAAACATGGATTTTGCTGTCGGAAAATCCTATCGTGTGTACAGGGCATAAGTGGTGGAGGAAGGGATGATGATAAGAAGCTGTATATGCGGCATTGTGTGAAATATGATGAGCTGGGTAGTTTGAATTTTGAAATGATGTTACTTGGTGTAGTGGGAGCTTCATTCGATTAGAGGTCATCTATCTGGTGTTGTCGCCATTTTTCCCATCCCTTTGTAGACAGGTCTGGGATAAGGTGCGTCAGGGTATTAAGCAGTATATCTATTTTATGGTGTTGAGAGGAATGTGGAGTAAGCTGTGTGACTAATCTTCAAGCCAGTAGGGATGCCTTGGTGGTGGGCAGGAGAAGGTTTAAGTTTAGTGGTTTCCACATGTCCGCATAGAGTATAGAGCAAAGATTATAGATGTTGGTAAAGCCCTGTTTAATGTCCAACCAAAGGAGTTCAGCTGCTGGGTTGAACCAGTGTTTTAGAGTGTCAGCATGAAGTATGATAGTCCTGTAGGTCTACCATGCCAATGCCACCAACTGACCTATGTTTACTGAAAGATGTATGGGAGCAACAGGCTCTCTTCCCCTGCCAGATAAAGATTTTCATTAGTGAAGTTAAAGATTTCAAGTTTGCTGGCTTCAAGGGGATATGGAGAGTTCTAATCTAGTAAGTAAAATAATTGAGGGAGTATAAGCATCTTGTATACTGCCAATCTGCCCACCCAGGACAGCTCAACTTTGGCTAAATTCTTAATTTTTTAATCAATTTTGGCTAGTGTTGGCTTATAATTAGCATCTGTCAAGATTATCTTATCTTTTTCATATGGTGTTCTGCAAGCTTTATACCTTGCTCTTATTATTAATCCTCAAAGCTAAAATTACATTTTTGGCTAGTATTGGCTTATAATTAGCATCTGTCAAGATTATCTTATCTTTTTCATATGGTGTTCTGCAAGCTTTATACATTGCTCTTATTATTAATCCTCAAAGCTAATATTAAAGCGGTACTGAACCCAAAACCAGAAATGTTATATATTGCAGCTCACAATCATTAGATGTGGTGGCTGCATTTCTTGTATTGTTTATATTTTTGCCCCTTTGTTTTCACCTAATGTTCTGGTCAGTAACATACCTCCTGTATTAGAGTGCCCCCACTCTGGATGAAGGAGAACAGGGACATCTTTGGACAGCAGCATTATCAGTCTGGGGTAGGGGAGTGTTAGGTGTACCAGCAGTTTTGGATACACTAAAAAATTGAAGCCAAACTCCAACTAACACTTTTAAGCAGTTACAGCAACAGTTTTGTTCCTTTTGGGTTTTACATAAATAAATTAAAGCTGATCATTGTATAAATCCCATTCAGTGTTAAATGTTTTTTTTCTCAACCTTCTAACTGCTACATTTTCTGGACAGCGTGTTCTGCTGAAACAATAGACTTACTGGCCAGATCACCAGACAAAAATAAAAGAAGGAAAGCCTAAAAAAGAAAACTAATGCAGCCATTAAATCTACATGATGAATTGTTAAACTGCAATATAATCAATGTTTTCTTTTGGGTTTAATACCACTTTAAAGCTGAACTTCAAGCAGATATACAAAACACAATTAATGCAGCTCTTTATTCATTATTAAACTATATTTAGGCACCCTTCCCAACTACTGCCTCAGGAAAGAAGTGTTAGTTCACTTTTTCAGAAAAAAATAAAAAGTAAACTAACACCATTGTGACGGACCCCTGACACCCTGCCTGGGTGCCTTTGCCAAGATACAGCTTCCTCTACTCTGGAACCAGAATATAGCTGAGCATTGCACCCAAGAACTAGACACTAGCTTAGTTGCAAATTGGAACTGACTTTTTTGTAAATTCACACAGAATATCTACCACACAAAATCAGATAAAAGCCTGATCACACTATCCTAAACAAGGCAAACTGTAAATGGTAATATCATTAGTTCATCTAAGGAACAGCCAACATAAACATAGACAGTAATTTAATTAAACAGTAAGCTAATCAACAAGTAGTCACCTGGACAAGCCTAGGTGACTCAGGTCAGTGGCCACCCAGATAGTTCAGCACCAGTATTCAAGAAGACCCAGGACTGTCCAAATCTCATTAACCAGCTTTCTTTTCACTTACATCTTCTCACAGAGTTTCAAGTTGGCAGAGATCATCATGCTTCCTTGACTGTTAAAAGTGGTAATAATCTGTCATCTTGCATTATATAACAGGACATTTACCTGAATGCTTGTAGCTCCCTCAAATGCCAGGGCCCATAGTCAGTAGGCAAGCGGCTACCCTGCAGTCCCCTCCAAAAGCCCCTGTCCTGGTTGGGTCTGTCAAAACCATACAGTCCCTGATGTACAGTACTTACCTCCAAGAATGCTGAGCTGTCAGTGCCCATGCAGCTGGTCCAGGAGTCTGGGGATTTAAAATCCTCACTCTTCTCCCTCATGTGCAGGAGAATCAATAGGAATGGTGCAGCGCTAAAAAATATTAATGTAAAAATGTCCCAATAAGAACCAAAATAAATATGATCAAACAAAAGTCCTCTCCGTCAGGAAGAAATAATACTCTAATCAGTGAGATCCATATTGAAAGGAGACACAGAAGAGAGATGAAAACACCGTCACCAACACCCAAACAAACTGACCCTTATCATCAGTGTCTCCTTTCAATATGGATCTCGCTGATTAGAGTATTATTTCTTCCTGACGTAGAGGACTATTGTTTGACCATATTTATTTTGGTTCTTATTGGGACATTTTTATATTAATATTTTTTAGCGCTGCACCATTCCTATTGATATCTCTTCAATTGCATCCAGCAATTTTTGTGTCAGCAGCTTCTACTATATATTTTATTAAGCGCAACAGATTCTGTTTTTATTATGTGCAGGGGAATGACCAATCAAAATCTCTCTGGTTCTTCCCAGAAACTGCATTTTTTAATTTATTTTTTGCACTGCACATGTCTGATTTGCTACAGTCGGTTGTATACATCATATAGCTCCACTTCAAAATGTAAAACATTTTCTTCCTTTAGTACATGTACAATCCCTTGCCTATTAGTCTAGAAATTGGCCATTATGGATTTCTGTGATTTCCGAGATGTGTCTCCCATTGACTTCAATGGAGTTCAGATTCGGCACCCAAACGTCAGTAGAGTTCAGCGAACCTGGCCCAAAATCTACCCAGGTATTGATGCTTGGCTAATCCCTAGCAGCAACATTTAAAATGTACAATGCTGATGATTGTTTTTTTTTTTTTTTTATTCTATTTCCTGTGTCTCACTTCCTCTGGACACCTCTGGGTAAATTAAAATAGTAATAAACCTCAAACCAAAAATGTATTATATTGCAAATTACCAATCATTAGATGTGGTGGCTATATTAGTATTGTTTTTTAGGCTTTTTCTCTCTGTTTTCATCTGGTGATCTGGCCAGTAACACACCTCCTGTATTAGTGAGACACAACTCTGGAGGAATGAGAACAGGAGGCACAGCGGGCAGCACCATTGTCAGTCTGATGGGGAGTGTAGTGTTTAATGTAATAGCAGATCTAGAACCACTAACAAATTGTGGTAAGTGTTTGTCTCATCCATGTAAACTGATACATTCTGCTAGAGAGTATGCTATGAAAAAAGCAGACTTGCTGGCTGGATTACCAGATGAAAATAGAAAAAAGAAATATTAAAAAGGAAAACGAATGCAGCCACCACATCTGAGAATTGGTAAGCTGTAATTAAATAAATGTTTGCTTTTGGGTTTATTAACGCTATGAGCAGAACCAGCAGGTGTAGGTGTTCGAGGATATACAAAATATATCTGTAATAAAATATATGAAGCACCCTGCTTCAAACAGTCCAGTCTGGTTGTAATTTTCAAGGCAAACCATGAAGATGTGAGGACTTGAAGAAATGGAAACATCCTCTGTGTGTATCTATGGCAGCACAAATGCCAAGCAGATCCTGTACATTTCAATATTTGTGAATTTTTCTATTATGCAGTAAAAAAAATGCTCCAATCTGTGTCATTTTATGCTGTTTTTCTTTCAAAAAGATATTTATCACAGTTATTTAAAACTTGTCCTTTCTTCAAAATATTTGATTTGGAGCTGAAGGAAGCTGAACAAAATTCACAGTTTGCAGTTGTTGTCGCAAGCAAGTAGTCTATTTAGATAACTAATTAGTGTGTGCGCTATTCATTAGGCTTTCATTGCCGCACCAGGAAATTCCTAGGAAAAATATGACACATCTCACGGAGCCTGCATTAATTCTCAATTCAACCTTTCAGTGTCAAACACAGAGCATGTCTGCAAGGGTACAGAACATCCTTTATCAACCTTTTCAACATGCAGAAACCCTTAAAGGCATAGTTCATCGTTACCCAAAAAAAAAGCTACCTGTAGATAAAAACAAACTGTGAATCTTTGACCAAAGTTGAATAATGTTCTTGCTATACGTGTAGGACATTTATGTACCTCATGAAGTCTGACTGCAAAAAAACTCCAAGAGATTGCATCATTCTATCTTGCCTGGTTGCTAGGGCATTGCTAGGACACTCCCAGCTGTTACTGTTCATATCCACCATCAGAAGAGTGAGCTCTCAAATTCTGGGCTCAGAGCTACTGCTTTAGTTATCCTACTGTATGAGAAAGCGCATTAGAGAAAGAGCTTGCTCCTGTGATGGTAGGGGTGACTGTCCCTCTTTTTGAAACAAATCCATTTGTGTCTCTTTCTTCCTAAAAACTTGCTTTAGTGTATCAATAAATACACCATTTACTTGTTAATAAATCACTAAATTTTTCATCTATTGCTTAGATCTAAACAAAGGGCCAGTTTTCTGTCCTTCAAACTTTAGGGGGGTCCAGACTGTGGCCAGTGAGAGTAGAAAATGTCCCAGCATCAGATGGAGTATAAAACACCCCATCATTGGTTTTAGTGGGAGTAGAACTTGTCTCAGGCTTGGTGGTCAGTGGGAATAAAAATATTATATAGCGCCTGTGTTCATTAGATGGAGGAAAAGTGCCCTATCATTGGTATTAGTGGAAAAAGATATTTCCCCATTGGTATTAGCGGGAGAATTAGTACCCTATTGTTGGTGTCAGTGGAAGGAAACAAGCCCAATCACTGGTGACAGTGGGAAGACTAGTACCCTCTTGTTGGTGATATTGGAAGGAATAGTACCCCATCATTGGAGTCAGTGGGAGGATTAGTACTCTTAGTTGGTGTCAGTGGTAGAAATGATGCCCAACTGTTGGTGTTGTTGGGAAAAATAGTGCCCCATCATTGCTGTCAATGGGATGAATAAGTGACACATCACTGGTGTCAGTGGGAGGAATAATGCCCCATTATTGTCAATGGGAGGAAAAGTGACCCATCACTGTTGTCAGTGGGAGCAATAGTGCCCCATTATTGGTGTCAGATGGAGGAATAAGTTCCCCAACATTGGTATCAATGGGAGGCATAGTGACCCATCACTGGTGTCAATGGGAGGAATAGTGGCCCATCACTGGTGTCAATGGGAGGAATAGTGACTCATCAGTGGTGTCAGTGAATGGATTAGTAACCAATCACTGGTGTTAGTGGGAGGAATAGTGCCCCATCATTGGTGTCAATGAGAGGCATAATGACCCATCACTGGTCACTATGCCTGGACACATCATTTATAGCAGTGGGGGAAATTATGTCACTTTGTTGATGTCAGTGGAAGGAATAGTGCCCCAATGGCACCATATCCGGGCCACAGTTTGGAGACCACTGCTTTAGATTGTTGTACTGATTATTTTCTTTTACACTAATATAAGGAAAACAACACGGCGGGGGGGGGGGGGGTGTAGTCTCTGTGCCACATAGAACTGTATGACAAATTTACATAAGTCAGTAAAAAAAAACCTAGCTTATCCTATTACAGCCATGTGACTGGTGGGGGCAGATCTGATGCGCCAAATAATAGTTTAATCTGATGGGGTTGAAACGAATGTTCATGTGACAATTGTAAAAAAGTCCCAAGTGCAACTTTCCACACGAAAGGCCTCCCATTCTGCACATAAAGTGGTACAGAAAATATGTTTGTTAATATTGAGCACAATCGAGGTATGCAGTAGTGCGCCAAGAGGGTGACAGTGCAAGTCAAATTCTAATAAGCATCAAATAAACTGTATGCGCTGGAACATAATCGTTTATTTGACATGCAATGCGTCAAAATAAGATATCACACACAGTAATTCTCATTACTAAGCAACTGCCTATCTTAGTTTATCTTATATGTGATCCTGATATCACATAGCGACCAATTTATATACAGAGACTGTCTAAGATACTTGACATATCCTTTGTGAGGGGGTGATTCAAGGGATTATTGTAATGTATTGTATTTGTGAATAATCACTCAGGGATTTCTTTATCATTTATTGTATTTATATATAGAATTCTGAGAGTTATTTGAGCACTCATTTGTTGTAACACATATTACTTGTCATTATAATCACAGTGACACTGCAATTTTCTAGTGGCAAATGCATTTTTAATAGCAAGCTTACATACAATATCACTGTTACAATATTTAAAAAGTAAATAAATATAAAATAACTCAAGAAACATCAAGTGCTTATAAACTTACAGATAAGATACAGCACTGGGCTGGTCTTTGAATGCAAAACCTTAAAGCGACACACAAAAAAAAAAGAACTAAAAAAAATACCTTCTATTGCTCTAAGGCTGGGTTGACATATGTGCGGTGCAACCTGAAGCTCAGTTTTCACATTTAATTGACAAAGTGGATGTTCAGAGTTTCAGGTCAATTTTTGCTCAGGATCGGGTCAGGTTTACATCAGTATCAGGCAGGGGCGGACTGACCATTCGGGCACTTGGGCACTGCCCGAGGGCCCCATGCCACTAAAGGGCCCCTTCAGGGTTGCCAGCCTCAATTAAACCAGGGACAGTATGTAAAAATCTGTTTTTTTTAAAATCCCAAGATGATAGCTGCCCCGCCTCTCCAGTACCTTTTCAGTGTGTGTGTGTGTATTCTGTGTGTGTACACTGTGTGTGTATATTGTGTGTCTGTGTGTGTATACTGTATGTGTGTGTGTGTGTATACTGTGTGGCCCCATAATCTATTGCCTTGGGGCCCCATAATCTCCTATTGCCCGGGGGCCCCATAATCTTCTCCTATTGCCCAGGGGCCCAATAATCTCCTATTGCCCAGGGGCCCCATGAGTTCTCAGTCCGCCCCTGGTATCAGGTCAGGATTTTATCCTGTTCACAACTGAATGACATGTGCGATTCAGAAGCCTTCCCATAGAAGTCAATAGGCCTGAATTTGCACCTGAGCCAGACTGCGCTGTTCATTAAACTAACAGGACTCTTTTTCAATTTGCAATGAATCAACACTCCAGCTGCACAATAGACACATGTGAACAGGCACAAAAGAAAGCAATGTTCTTTCACATGGTAGTCAATAGATACTTATGTAGGGCTATGTTAGGCTGCTGCCGCCCCTAGGTGCTCCACTAATGCAGCCCCAAAAGAATGGATATGTGTATATATAGGGAAAGGTGGCGCTGCCTTTCCACCTAGAGAGTGACCCCCGGTGGTGACTAGCAGTGATAGATGTAAGTCCTAGTTGGACTTCTGGGTGGTGTGGGCTAGGATAATAAACACCATTAAATGCAAATTGGATGCGGTTCAAAACGCATTAAATTCGGATATGTGTGAACCTAGCCTCAGCCTCCTCCAAACCACCGCCAAAGCCTTTTTTTTTGTTTTGCTGCTGTGTGTATAAAGCAGTACACATGACTGCAACTAAGGTGCACTGCTCCTTCCAAACGAGAAGTAGGAGAAAAAAGGAAACATTTCGGGAGTCCATAGAGGATGTTACATGGAGGCAGAAAAACACAGTAAAAAAAATAGATTACAGGGCCATTAGGTAGTGGATGTGTATGAATTATTTTTGAAAATTAAGGAAATGTTTAGTGTCAATTTAACCGCTTGCAAACTGTATACTGTAGATATACGGCAGCAAGGCGGCTCTCCTGCGCAGGATCACGTACCTAGTACACGATCCTGCACTTCTGGGTTTGGGGCACCCCGGCACCTGCCGGTGCTTCAGTACACAGGCAGAACAACGTTTCTAAAAAAATATGCAATATTTGCAATTGCTCAAAGTTCGAAAGAAAGAAAAGAAAGAAAGAAAGAAAGAAAGAAAGAAAGAAAGAAAGAAAGAAAGAAAGAAAGAAAGAAAGAAAGAAAGAGAAAGAAAGAGAGAAAGAGAATGCAGTACTGGCAATTTCTCAAAGTTCTTTTGCAAAATATTAAATCAGACAGCAAACCATTCCTCAGTGAACTGAACATTGCTGAATTTATTACCGGGCACTGAAAAGTTGGATTTTCTTTCCAGCATAGTTAAGTACGTTTTTCCCATTGTCAATGGAAAACAAAATAAAATTAATTTATATCAGCATATCAAGAAAGCATAACAATCTTCTATGTGTCAAGCAAGAATTAATATTTAAAGGGAGTTGTGCTAGGTAGAAGCGGTAAGCCCTCAGGCGCCAATGGTTTTTCAAGCGCAGGTCCAAGTGTGGATTTTGAGTAGAACTATTAGTCTAGTTTTCGCTCTCCTAATCAATTAATTTAGCACAGAACTGAAGGGGAAACAAAGTGAGGAGTATTTAGAAAACAGAAGGGGAGCCAGAATGAGGAGTACACAAAGAACCAAGGTGGGAACAGAGCGATGAGAACAGAGAATTGTCAAAAGGCACTTTATGTTACATTTAGCCATCTTCTTCTGTAGACTCTTAATTGATGAACCATACACCTTATGACAGGGGGAGGCAACCTCGACCCTCCAGCTGTTTTGAAACTACAAGTCCCATGAAACATTGCAAGATCCTGACAATCACAGGTATGACTCCTAGAGGCAAAGGCATGATGGGATTTGTAGTTTCACCACAGCTGGAGTGCTGAGGTTGCCTACCCCTGCCTTATGATGTGCTCTGGACATTATTTAAAACAGGTAGACACTGCAGCTGACTGTTCTAAGAAATAGTTCACTTTATAGGTGGTAATCTACTATCATTTGTGGCATACAGGAATGTCAACAAAACAATAGTTTGTCTTAAGAATATAATTGTTCTCACAAGTGGATAGCAACAGATGACAGGAATTCACCTCACAGCCACAGAATGGCAGAGCCAGACTGAACTACCCCTAGAGGAGTCCTAGAGGGAATAGGAAATTGCATATTATGTGTTTCAGTAGATTTTATATAGGAATTCCTAGAAGTCTCACTTTTTTTTTTTTTTTTAAGCAGCACCAAGGATAGTGCAAAGAATGAAAAGTGTCCCTTGAGCTGTTGGCTGTTATTTTAATGGTATCTTTTGTCCTTTGCCCCTGGATACCCCCACCACTGTGATCGTCTGGTGATGTGCGAGTAATACAAGCTGCTTGACCTGTCACAAGAAATAGTCACCATACTATCGCTTCCCACAGAGGCAGACCTTTTATTCATCCGCCCAGCCTCCATTCATAGAGCTCTTTTCCTTGTGAGAAGAGTAGGTACACCTTTGATGCATGAAGCAGGGGGCGAAAAAGGTGGGCATAGTTGGCACTTTTGACAAGTGCCAGTGACAGCAGCATCATCATCAATATAAATTTGATCATTAAAAAGCAGTCCTTGAGCTCCAGTCATGTGGCTGTGTCACTGTGGCTAAGATGATGTAAACAGTCTGCTAAAGTCAGGGAGAAGCATTTTCTTAGACTCCTCCTCCCAGTGTTTAGCCTGCAACATTGTAACTTTGTAATAAGGTTGAAGGCTGCTGTAGGGGACTGATATATATATATATATATATATATATATATATATATATATATATATATATATGCAGAGACACCAGGACAAGGGATGAGCTGAAAGTGGAACTTCAGTCATTTTTTCATCTCTCTATCTAATAAATTCTCTGCTCTTGTTGTTTTAACTTTCAATAGTAAAACATTTTTTTTTCTGTCAGTAAATACCTTTTACAGCCCACTTCCTGTTTCTAGCTGGTAAAAAGCCTAGGCTTATGACATCAAGCACAGCTCTCTCTCACTCTCCTGAGAGTTTGCCAGGAAGGGGGGGGGGGGTCATAAGAGGGCCAATGAGAGCTGCAGAGCTGGAGGTGTGCCTCTGTGTGTCTGTATAAATCCAGGAAGTGAACAGGCAGCAGCTTCAGCTGCCCACGGTTAAAATGGCTGCAGCCAAACTCAGTGAAGGGAGATTTATGCAGCATATTTGGCAAGTACAGAATCACAGTATATATAAAATAATATGCAAAGTGGTTGGAGGGAAACTTCAGAAGGGCAAAGATGTTTTTATTACAAATTATGTGAGCAGACTGCAGTTCCTACTTCAGTAACACAAGTTCAAACGTTAGGTATAATTGTGTTATTACTACAGCTATTGTACATAACAGCTTCCTGCTGTTGTTAGGGACGAGGGTGGGTGCAGGCACCGCCAACTGGATGTTTCTTTTTTCAACAAGACTAACTATGTAACTATGTAACCAGTGATGTCACCGGCTCCATTCACTTACATGGTCATTTCCATACATGCTTAATGATGTTTATATCAGCTGTCATCCGCCTGAGTTGTCATTCAGCGGGAGTGAGGCAATAGGTCCAGATGTGTGTCAGTAGTTCTTTTTTGCTTTTGGTGGGTTGCCAAGCATCGGGGATTGTGATTGACATGGATTTGCATTGCTGGATGACATGGTTGAAGATGGATGTATATTGTGGGAAATATTTTTTGTTTTGTTTTAAAAGACTTTGTGTGTTTATTTACACATTACATTCATTTTTTTGAATGAGCAGAGATACTTTGTACCCCATACTCATTCACACGGGGGGGGGGGGGGGGGGGGGGGACTGGCATCTAGGTATTGTCAAAGGGGGCTTCCAGATTCCATCTCAAGAACCCACAATCAGCTACTTAGGCATGCACATCATGGCACTATGATGTGCCCTCCTAAATGAATGAATGAATGATTTGTAAAGCACTGCAAATGCGAACTGAATCGCCTCAAGGCGCTAGATGCATTCTGTGTTGTCAGCTTCTTAGAAGAGGTAGGTCTTGAGTTTTTTCCTGAAGACCTGATGGTTTCCTTCCATGCAGATGTAAGTCGGAAGAGCGTTCCATAGCCGTGGTCCTTGGACTGCGAATCTTCTTTCTCCTTTTGATTTGTAGAGATATTTGGGAATGAGGAGGAGGTTTTTGTTGATGGTCGAAGACTGTGATTGGGTGTGTAGTGTTTTATTTTCTCTCGAAGGTATTGAGGAGCATTTCCTTGTATGCATTGGTGGGTGAGGCAGAGGGTCTTGAATGTGATCCGTTTCTTTAAATTTAAATTGTTCCAGCCCAGCAACAATTAGAAAGGCACATGGTGGCAGAAGAGCCAGCACTTGGGATGCTGATAGCGATGACATGTGGGGAAAAGCTCCCACACTCAAACTCGATTCCCTAGGGTCTCCTTTGATAATTCACCCCCCCCAAATCTGACATTACAGCTGCACAGTCAGCCCTGTGTCTGGCCTTGAGTTTAACAACATTCCCCTGTACAGAGGAAGGGCTTATTCAAAGGGATCATTTTGGGGGTTAGGACTATCAGCACCCACTGCAACCAGCACCCAGGCTGACCATGGCAATTCCAATGAGTACTGACCTGTTGAGTACACTGTTCAACTCACCTACCGCATGAATATGTTACCAGTTAACTGTGTACCCACCTGATGATTACTATGTACCTATGTACTTACCTACCTTCTGTATATATATATTTGCTACCTAATGTGTTCCTACTATATACCATATCATGTGCACCTACCTCCTACTAACTGTGTACCTACTATTTGTCATTACCTAATGTATACCAACCTGCTAAATACCCAGCCATCAAACCACACTTCTATCCTGCACATTCTGGATATCGTTATACACTACACGCATCCCATTATCTCATTCATACTGCCTCCGTCATACCCTCCACTGTCCTCTCCTGAACAAACTGCCCCCTATTATACCCTCTGCAATCTCTTCCTGCACATACTGCTGGCCATCGTATTCTCTGCCATATTCTCCTGCTTTTTTACATATTATTACAATATTCTAAGCCAGGTAGGAAAACAAAAAATACCCTGTGCAAAAGAGGTTATGCTAGCAGAGAGGTGTTACTTAAGGTTTCAAAAATGGTGTGCATTTAGGCTCTGTGAGTCTAATATGAGTAAGTACCTGGTTACTGCCATGCAGACCATGTTCTAATCCAAGTAGACATTGTGGGACACAATACTATTCCTTGAGTTCCCCATTCGTTTGAAGAATTCATCGGCCAGGGTCACCATTTCCAATTTCCCATTAAAATGGAATATGGTGTGCATGGCAGTAGTTGAAAGGACTGTGTGGGACCTCCAGTGTAATAACTATGGCATGGCATTTCATGCACTGAAAATGAATGAATAGGTTTTTTGGCTTATATTTCCTGTGAAAGTTGTTCCTATGTATATATTGGATTTTTTGCTTCTGTTCAGGCTGTCATTTTAAAGAAGTTTTCAGTTTTACTTGATAAATCTGTTCTAGCTTCCACTGTGGCATGAATATTAATCTGGGATTCAAAATGCCTTTATTTGTACAGCCTGAGGGATATCCTTTGTCAGATTTTTCTTTTTTGCTGATCATAGATTTGCCATTAAGTCAGCTTTAGATAAACTAAAAAAAAAAACTGTTGTGACTGACACTAACAATATTAATGCAGTACTGTTTCTCAAGGATCATTTCAAGATGAGCTATAAGCAAACAAATATATAAATAAAATATTTATATGAAAACTGCCAAAGAATTTGTATTTTTGTTCATCCAGTCCGGACATTTTAACAGTCCTGTCAGACAGCACAACCTGCTTGGTTGCCTGAGCTTTTTTCTACTGGACTAAAGAAATACACATAGGATTTGATTATTTCTATGACTGAACCTGTGATTGGACAACATAGGAGCAGCAGCACTCTAGTGAGGTTATCCATCTGCCCTTTCTGATCTCTGCTATAGTTTCACTTTCACTTACAGGTTCTCTCTCCATCCCCACCTTTTGACTGGACAGTGAAAGGAGAAGCAGCATCAGAGCTCATTTTTCTGTCATTCTGCTCAATCAGCTTGCTGCTTGCAGGGCAGCACAACTGTCTGGCTCCTTGTGCTGCTTCTTCCTACCCCCTTAAAGTTCTGCTGTACAGTAGACTTCAATAGGCTGATACCTAGTCCAATTCAGGTACCTACACTGCATGTATTAGAAAAAATAAATATAATGATATATGAATGATTACATTACACATTACAAACATACATTAATTTTCGTATTTTAAATCTGCTTAGAGTTCAGCTTTAAGAGAAAGTCCCTTTTACAGTTACATACTTGGTAAGGTTGAATAAAGACACCAGTCCATCCAGTTCAACCTGAGTGAGCGTGGGTATGTGTCTACAATTGTCCCTATCCCTGTACATTGTGTCTCATTAAGATGCTCATCTAAAAGTTTTTTTGCATTTATCTACATTCCCTGCTAACACCACCAACTGTGGAAGGGAGTTCCACATCCTGCTCTAACAGTAAAGAAACCCTTACACAGTTAAAGACTGAACCATTCTTCAACCAAATTCATTGTTTGTCTGCATGTCTTCTTTAGGGACCTTAGGCTTAATAGTTTCTCCCCATTCAAAGATTTATATATTGAGATCCCATCTCCTCTTAAGTGTCTCTTCTACAGGGACAATATGTTTAGTGTTTTTAGTTGTTCATCATAACTGAGGTCCTCCAGCGCCTTATTTTTGCATTTTGGTAGTTTGTTTTTCTGTTATTTTTTTAATCTGTGTTATTTAGTCTGTTTCTATGTTTTTTCTTATGTATTTTTTTTATTGTATTCTATGTATTCCTACATTTTTTTATGTATTTCTATGCTTTAATAAGATGGTATGTATTTATACAGTATAGTGTTAATTTAGTTTTAATTTGTTTTATTAATTAATATTAACTTGCTGTTAATGGTAAAGTTATTGTTTGGTATTGTGGCTTGTTTTAGTTTGCTATTGTGATTTTGCATCCTTGTTGAATGTACTGTAACTGTATTATAGTAATCTCCCTTGGGACTATTAAAGTATTCTGAATTAGCTTTGTTGCACTTCTCTGAACTCGGCTTCACGCTCGTCCTTCCTGAGGATCGGTGATCAGAAATGGACAGCATACTCAAGATGTGGCCAAACCAGAGTTTTGTAAAGTGGTATAATTACAGTTTTGTCTCTTGAGTAAATGCCATTTTAAATGCATCTTAATAATCTGCTGGCCTTGCTTGCTACCCACCACTATTATATAAAGGTCCTCTTGTAAAGTTGCTATCATGTTAATTTAGTGCCCTGTTTAGCTCTGTATCATCAGCAAAAACCGACATTGAGCTATTTATTCCAATCTCTAACACATTTATGAACAAGTTAAACAGAATTGTTTAAGTGGAACTAAACTGTATCTGGGCACCACAAACTGAAAACACCATATAATTAATTTTATTATATATAAAGCAATCTCTCCCATCTGTCCATGTCTCCATGCTTTATTTTGCAGAAAAATCACTTTGAAAAAGACTACCCTAGCATTTCTATCTGTGGCCATCTTGAGTAAGGGCAGATGATTCATGTGGCATTTACTTCCTGAAATCCATCTGCCCTTAGCTCAAGCATGCAAGCAGGAGGGTGTGCTTAGCTGCGAAAGTCCCTCTCCCCCTTCTAAAGATTCATGGGATGTATGACATCATTTTGGCCTAGGCCAGAAAGTAGGAAGTAACTGAAGAAATGTAAAAAAAAATGAACACAAGTAAATATATTATACCCTCCTATCTATTTACTAATGCTAGCAGCATAAGGATTTACTAGTTCAGCGGAACCATTAAGCATAATCTGATGGCAGTAGCAGCCATCAGCCTGTGTCGGTTTTAGTCAGCTGGCTGCCGACTAGGCAGAGCAGTGTCCTAACCCCCCCCCCCCCATAGCTCCCAGGCACTCCTACTCTTGCCGAGAGCCTGGGACAACATCCACAGGCTGCAAATTTTAGAGTGGGAGGACACTGAAGCACATCCATGCCTTGATCTGCTCTATACTGATTAAAACCTGAAGCAAAATCATTTTGTCACTTCCAGTTTCAGGTCTTCCTTTCTCAGGCTGGCACAGCCAAGGGAAAATCTAACTGTGCAGATGTGTGCTCAGTTAGATGATGTGAAGGGCAGTGGAAACCCTTAGGCCCCTTTCACAGTGGGGCGGTAGGGGGTGTCGGCGGTAAAACAGCGCTATTTTTAGCGCTGTTTTACCGTGGTATTCGGCCGCTAGCAGTGCGGTTTTAACCCCCCGCTGGCGGCCGAAAAAGGGTTAAAACCCCTCGTATAGCACGGCTATAGCAGCGGTATTACCGCGGTATAGCCGAGCTGTCCCATTGATTTCAATGGGCAGGAGCGGTTTAGGAGCGGTGAATACACCGCTCCATCACCGCTCCAAAGATGCGGCTTGCAGGAGATTTTTTCTTCTCCTGCCAGCGCACCGCTTCAGTGTGAAAGCCCTCAGGCTTTCACACTGAACAAACAGCGGAGGCTGTTTAGGGGCGGTTTGCAGGCGCTATTTTTAGCGCAATAACGCCTGCAAACCGCCCCAGTGTGAAAGGGGCCTAAATGTGAG
Source organism: Aquarana catesbeiana (assembly GCF_042186555.1). Taxonomy (NCBI): domain Eukaryota; kingdom Metazoa; phylum Chordata; class Amphibia; order Anura; family Ranidae; genus Aquarana; species Aquarana catesbeiana. The sequence continues at coordinate 294,327,691 of NC_133329.1, forward strand.
AAGTTTCCTTTGCGCAGCGCTCTGGAAAGTATTGGACACAGTTGGGTGGTGTAAACTTCGTACACCAGATGAGACACCCATGCAGGGTAAAGGGACATCTGCAATGGGACAGGGTAAAGGGACATCTCCAAATTCTATATAATTACCTTACCTGCGCTTTGTTTAACCTTCTTGCTGCTTCGCAGCCAAGAACACTTGACACTTCTGGGTATGGGGAAACATGTGATCTGCTTCCCTGTGACCATGCTCAGAACTACCACTTAAACACCAAGCACTGTCACATGACTGCAGGAGGAACGTCCAAAATCCCTCCTTGATGCCGACCCAGCCAAGGCGCTGTGAGACAACATAGTTGCAGGTGAGTTATAGTTATCACCTATAGTTATAGGTGAGTATATGGGGTTCGGCAGTTGCCATTTGAGAGAATACTGTCACTTTGCTCTGCATGGGCAAAGTGACGGTGTCTTTTTAACAGTATCTGAGATCCAGTGCTTCACACACTTAGCATCTTAACTAGAAATATGAACACTATGAACCTGCAAGGGATTGTGTCTCTTCCTTACTCTAAAACAAAAAATAATCTGGCTATAGATACATTAGATCAGCACTATCACCCAAGCTATACCTCTGTGAACCCAGCAATTTGCCATTGTGTATTATCCCTTAGTATTTGGTCCCATGAATAGTATGTCTTGTGTTGGATTCTCAAGATGAAAGATTTAGTTCATACACACTTATTAGTCTGCAGTTCGGCATCCCACATCAAAAGACCAGTGTCTCATCTCCATTTAGATTAGAAAGAATAAAATCTAAACAGCTTCATGACTCCTTGAATAAAAGCTGAAATCTTATCAAGCTTTACAACGAAACTTAAGTTTAATCAGCATCAGGATCTTCCTTCCTAGCGTCTTCTACAAGACAAATTTTGTCCAGACACACAACATAACTACTGAATCCAGCAGGAAATGTGATTGTTATTTTTTACTTCATTGCTATTTTGACGTTTTATCTTCAGCTACTGTGCAAATGATGTGCTAATGATTGACTTGGAAATTAATTCCAAAGTGCAAGACATGCTGAGCACATGTGTAACATAATGTTGAACTGCCAGAGACCAGGAGATATTTTGCTGTATAGTAATGCATACCATGGGTTTAAGGTGAACCCTGCTGGTTTGCAATTTGCATGCAGATTCACCTTAGAGAATTTTTTAAAAACCATAATGCACTACATGGCCTCTAAACTTTGACCAGCAGGCTTAGAATCGCCAATAAGAGGGGTTTTAGAGGTGGAGATGTGTTTTGGAAGTGGATATTGCGTTGACTACTAGAGTGATTCTCAGCTTCCATAGGGATCAACCAAGTAAGGAATATGTATACTTACATTGATTAAGCTTGACCGATGTAACTAGGCAAAAATAAAAAATTAAAAAACCATACCTGGATATCAGCTTTTTAAAAAAACGTGGTCTTGTGTTTCAGGGTGTGGTATTTTTTATGGTTTTCTTTTAATTGAAGGATATACTATTTATTTTATGATGACAGAGCCTTTATTTTTGGTTACACTGCGTTTTTTTTTCTGCTTGCTGCAAAGCACCCCTCAATGTTATAATTTGTATTGTGTTTTTTTAGGGGGTGTTGAAAGCTCAGCATTTGCTTGTTCACCTTTACACTGCCATATCCTCTACAGTACCTTTATACTTGGAGTAAAACCCCAGTCTGTGGTCTTTGTCGTTGGAAAATGTGGACCTAGCTTTTCTCATGAACTGCTTCCTGCCTGGGCCATTATAAACTGATGCCCAAGTGGGAATCCTATTGTTCTGGGTAGAAGTCATGTGACATCCCCCCCCAGAACACTCCTCACACTCCAGTGTGATCTGTCACCAGCTGTCTAAAGGCCTGCTGCCAGTACCATGTAATGAGATCAATCACAGCAGATCACATGGCAATTGTAAACAATGACAGACAGGGTCATTCACAGCCCATATGTACTATGTGATTAGCTGTGGCCAATCACAACAATACACACTGAATGCATCTGTTTCATTGCTTATATCAGTGAAATTCACTGTTATAAGCAATAATAGCATGTAAAAAAATCCTGTTCACCTCCCCAGAATAGTACAGTGGTATTTTGGTAACACTGTATTGCTCTGGTCATAGTATGTAAGGAAAAAATTAAAAGAAGAAAGAAATAAAGGCAATAAAAAAAAAAAAACATAAAAAAAACAACTTTTTTTTTAATTTTATGCGAAAAAAAAAATTTTAATTTCTTAATTTTCAAAAAAATTGTGTCAAAAAAGTACAATTTCAAAAAACACACCATGGGGGTTATTTACGAAAGGCAAATCCACTTTGCACTACAAGTGCACTTGGAAGTGCAGTCACTGTAAATCTGAGGGGTAGATCTGAAATGAGGGGAAGCTCTGCTGATTTTATTATCCAATCATGTGCAAGCTAAAATCCTGTTTTTTTATTTTCCTTGCATGTCCCCCTCAGATCTACAGCGACTGCACTTCCAAGTGCACTTTGCACTTGTAGTTTGCACTTGTATTGTGAAGTGGATTTGCCTTTTGTAAATAACCCCCCATGCCTCTTACTGTCTACTTTCCAAGAAAGCATTACTTTTGGGGATATTTGTACTGTTCTGACATTTTTGGGTCTCAAGAAATGAGATGTCAGTACATCAGGACTGATCAATTTTCAGATATATATACCATAGTTTATGGACTCTATAGCTTTCCTATATACTAAATAATACACTGATTTGGGTTATTTTCACCAAAGAAATGTAGCAGAATACATTTGGACCTAAATATGAAATGTGAAGAAAGATGATTTATTTGCAAAATTTTAACGGAAACAAAGAAAAACTTGTTTTTGTTTTCTACGTTTTTGGCCTTTTTAAATTTATTTAGCAAAAAAAAAGAAAGTTCCATTTGTGTGAAAAAAATGATTAAAATGTCATATGGGTAGAGTTTTCCACCCGTTTTTAGGATAGAATATGTTCCCACTGCTGCAATCGCTCGCCGATCCCCTCTTTCCCTGTGACAGCAGTGCGGGGTGAAGTTCCCTGTACAAGCTGTCACATTTTGAAAAGAGCGCGGTCAAGCGGGGCTCTGTCCACATGGCTGCATCATTCATTCTCAGTTCTGTGACTAAATTAAAGGGGTTGTAAAGGTAAAAATTTTTGCATTAAATTAATTAATTAATGCATTCTATGCATTAAGGTGAAAAAACTTTTGACAGTACCGCCGCCCCCAGCCCCCCCCGTTTTACTTACCTGACGCCTCGAATCTTCGCTGCTCGTCCTCGTCATCTTCATTGCAGCTCAGCCTGGTCGCTGATTGGCTGCAGTGGATGGATTGAAAGCAGCGCAGCCATTGGCTCGCGCTGCTGTCAATCACATCCGATGACGCGGCGCGCCGGGGGGCGGGGCCGAGTGATACAGCGAGCGGCTATAGCCGCCGGCTGTATCACGGGAGCGCGCCCGCAAGCACTCACCACCATGCGAGGGAGCTCGCATTAAGGTGGTAAATGCTTGCGGGGAGGAGCTGAAACAGCCGCCGAGGGACCCCAGAAGACCAGGTTCGGGGCCACTCTGTACAAAAAAATAGTAAGGCCTGGTTCACACCTATGCAGTTTGGTTTCTGCGGTGCTTTTGCGGTGTGTTTTGCATTTTTGCACAAACATTCTTGATGTGTTTTCACTCGCTTTTGATGCGTTTTGCACTTTTTATGCTTTTTTTTTGTCCAATTTGTTGCTTAGCAGAATAAAAAATGCAAAACGCAAATCGCTGCAAAAACACACTACATACTTTTCTGCACCTTCCTCATTGAAGTCTATTGAACCAAACACGCAAAAATGCAGCAGCTGAAGAAAAGCATAGGTGTGAATGTGTCCCCTAGGAAACCATGTTAATGGACTGTAGTGCGTTTCTGCAAAAAGCATTAAAAAACACATAGGCCTTAATGCAGATTTTTTTACCTGCATTTTTTAAAAGTGAACTTATCCTTTAAAGTGGTTGCAAACCCTCACATATACTCAGTGAAGTGAATAGCCTCAGATGATACACATAGATGAAAAAAAAAATTCCCTACATAAGTTTTAAGTGTATATCTGCAGTCTTCTCTTTTCTACACTCTTTGAAAAGTGCAGATCGTGCAAATCTTGTTTCCTCATTCAGCAGTGGGTGTGAAGTGTGGGCATACACTGTGTGTGAGCTTATTGGAGGAAAAGCACACACAACACCACCACATAGGCAGAGGAATGAAGAAGCATCCAGAGCGGTACTCTGAATAGACAAGCTCTTTGCTAATCTACCTCTAAGCTCCCTCCCCAACACAAAATCTTCAGCTGCTGTTATCTCATGGGTAAGAGAACTTGTCAGACGTGACTCTGCTGATAACAGAGGAAAGAAGCAGCAGAAAGAATTGGCGCGCAGAGCTTTGCAGAGAGATAAGTAAACACTACAGATATATGTGCCTAGGTCATATTTCATGAATGGGGTTTATAACCTGCTTGCCATGCATAGCTGCTCCAGATTCTGTCTGCTCCAGTTTGATAACCCCCTATTGAACATTACATATGGAATCAGAGAAACACCCAAACAGTATTCAACATTAACACTATTCTGTTCTTAATTTTTAGTACTGTGCTGCACAGTGAATCGCTCTAATCAAATATAAAGAAATTCTTGTTCTCAGACAGATAAATGCTACCCATTTTTTACCACTGCTCTGGCAGCAGCAAAGAAAATTTCTGGCTTTAATAAAGCTCACGATACTGAATAATCCTCGGAAAACTAGGTGGATTTAATTAACATGTCTAATTTTGCCATCTGTCCTCCCTTACTAATTATGGTTGCAAAGACTTAATTTTTCACAATCATATCAGTTAAGGGCTTGCTACTGTGATGTGCTAAATGAGCAGGGCATGCTAGCAAGGGGATGATACCAATGCTGCTGTACTTGTTGCACAGCATTTAGAGATACTGTGCATTTTAATACTGACACAGCTTCACAAAGCAGAAAATCTGTTTGATAAGAATGAATGCTGAGAAAATAAGAACCATTGTTTTTTTTTTTCCTCTTTAAATGGGGTGGGGGACGCCAATGTATGTTTTTATTATATGATGTCTTCTTTTTGACAAGGGCTTCAAGGCCACATTGCAAGCTACAGCACATCCTTCATGCAGCCTATCAAGAAGGGAACTTAGCTTTCAGTGGGCATACAGACAGTAGTATGCTCTGACTTACATAACCCATGCCCCGCAGCCTTCACATAGTTTGCTGCCAAGCTGGAATCTCAAAGCCTAATTGGCAGTAAGATAGCTATGAGTAGAATTCATAGCAATGGCCAAAGCTGTATGTATGCACTGTGAGCATGGATTTCTGGAGAACAGATTTGTAAAATCCCATCCTCTCCTGTATGTCTCCAGAGAAGCCACACACTGGAGAACTACAAAGGATAACAGCCTACAGCATATGTACAATTCTCCAGGCACAGGAATCGAAATGGAAATGGCTCATAAGCTGTATACATAATCCTCTGTCACAGATTTAGACATTATATAAATGCAAAACAAAAAAAAGGAAATAAATATAAATGTATAATCAACACAATGTCTGTGTTACACAGCATGATATACATGCAGAAGGAGACGGGAGGGGGATTCAACACACAACTACTGTATATGATATCACTGCTTTTTTCATAAGAAACAGCATCGCCAAGAAAAAGATAAATCAATATCCATCTGGTATGCAAAAGCATGCCACAAAACATAAAATATCTTAAGGTGAAGATGGTATAAAAACTAGCATGCATACCAATAAACCATATATGTCTATATTATAAAATGCATACAAAATATAGAACTTTATTTAAAGGAGTACTATAGTTAAAAATATTGTATTTTGGTACCTATATGTGACTAATACCTTTTAAGATAATATTTAGTATATGAATTTTGATCACATGCCTTTATTTACGTTTTTCTCCACATTTATGTGCAAACCACACTGTCCAACAAAAGTGACAGTTATAAGGGTTGGGACAAGGTATAAAGGACAGGGGTGCTTATAATGGTCGGCTTTCATGCATTTGGCATTTTTTGTTTGTCCATTTAAAGGTAAAGCCAATCTAAGACTACCCTGTCCACAGGGTGATAATACTGCTGTGCATTTTCAGTGCAGGACAAAGAGCATTGTCACTCTGGAAGTGGAAACAGATTAGATCAATAGGTAATAAAGCTATGGCACAGGCAGGACTTTAGTGAAAGTGGCAGATTTAATCATGTGTGTCATTTTAAATTATGACCATATAGTTCCACTTTGACCACCTCCAGTCCGGGCCTTTTCTGGCACTTTTTGTTCACATGTCAGAATTGAGTGGTGTTGACTTACTAAAAATTAGGAGTGCAAAATCTGGTGCAGCTGTGCAGGGTAGCCAATAATCTTCTAACTTCAGCTTGTTCAATGAGGCTTTGACAAAAAAAAAAAAAATGGAAGCTGATTTCTATGCAGAGCTGCACCAGATTTTGCACTCTCCATTTTTAGCAAATCAAACCCAATATTTTTTGCTATAAAATTACTTAAAACCCCCAAACTATATTTTTTTTAAAGCAAAGGCCCTAGACCTAGAGATTAAATTGGTGGGTTTTGCCATTTTGGTGGACTAAAGCACCCAATGGCTTCCATCACATGGGGTTTTCATACTCAAGTACTCCCAATCATAATTCCTGACTCTTTTCACGCTTTCTTGGGTTTCCCCTGACCACAATGTGTGATCCTGCAGCTCCTGCTGCATTCTCCATGAAAATAAAATGTAATTAAAAACCCGGCATGAAGAGTGGAACCCCCATGTAATGAGCAAGACAGGTGTAAGTGCATAGTTCTCACACTAGAGTCCCAAATTCACAATTAGCTTTTCTAGTCTTTGTCATCTGCTAAAACAAAAATTTCAGTCCTGGATGGACTGACCCTTTTTGGGTTTGCAACGGGGAGTAGAGAGAAGAAATCAACCAATAACAGATAAATGCATCCAACAGAAAAAGAGAATAATTGCTGTAACTGAGCAGTAGGAATAGTGAAGCGTCACATAAGATATGTATTAACACCCATAAATATTAACCTCTCCGTGATGCATAGTAAATCCCTGTATATAAACGTTGCATGAAATTGTTAATATCACTTCTCAGCCACTGGCTGGTTATTATGCAAGGGCTAATTTCCCTCACGCTCTGATCACAAACAAGCACACTATGCAAACATGTTTCCGGAGGATATCCAGGCAAATCAGGAATTACCAAAACAAAGTCAGTAGTAAAGCTTTCCTAAACATTGTCATTGCCAGGTAGAACATCCTATGTAGTATAAATAAAGACAGACACTTTCTTATTACAAACATGAAACATATAACGTTCACACTAACAAGCTCTTCAGGGATTTGTATTTTATTTCACCTGTAAGGCCCCTTTCACACGGGCACCATCAGTTTAGCCACGTTAAAAACGTATCAGTTCTTATCCGTTGCTTCATCCATCTTCATCCGTCATCCGTTCCGTTAATCTCCGTTTTCATCCGTCTTCCGTTCCGTTAATATCCGTTTTCATCCGTTAATGTACACGTTTACATCCGTTTTTTCATCCGTTTTTGTATCCGTTTTCATCCATTTACAGCAGTTTCTTTGCATTTAAAGAAATTACCTAGAAAGCCTTACTCCACCCATCCTACACTGCCATGCGTGAACAATTTGCCGACTACTTTCTATCTCCATCAGGAGAAGTTTCATGGCAGTACATATATATATATATATATATAATGCAGTGCAAATTTTAATTTATTAATTCATTAATTTGGGTATTTCATTGTGTTTGATAGCATAAAAAGACACAAAAGCACATGGTATGTTCAAAACAGTTTTAGTTTTATTATTCTGCATAACCCTTTTAAAATAAAGGTTTTTTCACTTTGTTTTTTTATTTGTTAAAGTATGAACTTTGAATTATTTCTACAAAACGGATCTTAACTGATCGGACGTTGACGGACATTGTCAGTTAACGTCAGTTAATATCCGTTTTGACGGATCTGGACGTAGCTTTGTACGTTAAAAAAAACGGATAAAAACGGAAGCGGAGGTTAACTGATGGTAACGGATGGTCATCCGTTTGCCCATAGGAATGCATTGTCGTCCGTCGACGGATAGAAGAAAAACGGATAGACGGTCCGTCCGTGTGAAAGGGGCCTAAGTTAAATCTCCTTAAAAGGAATTGTATAGTCTTTTACTTTTTTTTTATTTTTTTTTCAGCTAAATTTGTGAAATATCAACTTGACATGAATAATATTTTTTAAAGTAGAAATAAAACGCAAAACTTTTTTTTTTTCATTTTGGATTGAATGAAGTCTTATCCCATAGCCAAAACAGGAAGTGAGAGGAAATTCCTGCAAAGTCAACAGAACTAGTGTCCACATTGGAAGATTTCTCCTCTATTCCTGTTCTGTTGACAACCCAAAGTTTGGGATTTTCATTTAGATTCATTTCCATGATACTAGTAAACAAGACAGACAAATAAAGAGTGAATTTCCCCAACAAGGATAGAAATGGCAATAAAAACCTGACAGGTGTTCTAACCAATCTCCACTCTCTTCAAAACTAAATAAAAGTTTTGTCGTCAGTTATACTTTAATATGCTGTAGTGATTAAAAACCTTGTTTCTATGTATGAAGTACACACACAGAGCAGCCATATTTGTTCATTATATATACAGACTCTGCTTCAGCTTCGCTGTGCTACACAATTGTGCTTAACTGCTTCTCTATACTATTTCATAGTATTATTCATACTAAGTAGAATTTTGGCTTAGCACCAACTAATCTAAAAAAATACTCACCCCCCTCCTAATGTCGATGCTTCCTAACCTGTGTAAGAAAGATGCATATAATTACCTATTTTCAGCCCGTTCTGGTCAAATCATGCAATCTTGTTCATCTGGTCAGTTAGTGGCAGCTGAAGAGGAGAGGAGGAAGCGCCAACAACGGATGGGCCATTGAAGCCTATAGGTGATGTCACCACTCCAGGCTTTACCAGCCCTACCAAGGGAGATCTTGTAATTGGACCAGAATGGCATGAAATTAGGTAAGTATACGCATCTCTCTTACATAGGTTAGCAACCAGTTGTAAGCATTGCATACCCTTTTTGGCTAAAATGCTAGCTCAACTGTTTTTTAGAGAAAGACTGAAATAGCACTACGCCATTAAAAGTTTCTCCTAGTGGCTAATCTGCTAATGTCTATATTTAAAGTGGTCTTGACCTATTTTACTGCTGGGGGAAAGTGGTGTTGTCAGGGAATAGCATCCTTTGGGAGGGTCCCTCTTCTATCTAAACATGGACCCTAAGATCAAACTAGTCCACATTTCCTGGAATGCCTGCTACCCTGCACTGGGGATCTGCGTGCTTCCCCTTTGGCCCTGCCCCATGCTTCCCAAACTTAGTTACTGCCACTGGTTCTCAGTAGCATTATTTGCCTGGTCCTGATCCAATTGTTCTTTATATATGGTACATATATGGCTCTCTCTTGTTAAGGGGAATTAAGGGTTTTTTTTTTTTGTACATTTACAAATTTGAAACTATGTAAAAGTTTTGTGCCCCTGGTCTAGTTGTACTGGCCCAGTAATTCTTTAGTTTGTAACACTTTAAAACAAAATAAAAATAATAAAAAAAAATAAAAGGGACCTGAATGGAAAAAGAGAATGTTTTCTATGTTATAAGGAACATCTATGGTGCCGAAGCATTACACTAAAAGTGTACATTTTGTCCATAATTCCTCTTGAAAAACAGAATTGCACTTTTTTATGTGAGAATGCCTAAGCTACTACCACTACCGTTCTGCCCACTGTTCCCTTTGTGGGAGGCCCTGACATGCAATACCAGCAAGTCTATACCGAGTTGACCACCTCCACAGACTCACTGAATGGGATTTACTAAACCTAATGCAATCAGAATCTGGTGCAGCTGTGCATGATAGCCAATCAGCTTCAAACCTAAGCTTGTTCAATTAGGCGTTAACAATAAAACCCGGAGTCTGATTGGTTTCTATGCACAGCTGCACCAGATATTGCACTCTCCAGTTTTAGTAAATAACCCTGGGGGAGATTAGAAACTTAATGCACTCAGAATCTGGTGCAGCTGTGCATGGTAGCCAATCAGCTTCTAACTTAAGCTTAATTAATTACGCATTGACAATAGGACCTGGAATTGGTTTCTATGCACAGCTGCATCAGATTTTGCACTCTCCAGTTTTAATAAATAACCCCCACTGTGAAGAACAAGGCTTAGAAAATCAGTAATTATGAAAAGATCTTCTGCAGGGGGACAACAGACAATACTGGTGACTAACCCTTTGCCCTCTGCCTGGCTTTGTGTGCACAGCTTCCACAATTCAGTTCTTCTTTAATACAGTAACAAAAATATGGAAGTATGTAACAAACCAAAAGTCTTGTTAACATTTTCATTAGGAAATAAACATAGTAACATTGGCTAAAACATTTTCTCACTGAAAACACACTGTACTTTATGTCACATACGTTATGAGGCTGGCCCTGCAGAGTTGGACTTACTAGGACCTATAAAGGGCCATGCTGGTAATTGCTGATGCTAAGGAGGAGCTATGAAGAACACAATAAGGCTAGAATATATGAATACTAGACTATGACTACAGGGATAAAAGAAAATAAATATAACGATAATAACAGTAATTTTGCAGCTACAGAGAGCTGGAATACAGGACCATGATGAGACTTTGTCTGGAGGTTTGAACTATGACCATAGTTAGATAGTTATAAAAGAAACTAGAATTACAGAGAGCTGCACTGACAGTGATGAGGCTGGTATCAAAGTAGACACTAGTCCCTATTTATACAGGATGAGCGAAGCCAGGTAATTCCACTCAGTCTGACTTAGTTCACTTTTCATCTCAGTTTGATCAAGCTTTTTTGGGATTTATATAAAAATTGAAGTTGAAACCAGCAAGAAGTTTTGTGATAAAGTGTAGGAAAAAGAAGAGAGAAAAATACAGCTTTTGCACCGGTGAAAAGCTAATAATGGCTAAGCATTTCAGTTTTTCACCTACCACAAGCAAGGAAATCTATGGCTCCCTGCTGCAATATCAGCCCAATCCTTTCACAAAAATACCAATGTTTATTTACATACTGTATACTGTGTATATGCCAGAGTTTGGTTAAAGCGGAGAACCAGAACAAGATGTAATTTTAAAACTGTGATTTTTGTTTTAAAGTCTTTAAATGTGTTGAACATAAGTCTTATAAAGCAGTTTGTGGAGGTAAGTAATAAGTGCTATGCGTGAATAGAAGATCTTGGAAACTCCAGCCTGTTGGAGAATAATGGTAAATTGGGTATTTGGTGCTCCAGGAGGCAATGCCCTTAGTTTGTAATAATGTACATTTGATTAGTCAGGCTTTAGGTAAAAAAAAAAGTTGAACAATGGTAAGGGGGTGATTTAAAAAGAGTCAGCCACCCTCAGAGTGTGTCCAGCAACTCTGTAAAACATATAAAAGAAACAAGGGGGGGTGGCGCCTCTAAGTGTAGTTTTAAAACAGTATAATTTATTGCACAAGATTAAAAACACTTACAAGATATAAGTGGGAGTAATGCTCGTCATAAGTATGTAGTCCTGGCAGTTCTACTGCGCCCCACAGGCTCCTCGCATGATCCGGGTTGCTGGATTACCAGAACCTCTCTCAGCTACCCGGATCATGCGAGGAGCCTGTGGGGCGCAGTAGAACTGCCAGGACTACATACTTATGACGAGCATTACTCCCACTTATATCTATAAGTGTTTTTAATCCTGTGCAATAAATGATACTGTTTTCATACTACACTTAGAGGCACCCCCCTCCCCTTGGAGATTAATAATTGCTTTATTTGTGTAAGACATAAAATATAGTCAATGTATTTCAGGAGATTGGTGCTTCTTCAGGGCTTTTGGTAGGGGAAAAAAACAAAAACACATGTAGCTGAATGTCTCTATAATAAAGGTACAATTAAATGGAATTTCATAACCATTATAGACCAGGTTAATATGGATAGGGGTTTCAGTGTTTGTCACCTTCAGGCATCTGTGGTTTGGGAGAGCTACCTCTTTTTGGGAGTGTCCCCCCCAAAGTGCTGAAGTGCATCCATGACAGAAGGTCACATGCTTGTTTCCCCTCTTGCTATGGGGATGTTCACCATCCCTCCCACTCAATGCAGCCAGTTCATGTCTGGTTTGCTGGGCTGGTGCGTTTAAAGAAAAGCTAGAAAATGATAAAAAGGAAAAATGTACCATACAACTGCTGAGTCAGTGCATGACACTGCACTTCTTTGTGCAATGTAAATTTCAAAATCCTTGAACCATGCTGGACAGCAATTAGAACTACCAGGGAGCCACAGAATCGTGTTACTATTTTCCTTTTTTACTTCATCATTCAGTTTTGCAAATCATTATGTGCATTTTAATTATTTTTTCCTCTAGCGGAGTTTTATTTAAACTTGAGGCTTTACACATGAATAAATCACTAAGATTTGTCATTTCTTTGTTCAACTATAACTGCAGGCAATCATTGCCCAGTCATTGCCTTAATCAGAGAGAAAATAAATGTGTCCAACTCCACACACTATTCATCTGTAAAACAGGACAATAGCAGGAGACCCAACAGTGTCAACTAGCAGCCGTAGATACATTCTGACTACATCCTCTTAGGCTTGTATCTAGAGTATTTTGCTCCAGACCTGTGCATAGATGACAGCAAGCAGAGTACACAGTGCCAAAGGCATGGTAAAAAAAAAATGTGAACCTTGCAAGGAAAAAAATGTGAGCCTTATCATGTCTCATGCAAAATTAAATTTGACTATTCTGTTTAGGCCTCAGGATTGTTTTCTCATTAAACCCTTTAAGATCTTGATTACCTTTCTAGATGAAGGAGAAGACAGGAGAAGGGAAACAAAATGAAATTGTTGGATTATTGTCAACAGAATGTAATGTTAGCACACAGATGGAATTAGAAGGAAGTAATGATTATGTAAGCGTACCCTGACCTTATGGGCGCAGGATCCTCCACCTTAGTATACCTTTGCTCAGTGGTTCTTTTGAATAAACAGGCACAGAGAAGCCTGTCTGGAAATCTTAACTAGGTAAATTAAACAAAGACAGGTTTTCCATATCATTTTCATAAAGCTTATGCTCTTGGCAGGAGAGATGTGAACAGGATATTTCATGATAAGGAGATTATTTCCTTAAGCAATATGCCACACGGATGTTGCCTACATGTAAAACCCTCACCTGCTTGTTGTACTGAAGCAGTGCAAGCAGATACCACATATGAGTCTCAAATCCATCTATTCCCTTTGGCAGGATACTCTAATCAGGAGGCTAAGTACCTGCCTGCCTTTACACCTTCTCCATTATATCAGTGCCCTAAGGCAGCATATATAGATGCTGCATCATAGAATGCTTAAACCCAAAAACAAAACATGATTTTATTACAGCCTACCGATTCTTAAATGTGGTGGCTGCATTCATTTTTTGCTTTTATTTTCACCAGGTGATCCTGCCAGCAAGTCTGTTATTTTTCAACTGCCTTTAACAGACCAAGCTATCCAGCAAATGTGGCAGTTAGAGTTAAGACAAATGTAACATTGACTGGGGTGCTTACAATGTACAGCTTTTATTCATTTATGTAAAACCTGTATCTCAAATTACAAAAAACTGTTGCTGTAACTGCTTAAAAGGTGTTGTGCCCTGTACACACGGTCGGACTTTGTTTGGACATTCCGACAACAAAATCCTAGGATTTTTTCCGACGGATGTTGGCTCAAACTTGTCTTGCATACACACGGTCACACAAAGTTGTCGGAAAATCCGATCGTTCTAAACGCGGTGACGTAAAACACGTACATCGGGACTATAAACAGGGCAGTGGCCAATAGCTTTCATCTCTTTATTTATTTATTTTTATTATTTATTCATCTCTATTTATTTTGAGCATGCGTGGCACTTTGTCCGTCAGATTTGTGTACACACGATCGGAATTTCCAACAACGGATTTTGTTGTCGGAAAATTTGATAGCCTGCTCTCAAACTTTGTGTGTCGAAAAATCCGATGAAAAATGTGTGATGGAGCCTACACACGGTCGGAATATCCGACAACAAGGTCCTATCACACATTTTCAGTCGGAAAATCTGACCGTGTGTACGGGGCATAAGAGTTTTATTTGCTAGCCATGTCTGTCTAATCTGCTAGTGCTGCTATATGCTGCTATTAAATGCTTTATGTATAATTTTCAGGTGGATTGATACAGTGCCACAGCAGATTCTGTTGTTCTGCAGAACCTGGTAGCAGGTGTTAGATGGTGGTCTGGGTTGGTCCCTTGTGATTACTTGCTACCATGCTTTAGGCATATATAGTGTATGCATGTCAGTGTGTTTGAATGTGATGGTGGCTCGGGCTCAAAAAGTTTAAAGGTGACACCTTTGTCAATCCTTTTTTTTTAATATGGTATTTGGAGGATTCTTAAGTATCTTGCTATAGATGGTGTGATTTTGTCTTTGGATATTTTTCTTAATAAAGCTCATTTTAACTCTGGCTATACCGCTACTTTTAGGAGGTCAGACCTCTCCGCCCCTCTAGGTTTTAGTATTATTGTGTAATTTAGCTTCATAGGACCCCACCAAGTAATGCGGTGTGAGATGGTGCCCTGGTCCATGTGAACTGAAAAAATTTAGTCCCTCTACTGTACTGTATAGGGCCTGTATACTCCTATTTTATAAATTTAGTTTTAATCTGGTAGTGCATCTAACACTGCCCTTTCCCCAGAGGGTAGTGCTGCTGTCGAAAGGTGTCTCTGTTGCTCCTCCATCCAGAGTGCTAAGGCTGGCCATACATTATACAATTTTCTTCTACAGTTTTCCTTTAGATTTACCAAAACCATATAATATGAGGTCAAATCAAAACACTTTCAATTCATATGCAATCAGATAGGCCCTTTCACTACATAGTTGAAGGTAAATCTAAAGGAAATTGTATGGCCAGCCTAAGACAGGAAGTGTGTTACTGGTCAGATCACCAGGGGACAATAAAGGGGAAAAAAGCCAAAAAAAAAAAGAAAGAAAATTCAATCAGCCACCACATCAGTGCCGGTTCACACAGGGCGACCTGTCAGGAGACTTAGCTGCCTGACAAGTTGCGCTCCATGCATTGCAGTGGAACCGTTCTTATAGGAGCAACTCAAGTCTCTCTGACTTAGAAAAAGGTTCCTGTATTACTTTGGGACAACTTCAGAGCGGTTTGCATTGACTTCTATACAGATGTCGTTTTGCAAGCCGCGCTGGAGTCGCGATGTACGGGGCAGCTTCAGAGTCGGACGACTTTGAAGCCGCCCCTGTGTAAGTCGGCTCTTAAGGATTGGTATTCTGCAACATATTAAATGTTTGTTTTGGGGTTTAACAACACTTTGATAAAGTATTATATTTAAAACATTTACTATCTTTGCAGCTAAATGCTTTTAGTGTATGCCTCCACCATCAATTGTTACTGTAACAAATAACTAACAAGCTGATAAAGGTTGGGGAATTCTGCCATAAAGCCTTGTGGTTGGTTGTAATCAATCCCCTTGCCTTATGCAGCTCTCAGTTGGGTGCTGATAGACATTACACTGTCCATGGTGCTGAGCCCGACAATATCAGTAGTAATGGCTTTTCTTATAAGGGACTGGGAAAGGAACTAGCAGTGTGCTATGTGCATCCGATCCATCCATGCATTGTCTGCCTTAGTAATCAAATTGTAAAGCTAGACACATATCATTGCCTCAGTAATTGTATTGTAAAATCTGCTAAGCAGCTGTCCATGGAGTAGTCCCCGGAGTAGCTAGGGGAAGAAGAAGAATAGTTCAATACACTGGCTGGGTGAGCACTTTTCAGGCAGATGAACTGTCATTATGGGTATGTAGCCACCCCTAGAGCACAGGAGCAGTACAGGCGACCATATAGGCGACATGGACAGTCTTGGATCATTTAAAGAATGATGATTAGTGGCATCCAAGTACCACATTTATCTATAACAGTCACACCAGGTCTGATTGTGAAGCTGAAATGCTACCAAACATGACATGTTCTCTCTCCACAAGTGTATTAAGTGCTCACGTTTTATCATCATTGAGTGTATGAATGACTGTCTCATCACACAGATACTGCAAACAGTATACATGTAACACGTGAGCTGCCAGCAATGTTGTAATCTCCTGAACCCATACATGGTGCAGCAACTCATCACTTAGACAAAGCAAGAGTCTATCATAATTCATTATTAGAGATGGATCTGAAAGTCAGCATCCAAATTCATGGATCACCCAGACCCTGCATGGGTTAATAAGACAATCCCATAATAAATAGAGCATTGGCTGTCTACTAAATGGAAAAGTGCTATAGTTCATATAGCATATCATCATAGGCATGCAGAAGCGGAATACCCCTAGGACAATACTTATCGGGTTTATCCCAACCAACAGTGATCCAATGGGGCAATGATGTGAGATTGGGAGATGAAGGATAGGAGGTGGAGGTGAATAATGTCCAAGCCTAGCACTGGGTACACTTCACATGTCCAAGCCTAGCACTAGGTACACTTCACATGTCCAAGCCTAGCACTGGGTACACTTCACATGTCTGAGCCTAGCACTAGGTATACTTCACATGTCTGAGCCTAGCACTAGGTAGGTACACTTTACATGTCCGAGCCTAGCACTAGGTACACTTCACATGTCCAAGCCTAGCACTGGGTACACTTCACATGTCCGAGCCTAGCACTAGGTACATTTCACATGTCCAAGCCTAGCACTAGGTATACTTCACATGTCTGAGCCTAGCACTAGGTATACTTCACATGTCTAAGCCTAGCACTAGGTATACTTCACATGTCTGAGCCTAGCACTAGGTAGGTACACTTCACATGTCCAAGCCTAGCACTAGGTACACTTCACATGTCCAAGCCTAGCACTAGGTACACTTCACATGTCCAAGCCTAGCACTGGGTACACTTCACATGTCCGAGCCTAGCACTACATACACTTCACATGTCCGAGCCTAGCACTGGGTACACTTCACATGTCCGAGCCTAGCACTGGGTAGGTACACTTCACATCAAATGTCCAAGCCTAGCACTAGGTAGGTACACTTCACATGTCCAAGCCTAGCACTAAATACACTTCACGTGTCCAAGCCTAGCACTGGGTACATTTCACATGTCCAAGCCTAGCACTACATACACTTCACATGTCCAAGCCTAGCACTAGGTAGGTTCACTTGACATGTCCAAGCCTAGCACTAGGTAGGTACACTTCACGTGTCCAAGCCTAGCACTACATACACTTCACATGTCCAAGCCTAGCACTGGTACACTTTACATGTCCGAGCCTAGCACTGGGTACACTTCACATCACATGTCCAAGCCTAGCACTAGGTAGGTACACTTCACATGTCCAAGCCTAGCACTGGGTACATTTCACATGTCCAAGCCTAGCACTACATACACTTCACATGTCCAAGCCTAGGCCTAGCAATAGGTGGGTTCACTTGACATGTCCAAGTCTAGCACTAGGTAGGTACACTTCACATGTCCAAGCCTAGCACTACATACGCTTCACATGTCCAAGCCTAGCACTAGGTAGGTACACTTCACGTGTCCAAGCCTAGCACTACATACACTTCACATGTCCAAGCCTAGCACTGGTACACTTCACATGTCGGAGCCTAGCACTGGGTACACTTCACATGTCCGAGCCTAGCACTGGGTAGGTACACTTCATATCACATGTCCAAGCTTAGCACTAGGTAGGTACACTTCACATGTCCAAGCCTAGCACTGGGTACATTTCACATGTCCAAGCCTAGCACTGGGTACATTTCACATGTCCAAGCCTAGCACTACATACACTTCACATGTCCAAGCCTAGCAATAGGTAGGTTCACTTGACATGTCCAAGCCTAGCACTACATACGCTTCACATGTCCAAGCCTAGCACTAGGTAGGTACACTTGACGTGTCCAAGCCTAGCACTACATACACTTCACATGTCTAAGCCTAGCTCGTCTACCTTTGTTCTTTCTATAGCTGTAATTAAACAAAGCCCTTCTCCTTGGAGTGAGCCTAGGCACACAAAGGTCCGTTAAGCTTCTCTATCTGTACACCAGATAGGCTTGTATAGAGCCATCAGATTATAGACATAGATGGCACTCGGTCCATTCATTAACACTTACGGGTCCCGTCGAATCTGGTGGCGATAGTGTCCAGGAAAGTGTTCTGCGGGGCCAGCAGCCCTTTCATCACCGGCATCTTCTCAGCGGCTAATCCATGCACGGCCGGGCGGACGGTATACCAGGAAGATGGGAGGGGGGGTGCGGGAGACAAGGGGGAGCCAAAGGGAAGAAGTGCTGCTTAACCCCCACAGCCTGACACCCGCTGCCCAAAAGACACCCACTTGTCAGGCATGGCTCTGCCCTCACCAGGCAATGACAAAGGGCGAGGGGAGGGAACTGGCAAAAGTTCAGTCCAAGTTGGGTGAAGTGCGGGAGATGGGAGACAAAGCCACAGGTCTCCAATACAGCCCAATACAGCCCAGTACAGTACAGAGTACACCGGGAGCTGTCCGGGCTGGGGGTGCTGAATGTGACTAAGGATGAAACACCATCCCTTCCCCTTCCCCAGTCTGCTTCATTCTCTTCTTCTCTTCTTCTCCGCCGGGCTGGCAGATGTAGGATCACGTGACATGGGGGGGGGGGGGGGATGGAGAGGCAGCTCCCAGGTAACAGCCTGTCTAAGAGCTGGACTGATGGGCAGGGCTGGGGCTCCTCTACACCTCACCTACCTACCCTATCAATACAATATACCGGGCTACATGTCTCTGTATAGACAACATATAGACATAATGTCATTTGTGTGTCTATATATTATTATTATTATTATTATTATTCAGTTCACATAGAGCTTTAGAACATAAGGGCACACAGTACAATTACAATACCATTTTTCACGTGTCTGTCTGTATATATATATATAGATAGATAAATATGTAGATAGATATAAAATGTCATTTGTGTTTATTATTGATATTATCCAGTTTACGTAGCACTTTACAACATAATGGCAGACAGCAGAATTACAATACAATTTACCAGGCTACTCATATTACATGCCTCTGTATATACAGTATATATTTAATGTCATTGGTGTCTGTATATATTATTATTATTCCGTTTACATAGCGCTTTACAACATAAGAGCAGACAGTACAATTACCATACAATTTACCAGGCTACTCATATTTTACATGTCTATCTATCTATCTATCTATCTATCTATCTATCTATCTATCTATCTATCTATCTATCTATCTATCTATCTGCCTCTCTCTCTCTCTCTCTCTCTCTCTCTCTCTCTCTCTCTCTCTCTCTCTCTCGAGAGAGAGAGAGAGAGAGAGAGAGAGAGATAGATAAATAGATAGAAAATGGCATTTGTGTGTGTTTGTATTTATTATTATTATTATTATTATTATTATTATACAGGATTTATATAGCACCAACAGTTTGCACAGCGCTTAAAGAGGCGATCCACCTTTAAAAAAAATATTAAAAGCCAGCAGCTACAAATACTGCAGCTGCTGACTTTTAATAAATGAACACTTAGCTGTCCAGGGTGCCCGTGATGTTGGCAGCAGATGACGAGCCATCACTCGGTTCTCGGCTGCCTCCATCGCCACCCTTGGTCAGGGAATCAGGAAGTGAAGCGTTGCAGTTTCACTGCCCGGTTCCCTACTACGCATGCGCAAGTGCGTTTTCATTGGTCCCCATTGTGTTGTGGGAACTGTGTGTTTCCCAGAACTCAACAGGGGGGGGGGGGGGGAGGGGGCAGGGATCTGTGGCTATCTGTGGCCAGCTATTCCTGGAAGTGGGTGCAAATATCTGTATTATACAGGTATCTGCACCCCCCTCCCCCCTGAAAGGTGCCATTTGTGGCACCGGAGTGGGGGAGGAATCCGATGAGCAGAAGTTCCACTTTAGGGTGGAGCTCCGCTTTTACAGCATATTGGCAGACAGTAGAATTACAATACAATTTAATACAGTAGGAATCAGAGGGCTCTGCACATTAGAGCTTAAAATCTAACAGGGATGTTAACAGATACAAAAAGATCATAACTAAACTCTAATGAGCAGGGTCCTCTGATTCCTGCTTTCTTGAATTGTATTGTAACAGTACTGTCTGCCCTCATGTTGTAAAGCGATGCGCAAACTGTTGGCACTATATAAATCCTGTATAATAATAATAATAATAACTGTGTGGGATGCGCATATATAAATATATATATTCACTGTATATCTATATATCAAACGGATGGGATGTCATAACACATTTGCTGCAATTAAAATCTTTTATTCATCCTATGATGAGGTCAAAATGGTACACAGCACAGCCTTGTAAATAAGCAGTGACAGTTGGCACTCGAGAAAGAGTGGGGGTGGTCAAAACTGTCGCTTCCTTATTCACATGACGGTGCCATGTACCATTTTGATCCTATCGAGGGATAAATACAGAATTTTAATTGCAGCAAATTTGCAGTACTACATCCCATCTGTTTGATGTAAAACTTTCAAGGTGAGTGTAGAGCCTTGCTTGATTCACCTTTCAGTAGCCTAACGGATCTCTCATTTGTGCTTTGTGCCACTCACTTGAATTTGCAAAAGTATATATTTGGGTGTATATATACAGTATCTACACAGTAAGTCCCCTACATACAAACCTTTGAGTTGCAAACTTTCAAAGATGCAAACATCAACCACTGGGTTGAATAAAAAAAAAAAAAAAACGGACAAATTGCCGTACCAATACAAGCAATGTTGGTGCAGCGATCTCTCCAGCTGAGCTATTGTGTTCTGACAGGGGGACTCCCCCCCAGCCAGAACACACTGATCAGTGCTCACAGCCTTTGTCTACAAGCACTGATCTTTTTTGGACTTACGAACGAGCTCCCAGAATGAAACTCGTTTGTACTAAGGGACTTGCTACATACACTATATTACCAGAAGTATTGGGACACTTGCCTTTACACGCACATGAACTTTAATGGCATCCCAGTCTTAGTCCGTAGAGTTCAATATTGAGTTGACCCACCCTGTGCAGCTATAACAGCTTCAACTCTTCTGGGAAGGCTGTCCACAAGGTTTAGGAGTGTGTCTATGGGAATGTTTTACCAATTTTCCAGAAGCGCATTTGTGAGGTCAGGCATGGATGTTGGACGAAAAGGCCTGGCTCACAGTCTCCACTCTAATTCAAAGGTGTTCTATTGGGTTGAGGTCAGGCCTCTGTGCAGTCCAGTCAAGTGCCCCCACCCCAAACTCGCTCATCCATGTCTTTATGAACATTGCTTTGTGCACTGGTGTGCAGTCATGTTGGAACAGGAAGGGGCCGTCCCCAAACTGTTCCCACAAATTGGGAGCATGAAATTGTCCAAAATGTCTTGGTATGCTGACGCCTTAAGAGTGACTTTCACTGGTACTAAGGGGCCAAGTCCAACCCCTGATAAACAACCCTACACCATAATTGCTTGTGGTGCAAATTATCCGAAAATTATCGTCTGAAAACTGTGTTTTTGGCATGCGGCCAAAAGAAGAAAAATGTTGATAATGGAGCCAAAAAGGGGGCAGGGTCCGCCCGGGTACTGTCCATTGTGGGGGTGTCATCCTGGCTTGCCCTAGTCCTCCCCTGACTGGCAGGCTGCATCTGACAGGCAGAGGTAGGCTGCATCTGACAGGCATTGGCAGGCTGCATTTGACAGGCACAGATAGGCTGCATCTGACAGGCACAGGTAGGTTGCATCTGACAGGCACAGGTAGGCTGCATCTGACAGGCACAGGTAGGCTGCATATGACAGGCACTGGCAAAGCTGCATCTGACAGGCACAGGTAGGCTGCATCTGACAGGCACAGGTAGGTTGCATCTGACAGGCACAGGTAGGCTGCATCTAACAGGCACTGGCAGGCTGCATCTGACAGGCACTGGTAAGCTGCATCTGACAGGCACAGGTAGGCTGCATCTGACAGGCACTGGCAAAGCTGCATCTGACAGGCACAGGTAGACTGCATCTGACAGGCACAGGTAGGCTGCATCTAACAGGCACAGGTAGGCTGCATCTGACAGGCTGCATCTGACAGGCACTGGCAGGCTTATCTGACTGGTAGGCTGAATCTGACTGGCAGGCTGCATCTAAATGGTAGACTGCATCTGACAGGCACAGGTAGGCTGCATCTGACAGGCACTGGCAAAGCTGCATCTGACAGGCACTGGCAGGCTGCATCTGACAGGCAAAGGTAAGCTGCATCTAACAGGCACTGGCAGGCTGCATCTGACAGGCACTGGCAGGCTGCATCTGATGGGCATAAGTAGGCTGCATCTAACAGGCAAAGGTAGGCTGCATCTTCTGGGCACTGGTGAGGCTGCATCTAACGGGCACAGGTAGGCTGCATCTGACAGGCACTGGCAAGGCTGCATCTGACAGGCACGGGTAGGCTGCATCTGACAGTCACTGGTGAGGCTGCATCTGACAGGCACTGAAAAGACTGTATCTTACAGTCACTGGTGAGGCTGCATCTGACAGGCACTGAAAAGACTGCATCTGACAGGCATGGGTAGGCTGCATCTGACAGTCACTGGTGAGGCTGCATCTGACAGGCACTGAAAAGACTGCATCTGACAGGCACGGGTAGGCTGCATCTGACAGGCACTGGTGAGGCTGCATCTGACAGGCACTGGTGAGGCTGAATTGATCTCTTGTATCATGTCTGCAGTCTCTGACCATCTCCCGTATTATGTCTGATAGAGGTGCACCAAATAGAAATGTTGCTAATACTATTAGCAGTGTGTTTAAGTAAGAGATTTCAGACATGATACAAGAGATGGTTAGAGACTGAGGACATGATACAAGAGATGGTCAGAGACTGAGGACATGATACAAGAGATGGTTAGAGACTGCAGACTGCATTTTTCTTGACGTTTCTTGCACTAAAGGTGCCAATAACGGGCAACAATAAATTCATATTAATTTAAATTGATTATATTAATTAAAAAGTTGAATATAATACAATTATATATAAAAATATAAATATTTTTTAAAAACTGTAATTTTCGGTTTCAGTTGCGGTTTTCAGCAAAGTGGATGCTGCATTTTTGGTTTCAGCACCAAAATTTCCATTCGGTGCACTCTTATTCCCCCTTCCACCAAATGATTTGGAGTGGTGGCCCAATACTTTTGGCAACATAGTGGGGATGAGCGAGTTTGGGGTGGAGGAACTTGACCGGCCTGCACAGAGTCTTGACCTCAACCTGATAGAACACCTTTGGGATAAATTAGAGTAGTGACTGTGAGCCAGGCCTTCTCGTCCAACATCAGTGCCTGACCTCACAAATGCGCTACTGGAAGAATGGTAAAACATTCCCATAGACACACTCCTAAACCTTGTGGACAGCCTTCCCAGAGGAGTTGATGCTGTTATAGCTGCAAAGGGTGGACCTACTCAATATTGAACCCTACGGACTAAGACTGGGAAGTTCATGTGCGTGTCCCAATACTTTTGACAATATTATATATATATATATATATATATACTGTATATATACAGTGCCTTAAAAAAGTATTCATACTCATTGAAATTTTCCATGTTTTGTCATGTTACAATCAAAAACGTAAATATGTTTTATTGTGATTTTATGCAATAGAGCAACACAAAATGGCAAATAATTCTGAAATGGAAGGAAAATAATAAATGGTTTTCAAATTTTTTTACAAATAAGTATGTGAAAAGTGTGGCGTGCTGTCAGGAAGGGCATGCCAGCATCCAAGATGGCTGCCGAAGAAGATGACCTGTTACCTCTGCCCCTGTCAGAATGCCATTGGTGCACACACATCCTGTGACAGCTTTTGACACCCAAACAGGCTACCTAAACTCAGTCAGTTTCCAGACTCAGTGCTGTCTGCGCTACAGCATTCCCTGTGTATCCTGCAATTACCTACCTGACTTCCGTTCCTGTTGTGACCCGGCTTGCTTCCTGACGTTCCTGTTTCCTGCCTGCATCCAACCCCGGCTTGTCCTCTACTCTGCATCTGCCTGCTCCTTCTGCCACTTCGCTGCCAGTCTGCTGACGACCCGGCCTGTAATCTGATTCCGCTTCCGCTTCAGCCTCTGTTCCTGACGTGCCCATTTGTGTATGACCCGGCCTGCCTGTACCTGCCTTCTCTTCAACCTCAAGGGTGCCACCATCCTTTCTGCTGCACCTGCACTTCTGCCTGTGGGGACCGGTTGTCTACTCGCTCCAGCTACCTGCCTACCACTGCTCTGGGATTCCTACAGACACCTCTACAGCCCGGCCGAGTGCTCCGATCCAGATCCAGGTTCAGCGATCCCGCCAGGCACTCGTGCAACTCTGCATCTCGGTGCTTCCTGTCAGCTCTATCAGGGGCTCCAAGTCAGAGTTGTAAGAGAGGCCGTCCTCTGCATATCAGGCTCCATCACCAGGTACGTGACACGTGCATTTGTATTTAGCCCCCTTTACTCGGATACCTCTAACTAAAATCTAGTGTAACCAATTGTCTTCAGAAGTCACCTAATTAGTAAATAGAGTCCACCTGTGTGTAATTAAATCTCAGTATAAATGCAGCTGTTCTGTGAAGCCCTCAGAGGTTTGTTAGAGAACCTTAGTGAATATACAGCATCATGAAGGCCAAGAAACACACCAGACAGGTCAGGGATGAAGTTGTGGAGAAGTTTAAAGCAGGGTGAGGTTATAAAAAAATATCCCAAGTTTTGAACATTTCACGGAGCACTGTTCAATCCATCACCTGAAAATGGAAAGTATGGCACAACTGTAAACCTACCAAGAAATGGCCGTCCACCTAAACTGACAGGCCGGGAAAGGAGAGCATCAATCAGAGAAGCAGCCAAGAGGCCCATAGTTAATCTGGAGGAGCTGCAGAGATCCACAGCTCAGGTGGGAGTGGCAAGAAGAAAGCCTTGTTGAAAGAAAGTCATAAGAAGTCCTGTTTGCAGTTTGCGAGAAGCCATGTAGGGGACAAAGCAAACATGTGGAAGGTGCTCTGGTCAGATGAGACCAAAATTGAACTTTTTGGCCTAAAAGCAAAACGCTATGTGTGGCGGAAAACTAACACTGCACATAACCCTGAACACACTATCCCCACCGTGAAACATGGTGGTGGCAGCATCATGTTGTGGGGATGCTTTTCTTTAGCAGGGACAGGAAGCTGGTCAGAGTTTATGGGAAGATGGATTGAGCCCAATGCAGGGCAATCTTGGAAGAAATCTTGGAAGAAAACCTGTTAGAGTCGGCAAAAGACTTGAGGCTGGATGTCCGACGGAATCGTTCCGTCGGACCTTTTCTGCCGGACAGTCCGCTCGTGTGTACACGGCATAACAATTACAGGTGTACAATATAAAACGCCAAATTTCAGTGAACTCATTGTCATGTTCAGGAAACCAGTGGTGAGTTGGGATGAGCCAAACACCCCCCCCCCCCCGGTTCGGTTCGCAGCAGAACATGCGAGCAGGCAAAAAATGTGTTCAAATACACGAACACCGTTAAAGTCTATGGGACACAAACATGAATAATCAAAAGTGCTCAATTTAAAGGCTTATACGCAAGTTATTGTCATAAAAAATGTTTGGGGACCTGAGTCCTGCCCAGGGGACATGTATCAATGCAAAAAAAGGTTTAAAAATGGCTGTTTTTTCAGGAGCAGTGATTTTAATAATGCCTAAAGTAAAACAATAAAAGTGAAATATTCCTTTAAATTTCGTACCTGGGGGTGTCTATAGTATGCCTGTAAAGTGGCGCATGTTTCCCATGTTTAGAACAGTCCGAGAGCAAAATGAAATTTCTAAAGGAAAAAAAGTCATTTAAAACTACTCGCGGCTATAATGAATTGTCGGTCCCGGCAATACAGATCAAAGAAGTAATTGAAAAAAATGACATGGGATCCCAGTCCATTACCAGTCCCTTTTGGGTCTGGTATGAATATTAAGGGGAACCCTGAACCAAAATTTTTTTTTAAATTTCGTCGGGGCCCCCCAAATTCCATACCAGGCCCTACAGGTCTGGTATGGATATTAAGGGGAACCCCGCGCCAAAATTAAAAGAAAAAAAATGGCGTGGGGGTCCCCCTTAAAATCCATACCAGACCCTTCAGAGGGGGGCAGGGGCACCCGTTGTAACTGGGCAGCCCCGCCCCCCCTCTGACGCCCTGGGAAAGCTATAGGGATGTCCCCGTGCGTTAGAGGGGGGAATCACCCGGGAACGTCACGGTGTGGCCCCACCCTCAGTTATAAAAGAACTGTCAAAGCGAAGATGCGTCATACGGCGCATCGGTTGCGTTTTTTTTTCTTTTTCAGCCCATCGGTGGAGCAAGAGAAGAAGAAGACTTCGTGGGACATTTTTATTTTTTAATTTTTTAATGAAGAACTTGTCCCAAGCTGTGTCTTGTCATTTTTACCATTTTGACACTTTTTTTGTGAAATGGTAGGAGTATGTTTGTACCCCTCGTTACCATTTCACACAGGAGGGGGGGGCTGGGATCTGGGGTCCCCTTGTTAAAGGCGGCTTCCAGATTCCAATAAGCACCCCGCCCGCAGACCCCCACAACCACCGGGCAAGGGTTGTGGGGATGAGGCCCTTGTGCCCATCAACATGGGGACAAGGTGCTTTGGGGGCTACCCCAAAGCACGCTTCCCATGTTGAGAGCATGTGGCCTGGTACAGCTCAGAAGGGGGGGCACTCTCTCGTCCCCCCTCTTTTCCTGTGGCCTGCCAGGTTGTGTTCTCGGATAAGGGTCTGGTATGGATTTTTGGGGGGACCCCCACGCCATTTTTTAAAAAATTTTGCCGCAGGGTTCCCCTTAAATACATACCAGACCTGAAGGGCCTGGTATGGAATTTGGGGGGACCCCCACACATTTTTTTTTTAATTTTGGTTCAGGGTTCCCCTTAATATTCATACCAGACCCAAAGGGACTGGTAATGGACTGGGGGGATCCCATGCCATTTTTTTCAATGACTTATTTTATCTGTATTTCCAGGACCGACAATTCTCTACAGCCGCGAGTAGTTTTAAATGACTTTTTTTCCTTTAGAAATGTCATTTTGCTCTCGGACTGTTCTAAACACGGGAAACATGCGCCACTTTACAGGCATACTATGGACACCCCCCAGGTACGAAATGTAAAGGAATATTTCACTTTTCTTGTTTCACTTTAAGCATTATTAAAATCACTGCTCCCGAAAAAACTTCAATTTTTAAAACTTTTTTTTGCACTGATACATGTCCCCTGGGGCAGGACTCAGGCCCCCAAACACTTTTTATGACAATATCAAGCATATAAGCCTTTAAAATTATCACATTTGATTTCTCCCATAGACTTTTAAGGGTATTCCGTGGCTTTCGAATTTGCCACGAATACCCCAAATTGTTCGCTATTCGGCGAACAGGCGAACACCCGATGTTCGAGTCGAACTTACATTTGACTCGAACATCGGGCTCATCCCTAGTGGTGAGATGATTTGAGCTTTATCCTCCTGGAAGTAGCCATCAGAAGATGGGTACACTGTAGTCATAAAGGGATGGACATGGTCATCAACAACACTCAGGTAGGTTGTGGCATTTAAATGATGCTCAGTTGGTACTAAGGGGCCCAATGTGTACCAAGAAAATATCCCCCACACCATCACACTACCACCACCAGCCTGAACCATTGATACAAGGCAGGATGGATCCCTGCTTTCCTGTTTACGCAAAATTCTGACCCTACCATCTGAATGTCGCAGGTGAAACCGAGAATCATCAGACCAGGCAATGCTTTTCTAAACTTCTATTGTCCAATTTTGGTGAGCCTGTGTGAATTGTAGCCTCAGTTTCCTGTTCTTAGCTGACATGAGTGGCACCTAGTGTGGTCTTTTGCTGCTGTAGCCCATCTGCTTCAAGGTTCGATGTGTTGTGCGTTCTCTTTTTTTTTCTCTATTTCGGACCATTCTGTGTAAACCCAAGAGATAGTTGTGCGTGAAAATCCCAGTAGATCAGCAGTTTTTGAAATATTCAGACCAGTCCGTCTGGCATTAACAACCAGGCCACGTTCAAAGTCACTTAAATCCCCTTTCTTCCCCATTCTGATGCTCGGTTTGAACTTCAGCAATTCATCTTCACCACATCTAGATGTCTAGGTACATTGAGTTGCTGCCATGTGATTGGCTGATTGATTAGCAATTTGTGTTACCAAGTAATTGAACAGGTGGCCAGTGAGTGTATATACACACAGCCATGCCAAGGCTTCTTTGTATGTCCCTAACTCAAAACAAAACACAAGTTCCCAACTATGGGGCATATACAGTATAAGCAGTGCATAAAGTAAAGCTGGACAAAGAGGGATTGAAATCTGGCTCAGCACAGACTGGCCAGTGTTATGGTCATCCCTGCATTCCCCTCATTTCAGATCTTCCCCTCAGATCTAGAGCACCTGCACTTGCAGTGCACAGTATATTTGCCATTAGTAAATCAACCTTAATGACCCAGTAGACAGGATTCCTCCATCCACCTCATTTGTGTGAATAGAGGAATCTTTTAGCTGACTGAACCTGAAAAACCCTAACCATCTATGCCCAGCTTAAAGTGGTTGTTAAACCACTAAGTCAGTGGTTCTCAACCTGGGGGTCGGGACCCCCTTGGGGGTCAAATGATGATTTGCCAGGGGTCACCAAATCCTTGGCTTTTTCTGAAGCCCGCACCGCTCTCCCAGCCTTTTTGTGGCCTCCCAGCAGGGCTGTCCCTTGAGCCTACAGCCGCCCGCCGTCTGGAGGAGACCCTATCTCCTGATTTCGGCATAGGTGTCACTGCTACGAGACACCACAAAGTCGGAGACACAGTGAGTAACACTACCTGTGATTGTAGTTGCCATTAAAAGTCCCCCACTACAGTTCTCAGATCAGCAGATGAGCTTGATCAAAAGCACCTAAGTTGGCTAATCAGAACTCCCCACCAACATTGTCACTCATCCTATTCCCCCCACTGCCCCCCCCCCCCCACCACCACCACCACCAAGGAGTAAGAGAAGGAATAAAAATAGAGAATACATAGAAGGGATAGGAAAAGAGGGGGAGGAAAAAAGAAAAAGGGAGAGAAAGAATAAGAGAAAGAACAAGAAAGATGGCTAGAAAGAGGGATGGGGGAAAAAAACAAGAAATTAGGATAGAGAGAGATAAAAGGGAAAGAAAGGAGAACAAAGAGAAAGAGTGGTACATCCTAAAATGTACCATAAGGGGTTTTAATACTGAGCGAGTGGAAGGGACTCGGGGAGCACTAAATGTCCGTTGGTTAGGGGTGCAAATTACTTGTCTTGCCTTGGGTGCTGACAACCCATGCTATGAAAATAATTTCACGGTTGGGGGTCTCCACAACTTGGGAAATTTTATCAAGGGGTCACGGCACTAGAGCGGTTGAGAACCACTGCACTAAGTGCTGTTGCTACCATCCCCTCTGTTATAATATTGCTGTGTGCCACTGTATGTGTTTTGTAAAAAATCTGCTGATAAACACCTTATTCCAAACGCCAGTTGGCGCTCATGTGACCAGCCATCTCTCTTCTCTCCAGGTCTGACAGCAAAGCGGGCGGAGCCGAGAAACTCCCGCTGATGTCAGCTGGGAGGATGAGAGGAGAGGAGGAGAGACGGGCAGTCACATGACCACCGAGCAGCGCTATAAAATAAGGTATTTATCGGCGGAGTTTTTTTACAAAACACATACAGTGCGGCACTGCATTTATTATAACAGAGAGATTGTAACAACAACAATATCTTATGACAGCCCTCAAAAATTCCTCTCGCCTCCTCGCATTTTGCGAGTGGATTTTGAGAGCTGGCAAGTGTGGGCTGAGTGGGAGCGGGTGGGGCAAGCACCGCCTGTAGCCTGGGTTGTATGGGAGCCGTTCTCTCAGCGATCGTAGGGGAAGAGAGAGGAGAGCCGCCGCCTGGTTTATCAGAGCGCCGGGGAACATAACAGCTTTCATTTCAATAGCTGTGTGTTCCCCGCCGTGCGCCGTCATATACAGCCCCTCCTCTTTGTCTGGGCACTTTGACAGACAGATCACCCATCCAATCCTAGGACCGTGGTCAGTTTACAGGAGAGGAGGGCATAGCCGGGCAGGATCAGCCAGGAATTTTAGGTTATACAGGGGGCCAAATTACCCAGCACAAGCACTGTGCTGTATAACATGCTTTAAGGGAACATGATCCATTCTTTTATTTTTTTAGGGTAACAAATACTTTAAGAGCAGGCTCAGCTGGAGAGTTCCTCTTCCTCCTTAACAAGTCATAATACACTGTGGTCAGTTTATGGGGGGGGGGGGGGGGGGGCGCATAGCCGGGCAGGATCAGCCAGGTATTTTAGGTTATACAGGGGGCCAAATTACACAGCACAAGCACTGTGCTGTATAACATGCTTTAAGGGAACAGGATC
Source organism: Aquarana catesbeiana (assembly GCF_042186555.1). Lineage (NCBI taxonomy): Eukaryota > Metazoa > Chordata > Amphibia > Anura > Ranidae > Aquarana > Aquarana catesbeiana. The sequence goes on from NC_133329.1 coordinate 294,358,302, forward strand.
CATTTTTTAAATTTTTTTTAGGGTAACAAACACTTTAAGAGCAGGCTCAGCAGGAGGGTTCCTCTTCCTCCTTAACCAGTTGCCTACCTTTGGAGTCTTACAAACATCCATAAAACCCCCTCCTCCTGTACACAAGGCATCTCCTGTATGTCCTGCAGTTTCTTATCTCCTGCTACTGTGCACAGAGTGAGACCTGGGGTCTGTAGCAAAACGATCCTATGACTGGGAAGCCTTCCTCATTGAATGATCACTCTGACAGACAATCACAGTGAGCATTCAGTGTAACATTTTAAGCCAAACACAACTACAAACAGGTAACACAGTAGCTATCTTATCTCCTGTGTTCCCTGTCAGACAGATTTGTAAGAGAGCTTGCAGCTGACAGAGGAAAGTTTATTGTGTGCATAGGGAGTTAACTCTTAATTAACCAGGATGCTCCTATTTTACTACTTAACCCTTTAATTTCAACCTGTATAATAACTATTTAACAGTTTTATTTCCTGTTCCATGTTTCTATTTCAAATCATTTGCTGGAAAAAAATATTATAAGGCACATATATACATTGTTATCTTTAAGGATTTACTGTTAAAAATATGTGGATATTTAGGGTATATGTGTTTTATTTTAAATCAGTACAAAAAAAAAAAAAAAACAACAACTTAATTTCTTTTGTAAATAACTTTAACATGCTTTGTACCAAAAATGTAATTTTAATGTTGCAGTAAATAGAACAAGCAGTAGAATACAATTTATGTTTTCCCCACAGTAAAGGTACTTGTGTTCCAAAAATTACTGATCAAATTGAAATATACATTTTTATTCAGAATTTTACTCTTTTCCCCCTTAAAATACAAATAAATTTAAAAATATCTCAGAGGGGGGTCACAAGAAAGCCTCATTTGTCTCTCGAAAAATAATATATGTATCGATTCGTTATAAGTAATTACAAAGTTATAGACTCATAAACAGACACATAGCAGAAATGTGAAAATATGGTCTGGTCCATAGGGGGTAAACAGGTGACGGAGGCTCTTTACCACATGATCAGCTGTGACCAATCACAGTGTGAACCACGGCTTTCCTTGATTTGCGCTGAGAGGGACAGACGATCGGCTGGGGTGTGCACTGATAATCAGCACATTGAGCCCCCATCAGAGGTGCCCACCACAATGACAATCAGTGCCCACCCAAATCCCAATGAGTACCCACCCAAATCTCCAATCAGTGCCCATCAAATTGCCAATCATTGCCCATCAAAGTGCCAATCAGTGCCCATCAGTAACGCCTGGTAGTGATCTTCACAGATGCCAATCAGTGCCCATCAGTAATGCCTGTCGGTACCTCCTCATCAGTGCTGCCTATCAGTGCCATCTATTAGTGCCCATCTGTGCCTCCTATCGGTGACCATCAGTGCCGCCTATCAGTGTCCATCAGTCCCACCTATCAGTGCTAATCAGTGCCCATCAGTGCCGCCTAGTAGTGCCCATCAGTGCTGCATATCAGTGTAGCCTTTCAGCGCCAATCAGTGCTGCATATCAGTGCCCATCAATTCTACATATTAGTGCCTCCTCATCAGTGCCCATCAGTGCCACCCTATTAGTCCCCATTAGTGCAGCCTCATCAGTGCCCATCAGTGAAGGAGAAAACAAAAATTTTTAACAGAAACAAAGAAAAAACTTTTTTTTTTTTTAAATGTCGGTCTTTTTTAGTTTGTTTAGCAAAAAATAAAAAACCCAGTGGTGATCAAATACCCCCAAAAGAAAGCTCTATTTGTGTGAAGAAAATGGATACAGTAGGACCGCGCAATTTTCATTCAAAGTGTGACAGCGCTGAAAGCTGAAAAATTGTCCTGGCACAAAAACATGCACACTCTATAGAGGTAAATTTTTCAAATACTGAACCTGCTCCCATTACACATGCAGCTTTGGGGTGGCCTCTCCGCAAAAACCTTTGGCTCTGAGTTGCCCCTCCATCCTGCTGTTTTGCAGGACTCTACAATTGTGTGGCTGATCTGGGCCATTCAAACTGTGCACATACAGTGCGCTCTCCCTTTTTTTTTAAGCTGTAGTGGTTATGTGACCAGCCCACAAATGCCATAGGAGGTGCACAATTGTGACATCCAGCTCATCCTGCAAACTGCAAGATGCGGGGGGGGGGGGGGGGTCGAGGGGCCAGTATTTTTGTGGAGAGGCTACATGTGTAATGGGAGCAGGGGCAGTTTTTGAAAAAAGAGTGCTGGCATGTTCTATTTAGGGGATAGGGGATTGCATCGGGGGCTCTTTGGAAAATGTTGCTAAAGATGAGCTTACACTTACACTTACTGTTGATTGGCTCACTATCTCTGCTGGACGTCTATTCCATATATTCATCTCTCTTTTGCTAAAATAATGCATTTTATCGTTACTCTTACTTTCCTTCTGCTAGTTTGAGGTACTATCCTCATGTTCTTGATCTTTATGGCAAAGGACATTTATATTTTTTTGCCCTTTTGCCCTAAAGTTCAGTTGGATGGCTATGGCCTCTGGTGATTGCTTACATCCAGCGCCACAAGTCTCACCTCACCTCTATTGGGCTGTGTACAGAGGCTGGAGACAAAAGGGAGATGGAAGAAGATAGCCCTACAGAAGTCTGGGGGCTGTAATGTGAAGGTACAGCCAGGATATAAATAATCACTAGAGGCCACAGCCATTAACCTAAGTGATAGCTTTATAATAGTTTTTTTTTAATTCTGCACTGCCAAACCAACCTACTAACCTTCTATGAGGAGGTGAGTTGCCAGCTAGATAAAGGAATGCCTGTAGACATGGTATATCTGGATTTTGCGAAAGCATTTGACACAGTTCCGCATAAACGTTTACTGTACAAAATAAGGTCCGTTGGCATGGACCATAGGGTGAGTACATGGATTGAAAACTGGCTACAAGGGCGAGTTCAGAGGGTGGTGATAAATGGGGAGTACTCAGAATGGTCAGGGGTGGGTAGTGGGGTCCCCCAGGGTTCTGTGCTGGGATCAATCCTATTTAATTGTTCATAAACGACCTGGAGGATGGGGTAAACAGTTCAATCTCTGTATTTGCAGATGATACTAAGCTAAGCAGGGCAATAACTTCTCCGCAGGATGTGGAAACCTTCTCTGCAGGATGTGGAAATCTTGCAAAAAGATCTGAATAAATGAATGGGGTGGGCAACTACATGGCAAATGAGGTTCAATGTAGAAAAATGTAAAATAATGCATTTGGGTGGCAAAAATATGAATGCACTCTATACACTGGGGGGGGGGGGGGGAACCTCTGGGGGAATCTAGAATGGAAAAGGACCTGGGGGTCCTAGTAGATGATGGCAATGCAATGCCAAGCTGCTGTTAAGAAAGCAAACAGAATATTGGCATGCATTAAAAAGGGGATCAACTCCAGAAATAAAACGATAATTCTCCCGCTCTACAAGGCTCTGGTCCGGCCGCACCTGGAGTATGCTGTCCAGTTCTGGGCACCAGTCCTCAGGAAGGATGTACTGGAAATGGAGCGAGTACAAAGAAGGGCAACAAAGCTAATAAAGGGTCTGGAGGATATTAGTTATGAGGAAAGGTTGCGAGAACTTATTCTCTTTGGAGAAGAGATGCTTAAGAGGGCATATGATTTCAATATACAAATACTGTTCTGGTGACCCCACAATAGGAATAAAACTTTTTTGCAGAAGAGAGTTTAACAAGACTCGTGGCCACTCATTAAAATTAGAAGAAAATAGGTTTAACCTTAAACTACGTAGAGGGTTCTTTACTGTAAGAGCGGCAAGGATGTGGAATTCCCTTCCACAGGTGGTGGTCTCAGCGGGGGGCATCGATAGTTTCAAGAAACTATTAAATAAACACCTGAATGACCACAACATACAGGGATATACAATGTAATACTGACATATAATCACACACATAGGTTGGACTTGATGGACTTGTGTCTTTTTTCAGCCTCACCTACTATGTAACTATAATTTTGTTGTATTAGGGTGGATTAGCTGGACAGGTGGATTAAGATTTTTTTGCAAACCTTCTTAGTATTTTTTTTTCATATTTTTTCTTGTATTATACAGTACCTATTAAAGGGTACAAATACATTAATCTATCAACAAAGCAGTAGAAATAAATATATGAAAGCCAAATATGCCAAATATATTCTAAATGAATATAGGTGGTTTTGGATATATATGTTATGTCAGCATTTTATGATTCTAGTATTGGGATAATCCATTGTAAATGTTTGCATATTAAAAATTATTACAATTAAGGGTGGAGTAATGCATTTAATGATCAATTTAATATCATAATAAACAATTAGCATTGATCATGATGTCCCCTGTTTTGCACATTTTGATAAAATTGTAAACATTATAATTAGGGGGGCGCAAGATTAAAACTCATTAAAATTAAGGTACAAATAAATATAAGGATAATAAAGTGGAAACAGTAGTAAGAGTAGTTTTTTATTTTTAAATCAATTATAATTAGTATGATTATTTTGTTAAAAGTAGTGCAATTGGTTGTCACAGAGACAGGGATGGCGTAAGCTATATTGCAGTATTAGGACACAGCTTCCCCCATCCCCCGATAAAGTCATTATGACTAAATGTGTGAGATCATAATCAGGGTGAGTTCTTGTCTTTGTATAATTTGTGGTATTCATGTGAAGTAGAGACAGAATTGTGAGTACAGGATTTTAACATTTTTCTTATTTTTTATTTTAATCTTTATGTTTTTTTTTTTTATACGCTGACATGCACTTTGTGATTTGACACAAGAATAGATATATAATGATTTGTAAAATGTTGTTGTGACACTTTCAAGGTAAGTTGATAGAGATGTAGAGCTGCACATTATAGGGGTATGTACATCTACATACACATGAGAAGTCATCCTTCAGTAGGTTCAGAGCAGACACACTAAGGATGGGTGTACATGGCTGTTCGTTCTTTTCCTCTAAATGTGTCATATATATATACTGCGCTGTGTGATTTTAAGCAGCCAGCATAGCCGAAGACAAGCAGCAATAAACCAGAAAGAAAAAAAAGAAAAAATATACAGTGCTTATAATACTAAAGAGGAAATGTGTACAAAAATCTAGACAATATTGTGATAATGTCCACCACGTGAAAAACTGACAGGCAGAGGCGGCTCTAGGCTTTGAGAGGCCTTAGGCCCCTTTCACACGATCGGACCGTTCAGGTCCGCCTGTCAGTTTTGACGGCGGACCTGAACGGGCGCTCCATGTTAGCCTATGGAGCGACGGATGTCAGTGGAGACATGTCCGCTGACATCCGACCCGGTCCGATCCGCAAAAAGCAGACAGATGGCCCTACGTCCAGATCCGTCGCTGGCGGATAGGATCGGGTGAGATCATGCTGTCCATTTTCATCCGATCCCTCCATAGGCAGCAGCAGCACCTGACAAGCCCCTCCCTGCTCAGTGAGCAGAGAGGGACCTGTCATCCGCTGGCTCAGCGGAGATCAATAGAGAGATCTCTGTGTGAATGAGGCCTTAGGCAAAACTTAGACATGAGGCTCCACTCACGCCCATAATGGGAAAAATACTAAAAATGAACTGGGGTATGGGTAAGGCAATCATTGGGAGTTCAGGAGTGGGGCTAACAATTTAGGTGTGCTGTAAACTGTAGTGTTCAGGTCTACAGCTCACGGAACATTGGCATGATCAGCGAGCTGTGATATAAAAACATTTTAAAAAATAGCATTAAAGGGGTTGTAAACCCTTGTTTTAAAAAAATAAAATGACAAATGCATACTTACCTCCACTGTGCAGTTCGTTTTGAACAGAGTGGCCCCAAACATCCTCTTCTGGGGTCCCCCAACGGTGCTCGCAGCTTCTCCCTGCATTGGGAAACCACCTAGGAGAAGCGCTCTCCCTGGGGGTTACCTTGCGGGTGCGCTCCCGTGTCCAGCATTTGCGTCCATAGACACAAATTCCGGACTTAGCCCCGGCCCTTGTGTCATTGGATTTGATTGACAGCAGCGGGAGCCAATGGCTGCACTGCTATTAATCTATCCAGTCAAGAGCCAAGAACCCCCGGCCAGAGAGGTAGATCGTGTCTCCGGCATGGGGACGAACAGGCTCAGGTGAGTAAAATGGGGGGGCTGGGAGGCTGGGGGGCTGCTGAGTGACAGAAGTTTTTTCACACTAATGCATAGGATGCATTAAGGTGAAAAAACATGAGGGTTTACAACCCCTTTAAATCATAGAAACAAATCTTAGAACTTACCTATTTTATGTGAAACTTGTGCTTTTTTTCCCACAGATGCTCAGTTCTGGGTTTAACTTGAGATAAGCAGTGTACAGGGGACAGCAGGGCAGAGCATAGGAGGTCAGGAGACAATAGGGGGGGGGGGGGCAGCAGGGCACATTTTGGGGCACACAGCAACACATGGGGCACACAGCAGAACATTGGGCACATCATGGGGCACACAGCAGAACATTGGGAACATCATGGGGCACACAGCAGAACATGGGGCACACAGCAGAACATGGGGCACATCATGGGACACACAGCAGAACATGGGGCACACAGCAGAACCTTGAGAACATCATGGGGCACACAGCAGAACATGGGGCACATCATGGGTATCACAGCAGGGCATAGGACACACAGCAGGGCATGGGACACATCACAAGGCACACAGCAAAACATGAGGTACATCATGGGGCTCACAGCAGAACATGGGGCACTTTAAGGCGCTCACGGCTGGGCATGGGGCACACCATGGGGCAAGCAGCATAACATGGGGTACACAGCAAGGCTTATCACAAGGCACACAGCAGGGCATGGGGCGCACAGCATGGTACAGGGCACACAGCAGGGTACAGGGCACACAGCAGGGTACAGGTCACAGCAGGGTACATGGTACAGCAGGGTACAGGGTACAGTAGGGTGCATGGTACAGGGCACAGCAGGGTACTGGGCACATCAGGGTATAGGGCACAGCAGGGCACAGAATATGGGGTGCATCAGGGTACTGGGCACAGCAGGGCACATCAGGGTTTGGGCACAGGGTATGGGGCACAGCAGGGTACGGGCACAGCAGGGTACAGGATATGGGTCACAGCAGGGCACATCAGGGTATGGGCACAGGGTATGTGGCACTGGGCACAGCAGAGCATATCAGGGTACTGGGCACAGGGTATGGGGCACATCAGGGTACTGGACATGGCAGGGCACAGAGTACTGGACACATCAGGGTACTGGGCACATCAGGGTACTGGGCATAGGGTTTGGGGCACATCAGGGTACTGGACTTGACAGGGCACAGGCTACTGGGCACATCAGGCTACTGGGCACATTAGGGTACTGGGCACAGGGTATGGGGCACATCAGGGTACTGGACATGGCAGGGCACAGGGTACTGGGCACATCAGGGTACTGGGCACAGGGTATGGTGTACGTCAGAGTACTGGGCACAGCAGGGCACACTTTCCTTTCAGTTTCCTGTAAATGTAGAGTAGCGCAGTAAGCAGCTGTATTATAATACACTGTATTATAATTACTGTCCTCTCTCATGTCATGCTGCTCCCCGGCGGCCCCTCCCCTCCTCTCCTCTAGTATGCTTGTGACATCACCTGGAATGGTTGAGAGGAGGGGAGGGGCCACCGGGGAGCAGCGCGACATGAGAGAGGACGGTAAGGACTTATTACAGCCGCTTCCCGCGCTACTCTGCATGTCGGCCAATACTCAATCTACCCGTCAGCTGCCTGAGATTGACGGGTAGATCGCCGCAGAGCTGGTGACTTTGCGGCATAACAGACTGGGAAACCACCACTGTTAAACACTGCAATAGGCAAATTAGGCGGGCGTTAGGCCCCTGTGAGTGCGAGGCCTTAGGCGACCGCCTAACTTGCCTAATTATAGAGCCACCTCTGCTGACAGGAATGTGGTAAAAACCAAAACAGTCTGGTGAATCTGGAAAATGTCCGTTGGTTGATATTTGTAGGACAATAAACATCAATGAAGGTCAACAAGTAAGGAAATCTTGTGAGGAGACTACCACCAATTATCTGAAGGCTTACCAGAAAGGTTGGACTTGAATGGGGCATATACCTCTCAAGTCAAACTAGCTTGGGTGGCAAACACTATTGTTGATGCGGAACCAGCGACAATCCGGATAGCCTCGGTCACAATAAACTTGGTATGGTATAGGTCACCAGTATGTGTTCAAACAGACATCAAAATATGGTACAGCAGATGGGGAGAACGCCCAAGGAGGTTAAATCAGCTCACACGGTAAAACCAAAATGACAAAAAAGGTTCCACATGGTGTGATAACATTTCAGAGCTTTTAATTAAAATTAGTAAAAAATTGAACACTCACATGTCAATCAAGAGTTAATAGCATAAGATGGCACAATGGTGATGGCAGCACTTGAGAGGTATATGCCAATTCAAGTCCAACCTTTCTGGTAAGCCTTCAGATAATTGGTGGCAGTCTCCTCACAAGATTTCCTTACCTGTTAACCTTCATTCTTTTCTTCTGACTTGCCTTTATGAAGCATTTTGGAAGGATCACAAAAGTAATGTTTGAATTGTTAGAGCCTAAGTTTATTTATTATTTTAATAACTGTACTTACATTTAATGAGAAGTGCCCCTTATGCTGGTAGCTGCTCTCTTAGTTGGAATCTTAAGTCCACTGCCCCCACCTCCATAGACCCGCAGCAATAATCTTCCAGTACTGTAGGGGTTAATATAGCTGCTGGACCTGTCATTGGCACTGGGCAAGAGTGCTGACTACGCCTACCCCCTCCTCCATTCATAGAAGCTGTACTATGGCTTCCAGCAATGAAAAGCGCTTTATGAATAGAGAACGGATGGGTGACTGAAAGGTCCACTGATCATAGAGAGCTTTTCTCTTTCTTGATTTCACCCCCACAGAACTGGAAGATTACCACTGCTGGGATATGGGGGGGTCCAAAGCACTGATGATTTAAACTAGGAGAGTAGCAACCAGCATAGCAGACACTTTACATTCACATTTTACATTCACATTTTTTTTTTTTTTAAGTTTGCACAAGGGACAGTATTCCCTTGTGCGAACTAAAAAAAAAAAAAAAAAAGACATTAAAGTGGACTGTTTGAAGCCTTTAAGCATTAATGTAGATCCAAACTCTAACTGGACAATATTTGGTTTGCTAAAGTGCAATGTATAATTAACAATTGCTTCCACTTCCCCTGAAAACCAAGGAAGAATCTGCTAATTAATATGATAATGGAAGCCAGTTCTGCAGATCACATGGCAGATGCTCCTCTCTAACACTATCCACTCTGATTGTACAATCTTTGTTGGATTTACCAACAACTACCTGTGCAGTTTGCTAGAAATTGATTGGATTGTATAGATTTTTTTTAACATTTTAATGAGATTGTTTAAGGATTGCACAATCAGATTGAAGTGTTTATGGGCACCCTTAGAATCATTGAGTAGCTAGAATCCCCAAATGACAGCTGAATGGGCAGCTGGGCAGGGATGACTCACTGACTGCCAGGACGCTGCTGGCTCCATAACTACAGGTCTGAGGAGGAAGCTGCCATATTTAGCAGTGGCAGTAATACCACCAATAAATGATTTTTTTCCCACTTGCTGAACACCGATTAAGTTTGGCCTTTCACTGAACTCCCGAACATGGGTTTAGTTTGAACCCAAAGCCAGTGGCGTTGCTAAGGGGTGGCTTTTGGGGCTATACTGTAGCCCCGAATCTGGGGCCCATAGCCCCGAGTCTCTGCAGGGGTCCCCAAGGGGAGGGGAGGCTCTCTGGGGACCTTGATGTAAGTGGGGGGCTCTCTGGGGACCCTGATTTAAGGGGGAGGCTCTCTGGGGACCCTGATGCAAGGGGGAGGCTCTCTGGGGACCCTGATGCAAGGGGGAGGCTCTCTGGGGACCCTGATGTAAGGGGGGGCTCTCTGGGGGCCCTGATTTAGGGGGAGGCTCTCTGGGGACCCTGATTTAAGGGGGAGGCTCTCTGGGGACCCTGATTTAAGGGGGAGGCTCTCTGGGGACCCTGATGCAAGGGGAAGGCTCTCTGGGGACCCTGATGCAAGGGGGAGGCTCTCTGTGGACCCTGGTGTAAGGGGGGGGCTCTATGGGGAAATATATACAAACACACACAAGCGTATATTTTATATACATGTGTATGCCCGCCCAAGCGTGTGACTTTCTTTACTACGCTGCTATGGGCTCTAGCCCAAGATCATTTGTAGACCTAGCAACGCCCCTGCCCAAAGCTCATCTCTATTTACATTAAATTTGTCTAAGGCTCTACACTCCTTAGTGCTTACAAATTCATGCACCTCTCTATTTCTGCCCGTTGGTGACAGTACAACAGGGTAAATTTAGCCCATTTATCTATATCAGTAGTTAATTGACTTGCTTGATCTCTCATCACTCTCTTTAATAGCACAAACTCTTTAGTGCACTAAATATAAGGAAATTAGAATTCAAAGAGGAGTTCAGTCTTCTCAGGAAAACAGTCTCAGTGTGTTATACAGATCATGGAACTCACATATGACTTCTCTCCAATTTCCTTTATATTTTACAAGTAGGTCCATAATTGCCTTTGTAATTTATTTCATTTCAAGGGGCCTCTCATATTAAATGTGTCTAAAAAGAGTGTCTGTGTTGCCTGCAGCTGCCATTCACATTGATTCTTTCATTCTGTAAGCTGGAATCTAACTGGCATTTTAACAAAAGTTTTTGGCTAATATATAAAAACTGTATTACTGCTTCTCAAATGTAAAATTGTATATTAGTATCTCTGTTTTTATTGAAAGGATCAAACCTTTTTGGTTAAAGTGGTTTTAAGCCTCTAACATGAAATATGTACAAAGCTCATCCTTCTGTAGTGTGTACTGTGCCTCTATCCAAACTGGGTGTCATTTCTCTCTGCAGCTCTTCTCAGATCTGTGCTCACAGTGTGTAACTTGAGATCCCCACCCCCTGCTGCTGGAGCGGAGAAAAAATCCTTTGATCTGTGTGTTTTTAGAACCATCTATAGGATAGATGCCTGCACATAAACAGGTACAACTTATGTAAGAAGATTTGTTTCATTCCTGTGTATAACCTAAGGCTAGTCACTTCAGACTGTATATGCAAGGGTCTTTAACCACTTCTAGTCTTTGTAAGTTCTCCCTTTTGTTTCTTTTGAACAATGACATACAAATGATTATCACAGGCATTAATTCCATGTTGTGTCATCTCTCCTTGGTGATAGTTGTGAATCCCCCACTGTGTCCTGGGATAAGGATAGAATTATTATTTGGCTATGTGTACAAGGGTGGTGCTTTCCCACCTTTCCACACACATTCTTCTTTAAATAATGCAAGTATGAGAGCAGGAAATGGAGAGAAAAGACTGTGCAGGCAACAGTTCTCCATGGTATGTTGTTTTAGGTGTGGAGATCCCAGCGCAGGTACAGTATTTCTTGACACGGACAACCACCACTGAAGAGAAAGTCACTCCAGGTGAACACATTAGCCATCCATCCACAGCATAGCCAGGGTTTAGGTGATGGTGCTAGCACAGCTCATCTACAGATACGCAATCAAAAGAATCCATAATTTGCTGAAACACTTCACCTTTATTGATCCTTCATGCAAAAGACATCACAGACAGTGCAGGGTACACTAAAAGTTGACACGTTTCACGCTGTGATTAGCAGTTACTCATAACCTTCTATGGTTATGAGTAAGTGCTAATCACAACACAAAACGCGTCAACTTTTACTGTACCCTGTACTGTCTGTGATATCTTTTGCATGAAGGATCAATAAAGGTGAAGTGTTGCAGAACATTCTGGATTTTTTTTAAATTGTATTTCTTGACATGGAGCTTTTAGCTTTTAAAGCATTTAACCCCCACCCCTTGCTTTGAACCTTAAAGTGTATGTAAAGGAAAATTTTTAATTTAAAAAATTTAACAAACATGTCATACTTACCTGCTCTGTGCAGTGGTTTTGCACAGAGTAGCCCCGATCCTCCTTTTGTCGGGTCCCCCACTGGTGATCTGGGGCCCTCCCTTTTGTCGAGTACCCCCATAGCAAGCCGCTTGCTGTGGGGGCACTCGTTCATGCTCGCTCTCTGCATTGATAGGACACAGAGAGCAAGGCTCAGCCACGCCCCCTGTTTCTGCCTCACTGGCTGTGATTGACAGTAGTGAGAGCAAATTACTTTTGCTGCTGCATCTCAGCCAATCACTAGGGAGAGACCCAGAAGAGCCTTGGGTCCCGTGCACATCGCTGAATCGAGATCGGGCTTAGGTAAATATTAGGGGAGGCTGAGGGGGGAGCTGCACGCTGAAGGTTTTTTACCTTCAGGCATAGAATGCCTGAAGGTAAAAAAAACCTTCAGCCTTTACAACCACTTTAGAATTAACTGTTCCTTTTAGGTTAAAACTAATGCCGCATACACATGACCGGTTTTCCCGTCGGAATAAACTCTGAAGGTTTTTCTGACGGAGTTCCGACAGAATTCTGCTGAAACTGTCTTGCCTACACATGATCACACCAAAGTCTGACCGTCAAGAACGTGGTGATGTACAACATGTACGACGGGACTAGAAAAAGGAAGTTCAATAGCCAGTAGCCAATAGCTTCCGTCTTGTACTTGCTTCAGAGCATGCGTCGTTTTTTTTGGTCCGTCTGAACAGCATACAGACGATCGGTTTTCCCAAAAGGAATTGGTTCCGTTGGAAATATTTAGAACATGTTCTATTTCTACGTCCGTCAGAATTTTCAAAAAAAAAAAGTCCGATGAGGCATACACACGATCGGAATATACGATGAAAAGCTTCCGTCTGACTTTTTCTGTCGGACATTACGCTCGTGTGTACACGGTATAAGTCTCCATCAAACTTAGTATAAATTAAACCTTGACAGTTTACCCTTAACTTGGCCCTGATACTTAACCTTTAACATCACCTTAACCCCTTAACTTCAAAGGTAAAATTTACCCTAAAACCCAACATTAATAAATAGGAATATATCAATATTGTTACCCAAGGTTCAGACAACATTCACCCAATATTTCTACAGTTTTCCATATAGGATTCAATTAGAAAAAAGGATGAATATTGTGTAAACTTAGATGAAAACTATGATAAGCAGACCACAAAGCAGTGATTCCAAACCTTTTCTATGCCCCACACCCCCAAGAAAAATTTGGTTAATGTCCCCTCCCACTAAAAAAGTAACATCATATTTGAGGATGGAGAAGTCTCATTTCTAATTTGTGATCCATAAATTGAACCACATGCAATACTGCAGGTGAACAAATTGAACTTAAAAAAAACAAGCTTTTCATTTATAAAATGCACTTTTAATTTGTAAAAGTAAAATCAATCCCACTTATGAACATAGAAATTCATAACGTTTTTGCTCCAGCTTCTAACTGCTTCTCATTCATGATTTTGTAAAAAAAAAAAGCGGAAAGTTCTTTCTGACTGCGATCCTCAGGCTTGCATCTGGATTCAATCGATTTTTAGATTTTGTCTTGACAAAAGAGAACTGAATTCAGATTTACACAACTATGTTGCAAATGAAATGAGGACTTTTCCACTAAGTCTTGAGAACATATCCAGTGCTGCACACGAAAGCAAGGTCTTGCTTTCAAATTGCGCTTTAAAAGTTTGGTTTGTCCCCAAATAAATATGATCTTCCTGCAACTCTTCATCATCTGATATTTTCTCTAAATTGTAGGAATATGAATTCATGATCCATTCTTCTGAAATCTTCAGGTCTCCAGCAGTAAAATATCCATCAAATTTTATGAGCGAAATAACATTCATTTATAAATTTATGAGTGAAGAAATTTAGGATCATGTCAGATGTTATAAGTATGATGATTTTACTCTGATAATCAGTTACTTTACTTACTTATTTATTGATTCTTTTATTTCTTCTTTTGATTAAACAATGAGACTACTATCTACGCAACACAACCACCTACTAGTATTGCTGAAGGCACATTGGCAGTTGACCGAGTGATGCCTCATGACTCACAAGATACTATTTCACATTCCCTGAAATCTTGCAACCCCATGGAGTTATGGGAACCTCTGTCCTAAAGAATATCTAAAATCAGGGACGTAACTACAAATCATAGGTCCCCAGCAACCTCTCTGATACATGGCAGTGTGAATTGGTACAATTGTATGATTGATCTTAACATAAAGTATGTACAAATCATAGGTGCATGCAAGTGGCAGACCTGAATAACAACATATTAGACTAGGTCTGCACACCCTGGACATCCATACTATTCCAGAAATAGCAAATGCTGGCAGACCCCCTTTAAGCCTTCATCTTGAGATACTGCAATACCCTCGGAATAGAACTGGACCATGGACCAGTCCAAGAAATCAAAAATGAAGTCCCAAGTAGACTTGAAATTCCAAAGCAGACTTACAACCAAAAAAGCTCTGTCTATTGACAAACCTGTGCAACAAGCCCCAGAGGGCTTTAATGACAGCCTAAAACAGTTACCCTCTGTGATCCAACCACCAGATACCGAGACAGAGACCTCTTGGCTCAACAAAATCAGAGGTATCGTCTGAGACAGCTTATGGCTGTTCCCTGCAAACTCTCCTCAGACCTTCTCAAGGACATTAAATCTTTTTTTAAAGAGCATGTTTACATCAAGGACAGGCAGCAGGAAAGCTGTCAACATAGTCTGTACACTACCAGGGACCAATGTTGTAGATAGAAGTTGTCTGAAAGGAGCAGCAGTGTAGGGAATTACCTATTAACCTTTAGCAATTTGTAACAGTAATTAATCATTGGTATAAAATTTCCTATCTGCCATGGCCTTTATTCTCCTGCTAGCTACTCAGTAACCCACCAGCATTTTAAAGCATCATACTGACCCCTGAGCCCACTTACTACTTCCCCTGACCTCTTCATCACTTATTACTGACCCCTGAACTCTGCATCCCTGTCTACTGACCCCGTGTCCCTGACTACTGACCCCTAAACTCTGCTTCACTTACTACTGATCCCTGAATTCTGCATCACTTATTGCATATATGTAACCAAAAAAATTGAACCACAGTTAATTTTCATGTAAGGGAGTCCCCACCGAGTATAATAGTTAATAGTTACAGGCCCCCTTTTTTTATTATTATACTATACTACTGTATGTAAATTGGGGCACGACTTTTATCGACATAGGGTGCAGAATGCAAAGGTGTTGTTTTTAGTTAAGAATGGTTTTAAGATTTTATTGTGCAGCAATAAATTCTAGTATTTTTTATATAATTTAGTCTGGTTGTGCCCATAAAGTCCAAACACTATTTTTATTTTTTTTTGGTTACATATATGGATTATATTAGGACGTGGCACTATTGTACAATTAAAGGTTAACGGGTGTCCATTGTGCCACCAAATAGTTCCTTGTTTGTTTTGCTTCTAATTGCATCACTTATTACTGACCCTTAAACTCTGCATCATCTACTACTGTCCGCTGAACTCTTCATCACTTACCACTAACCCCTGACCTTTGCATTACTTACTCCCAATCCCTGAACTCTGCATCACTTACTACTGACCCCCAACTCTACATCACTTACCACTGACCCCTAAATGCTACATCACTTATTACTAAACCCCTGCATCAATGAACCCTTGAACTGTACGTCTTATTAAGATACCACCAATATTCAGCACAATGCATGCGCCGCACTTTCTTCTTCTATGGCAGGAGTGCACAGCTTAGAATCTTGCACACAGGCCCAGTGCTTTCAGAAAATTTCCCTGCTCAGAAATATTGTGTTAGGCATACAGGGTTAATATCAAGGTGTTGGTCAGGATGACCAGAAGCTTTAAAGGCAATAAATCTACTCACAGATAGGGGGGATGAAAGGATATCTGTGACTAGCGATAGCATAATCCCAAAAACATGTGCATATGATGTCAGCTCTTCTAGAATAAAGACATAAAAAACTGCCTTCCTATTGGGGCCCAATTCCCACCCTCAGGCCCCATATCAGCCATGCGAAGTGCTATGTCTACAGTTATGCCACTGTCTAAAGCCTAAACCTTTTCTTTATATTTTGTATATAGTAGGTAGTGGATAAACCCCCTATTGGGTTGTTCTTTTTTCGTCTGTTTGTGCCGTTTCGCAGAGATTTTCCTTCATTTGCTGTCTTAAGATTCAACCATGTGAGAAGACATCTTTCCCATGCCAGGAAGTCCTCTCTTAGACAGCTGGGGTCGCTGGAATAGGTACTCCTTTAGAAGATTGCCCCTCTATTTCTGTTTCAGTGACAACTTAACAGGTCTGGTGACAATGGTCATCAGAACAAATAGAGAAAGTGAAGTGCGTAAGCCAATAAACTTTAGCTGCCTAAAATCTAACCTCAATAAACCCTAGCCTTTGACCTAACCCATGACATTACCATAAGGCTGATGTCACAGGGCAATATGTAGCAGCAATACTAATTGTTTAGGCAATATCTTGCTAAGGAAAACATAGCTATTCTCTAGGGAATTGCTAACTCACTACATTTATAGAGATATCCAACTCAGCGACTGAATTTTAGTAACATTTCATGTCGCCGACAAGCTCATTAGCAACAATCACTCTCCATTCACCCCTATGACTTAACTACAGATTGCTGATGGAGAGCAGCTCATATCAATGAATGCTAATGTAATGATGTAGCTCAAGTTGAACCTATAGCTTTAGAAAAATCACTTTAAAAATCACCAGCTGCGCTAGCTACAAATTGCTGTTAAACGCTGGCATTAGCAATTGGCAACGGTAAGGAATCACTGCTACAGAATAACCCATGTGACAGCCTATCGCCAGCAAAACCAGACTTGTGTCATTGTCACCAAAAGATCACTCTCCTGCTTCAAGATAAATTGCCCTTATACAAGAGAACCAAAACATTATTTTTAAGGTTGGAAGTTGAACATACTGTAGGTGTGTATAAAACACCTACATCTTATAGTATATTTCACAAATACAGATTTTCCTATTGTATTTCAGCCAGGTTGAGTAGAAGTTATTGAAGCACTGTAGTATACTGTTTATTCACTCTTCATGACATTTGCCATCTTTATGAGGAACTCTTACCAATATGAATATGAAAGGCTGAACCTATGTCCCTCTGAGCCAGGGTCTTCCATTCATAGTTTCTGGGTGAGTCGAAATGCATGTATTTGAGATTAAAACTGACTATATTGACATGTATAGAGAATTAAACTCTTACATGTAGACATTCTCTATATTCTTTTCAACCTGTATGTATATGAGTATCCGAACTTGAACACTCCATGCCGCTGTTCATGAATATCTATGTAATGTAACTGTATATACATATTGTTGGATGTTCTATAATATAAAGTATAGTTTGTATTAACAAATGCTTTACACAATATATTTATATACACCTATGTGAAACAAATGTATTATATCCTTTTTCTTTCTTTTTATTTATCTGTAATTCTTTATTCAGGTTAATCATGTCACTTATGCATTGTTTATTAATGTTTTTAGAACTCGTGATATCCACTGTGCTACTTTCAAGGCCCTGACGAAGCGGAACTGTCCGCGAAACACGTAGGCCATATCTTTTCTATTTTGTCTGGGACTTGCACACCCTGATTTCAGAATTCCAAGACTGTAACTTATTTTAACTTGTTTACTCTTAGAAGGTACTGCCGTATGGCAGATTAATATTTATGTTTAATATTTTTCTATAATTCAGGTATGTATATTCTATTTTTCATTATACTCCTCTGAGGCACAAAAAGTCCCACCCTGTTCTACCTTTTTTTTTTTAAACATAGTCGCATCTTACCAATATGAAGCTTCTAATCTGTGATAATTGTCAGTTTAAATTCAAAACTTCCTTGGACCTCAAAAAACCTTTTTAAACTCCATTCACAAGGCTTTTACATGTATTCCTTCTGATGTTTCATATTTTTTGAAAGCTTTTGGACAACGTATCCATTGAGGCTTCTAGAAGATAAAAAAAAACTGTCCTAAGTTTCATATCAATTTTCATAATTTATAATATGACTGTCCCCAGTGACACAGTTCTTACTCATCCATTGTCATCTAACTAGAGGACAAAGGAAGGGCAACAATACTACTAGTTTATTTATATTATTAGTTCAGGGTTTTGGATCAAAAGATTGACACTTCTTTGTAAAAATGCAAAGAGGAATGGTCCCACTGAGTGATCTTAACAGAAATATTACAGTGTCCCTGTCATAATTAGGATACAGTCTTTTACATAACTCTGCATTCACAACCACTATCTTTTTCTTTTATATATCTGTACCCAACAGCTAGGCCTATACATTAGCTAGAGGAAGCTACATGTACAATGCCTTGAACAAGTATTCATACCCCTTGAAATTTTCCACATTTTGTTATGTTACAACCAAAAACATAAATGTTTTTTATTTAGATTGTATGCGATAGACCAACACAAAGTGGCACATAATTGTGAAGTAGAAGGAAAGCAATACAGCGTAAATGATTTTCACATTTTTTTACAAATACCTCAACCTAATATCTAGTGGAACCAATTGCCTTCAGAAGTCACCCAATTAGTAAATAGTCCACCTGTGTGTCATTTAATCTCAGTATAAATACAGTTGTTTTTTGAAGCCCTCAGAGGTTTGTTAGAGAGCCTTAGTGAACAAACAGCATAATAATGGCCAAAAAACACATCAGACGGGTCAGGGATGAAGTTGTGGGGAAGTTTAAAGCAGGGTTAAGTTATAAAAAAACTATCCCAAGCTTTGAACATCTCTGTTCAATCCATCACCCAAAAATGGAAAACGTATGGCACAACTGCAAACCTACCAAGACATGGCCATCCACCTAAACTGACAGGCCAGGGAAGGAGAGCATTATTCAGAGAAGCAGACAAGAGGTTCATGGTAACTCTGGAGGAGCTGCAGAGATCCACAGCTCAAGTGGGAGAATTGTTCACAGGACAATTATTAGTCATGCACTCCACAAATCTGGCCTTCATCGAAGAGTGGCAAGAAGAAAGCCATTGTTGAAAGGAAGCCATAAGAAGTCCCATTTGCAGAAATCCCATTTGAGAGGCCAATGGGACACAGCAAACATGTGGAAGAAGGCGCTCTGGTCAGAGGAGACCAAAATTTTACTTTTTGCCCCCCCCCCCCCCCCCCCTTTTTAGTAATATCACTTATTTAAGTTACGTATCCAATGTTTATGTATCACCTATGATTGTACAATATTGTAGCAGAATATTTAATTGACATATGCACGGTATACTTGGGAATTCATATTTTTAATTTGTATTTAATATTTGACATATGCACGGTGCACCTAGGAATCCATATATTTTTAATCTGTATCTAGTATCCTATATGAAGGTAGGAAACTAAATAGGAACAGCGCCAAACCCTTCTATCATTCTCAAAAAATTAACATTGCACATCACCCTGAAAAAGACTCCTGTGTATGCTTCTCACTCAACTAGTCACATGTCACATCTTCATTATTATCAGGAGTTCCTCCCAGAAGGGGAAATTGCTGCATCCATTCCACCCATAGGTCCAAGAACCAGGTCTTCTTTTTATGGTGACATCCTCATGGGGTAAAAGCCCACGAGGAAATAGACAGAACAGGAAGTGTCTTAGTTTTCCCAGCATGCATTAATCAGCAGGTTCCCAAACCCACTGATTGGCTAGGCCATCAAACATTCATAATACAAAATTAAACCCTACGAAGAAACCAAAAACAAACTAGCAAGTGTGCTGATCAAAAAAAGAAAACGCAAAAGTTCTTCTGGCTGACTGGTGATTGTAGTTCATCAGGTGTAGTGGGGGTAAACAATTTTTCATGGGCAGTGGCTGGTATTAGCACTTCAGTCATCACGGCACCATGCTTGATATGATGTCAGGGGGATTGAAGTGCATTCTTTCTATTATTACATTGTAGTGATAAATTAAAT
Organism: Aquarana catesbeiana; assembly: GCF_042186555.1. Classification (NCBI taxonomy): domain Eukaryota; kingdom Metazoa; phylum Chordata; class Amphibia; order Anura; family Ranidae; genus Aquarana; species Aquarana catesbeiana. The sequence goes on from NC_133329.1 coordinate 294,378,280, forward strand.
AGTTCAACCCATAATGCAGAATCAGTGGGAGCTCTGAGCGTGTCACTTGCTACTGTCGCCTGCCACCAGATGTGGAATGTCACTTGCCACGCCACCTGCCATGTTGCCTGTCACCGGATGCGGAATGTCACTTGCCACGTCACCTGCCACATTGCCTGTCACCAGATGTGGATTGTCACTTCCCACACCATCTGCCACGTTGCCTGTCACCAGATATGGAATGTCACTGGCCACGCCAATTGCCACGCTGCCTGTCACCAGATGTGGAATGTCACTTGCCACGTCACCTGCCACATTGCCTGTCACCAAATGCGGAATGTCACTTTCCTTGTCACCTGCCACATTGCCTGTCACCAGATGTGGAATGTCACCTGCCACGTCACCTGCCATGTTGCCTGTCACCAGATGCGGAATGTCACTTGCCACGTCACCTGCCACATTGCCTGTCACCAGATGCGGAATGTCACTTGCCACATCACCTGCCACATTGCCTGTCACCAGATGTGGAATGTCACCTGCCACGCCACCTGCCACGTTGCCTGTCACAAGATGCGGAATGTCACTTGCCACATCACCTGCCACGTTGCCTGTCACCAGATGTGGAACGTCACCTGCCGTGCCACATTTCCTGTCACCAGATGCAGAATGTCACTTGCCACGCCACCTGCCACGTTGCCTGTCACCAGATGAGGAATGTCACTTGCCATGCTTCCTGCCACCACTACATTGGAGGCAGCACTGGTCCATTTAGCACAAAGGCCTGCCAGTGGTGGGTTCCGAATGAAGGCAGGAGAGTGATGATGCAGGGTGGGCAGTGAGAGATGATGTCTTCTTTGTTTGCCCGCTCGCTTCTTCCATTCACCGCTCTCATATGCCGGCCGCTCAGCCGTCTCATGCCGCCCGCCAGGCTCTCTCATGCCCACCTGCCCAGGTGTCTCATGCCGGCCACCCACACCCACGGCCCGGCTGCAGAAAGGCCATGGCCCAGTAGTGGGCCACTTCCCGAGGGTTGACGACCCCTGGTCTACAACACCATGTTTGAATCAGGGATCATCCACTCACAATTCAGAATCCCATAGGGCAACCAATTTACATTAGTTTCCAAGCTAGAGCATGAAAGTCTGCCATGTGACAAACCTTAATAGAAATTAGCCCAAACGTGGGCCTCCCACTCCTTTAAGAAGTTTAAACTGCCGAATGTTTGGGCTTCAAAAATCACCGTTTTGCAACAATTAAATCATCATGAGACTCAAGATTCTGGATTAAGAAATCCATAGGGTTCCACACAGCCACAACTAAAAGCCACTGTATTCACTAAAGCCTGTGGATTTCCGAGTTTTTTCTAAATGCAGAATCTTGTGTCTTATGATGATTTAATGGTGTTACGCATTGGGTTACACAAATTGCTTCCATCTGGTATTGGGTTTTAGAGTGCAAAGAGTGACATTTATTTGCACAATTCACTCTTAAAGACACAATGCAACATTTATTTTGTTTGTATCTTTATGAAACTAAACTAACTAACTACAGTCCTGCCGGCATGGGGCCCTTATTTATTTGCACAGGCACCCCCTCCCTCCTTCCAGGTTCATATCTACAAAGGCTGTGAGTGGTCCCCCAGTCCACTAGTCATGAAATGCCTAATCCAGTTCCTCTCTGTCCCATTGCAAGGTGCAGGTTCCTCTTCAGTCGTGGTAGCAGCTAATCAAGGTACTAACTGGTCCCCTTCTACCTTCAGCTGGCCCTTCAGCTGGCCCAGTGTGAGAAGGAACAATATGCAGGAAGGACACAAAACACTTTTCCCTGAGGCTTTAAAGAGGCACCCGATAGGTGCTATATGTGGCAGAGAAAATCAACTCTATGCTTAAAGATCACTCCTGTTGAGTTACCAATTTACTGACTACAGCCTACTGCTGGCTACAGAATCACAAAAATACACAAAAGAATTTAGCAAATAGACTAAACCCTACACTCTTCGGTGGAAACATTCTACTTTACAAAGAAACAGCAAAATACATGTGTCTGTAATGCTGTACTGCTTCTGTTTTGTGAAACACAATTAGATTGGATTATTAAAAGAGTCAAAATGTCACTTAACCCAGTGAGGTTGTGTTCACTTCAATCATTCAATCGCATGTGTAGCACTAACTCTCGGTGGAGCTGCTGGTTTAAAGCGGGCTTGATACCTCTGTTTGACCGGCACCGGGTCTAGGGTTCCGTTGAGTTTACCTCTGGACGATATAAGCACCAAACACTTGAGTAGGTTTTCCAATGCTTTAATGAACAAATAAAAGAAGTAGCAGGAAAGAGGCAGAAGGAAAGCTGCAGGGAAGCTCAAATACCTTTCCTTAGTATTCTCCAGAACATTCTTAGTAATCGAACACTTGTAGTTGAATGCACTCCCCTTGTGGGATTCAATCTTTGCCCGCCTGGATAGACCTCTCTCACTTGTCTAGCAGCCAGTACGTAGCACGAACAAAAGTCTCTGCCACAGACTTGTTTGGAATAAAACCTGTACGATCTTCTGCCACAGGATGTATTGGGTTGCGATGAATGTCAGACACAGTACTTGAACCTTTAAGCCAACCCGGCAGTACTATACTGTAAGATTACTTCAGGATACGTCCTCCAACCGAGTCACCAGGCCCCTCTCCAGACCAGCACTCTGCATGATCCTTCCATGACGGGTCCTCCCCTGGGATCTTCTCGGTTGTCCAGCTTCTTCACTCAGGATAGACAGCTCAAGACCGTTCCTCTGCTGCTGTGGTAGGCCCCAGGCAGGCTTCTGGGCCCACCCACACGCCGCAGCGACGTGGGCCTCCGGAACGGAGGACCAGGAGGTGGTACTCTTAACACATACCTGTCGGCCAGGAGGGCCAGCAGGTGGCTGAAAACGAACCCCCTAAACATGGCGTCTGTCCCATAAATACCCTCTCCCAGAATGCAACTCGGAAGACCACCTCCACCGAGTTGTCCCCGGGACAGAGGAGCACTCATACGCTTCAACACGTTGCTTTTCCAACACTGGCCCATGGCGACAACGACACCCACCGGCACAGTGTGGAACTACACGCAACGTCAGCCAAGCTGGAACAGAGGCAAATATAACTTCCTATAATAAGTGACCCACTAGATTTACCTATCAGCGGTAGATAAAAATCTACCAGCGCTACACATGCAAGAGAAATCCCTATTTTTCTTTACATCCCCCTGCACACAATTGATTTTCTTCAAGTGAACACAAGCTTAATGGACTAAGTGAATGTTACGCTCCTTTGTCAAGACTCATGTTTTTCAGTTCAACATACACATTTAATTTATTTGTATGTATTCAGACAATAGCTATAAACTGGTTTTCGCCCTGCAGCACAGGTATGTCTACATAATACAACAAATAAGCACCAAATGTACGAAGACATTATAAAGATTTATCAGTGATTCTTATCCTGGGACAAACACGCAGATTAGCAAAGTCAAAGTCAGCACTGCTAATCAGCATACAGTACTTGTTCTAGGTCCTGGATGGATTATAACAACCAGACAAACTACTATTTTCAGAGGGAAAATTCAGGGGGTTGCAATTTATGTTTCTTTAAACATAGTAAATACAACACTGCAGTTTCTAAAAAGGTAGTAAACTTAATTAATGATATCATATTAGTTATATTCCAATGCAAGAGCCAGACATATATTTACTGATAAAAGACTCAGATCTTTAATAAAAGAGTTCCTTGCCTACAAAGCATTTCCTGGCACCTGCCAAGGCACACACTATAATTGTGCCCTCAGGGCAGAAAGGAAGATACCGGCTGTGACTCTGAGTTATCCCAGACAAATATATTACTGGTAATCAATAAGAAAACACAAAGGCTTCCCAGCATGAAAGAGGTTTGATAGCTCTTAAAATCACATGACTCTAAGATAGCTATATGCAGTTCTCTTTAAAAGGTTATGTTGTTTCTGCCATACCAGCTGTAGTGTTCTTTATACTACACACAATAAGCACCCAATAAAACTCTCTGGTTCTTCCCTCCTCCTCATCAACGTGTTAAGATATATATTTTTTAATAAAACCTTCACATGTTTACTACATACCATATTTTAGACACAGTTACATTGGCTCATTGTGCCTCTCTATGCAATCCAGACAGATTATGGCTGGTGGGAGGGGCTTCCTGAAAACATCAGAGCCCCCTGCTTCAGTACCCCTCCCAAGAGCTGGGCTGGCTTCTAGGAGTTATACAAAAAAATACAATTTCTTGATGGGTAAATATCAGTCTGGAGGAGTGGGCATTCCTAGACAGGCTGAATTTGCATGCAGACCACCCTAGGTAACACCCACATGCAATGCTGAGACTTCATGGTTGAAAGAACTGAAATCTAATGGAAAAAAAAGGCATACCTGGGATGGTAATTCTGGGGAGGAAAAAACTAGATGATGCTGGATTTCTTCAGCCAGGAAATAAGGTGGGCTCTATCTGACTTGCTGCAGCTTCTAACACACACTTTAAAAGTCGGACTCCAGGACAGGTAAGTGTCCGTTTAGTAAAAGTCAGCAGCTGCAGTATGTGCAGCTGATGGCTTTTAATTTTTGCAGCGGTGGGCGGACCTCCTCTTTAAGAAGCTCACAGTGTTCAGTGAAATCAGGTAAGCAATTTCAGAACAATGGATGAGCCTGTTTTATTGTATAATGCTAAATGTAGGGCTGTAGTTTCTGGTCTCTGGTTCCAGAGAGAGTCCTACTCAGTTCCTCTTGTGTTTCTGGGTCAGAAAGTAAAGGGACAGGAATGAAAAATAAGATGAGGTTTTAATCATTTCTTACTCTATCCAAAAATAGTTATATAAAAGTTATATTCTTATTGTTGTTACCAGGAGGAACTATGGCACACGCCATGGACAGTGCATACATCTTCCATCTAAGTTTGGATTGTAAAAGGTTTCCACTGGTTGATAAGATAAAATGGTATACCTTTCTATTATGAATATTTGATTTTCATGATGGCTTTATACTCAGGGGGTTGCATCCCCAGTCCTTCTAGGGGTCAAATAGTAGTTGGAATGCCTGGGGGGTTGGTACTTTATAGACAAATAAGTCTAATTTAAAGTATATCTATGACCGAAACATTTTTTTTATTGTAGCTTTGGACAGAGTAGAGAATGGTTAAAATGGTTAAAACCTGTAACTTTTTTTGCCACACGTCCCCTTGCAAAAATGTATTTCCTGTACCAAAGACACTATATGAAGTCATACCACCCAATGATAGATACCTTACATGGGTGCATAGCTCGCCACAACAAAAAGAGGGTGTGGCTACATTGCATTGAATAATTGGGGACTGCTTAATGAGGAATAACTAAATAATATCTGAGCCTACTTACATCATATAACACAGTCCTTGCCCCCACAAAATACAATAGTCGCTTTGGTTCAATTGGCAGGCACACAATCATCAAGACTAAAGATAATTTTTTTTAATAATGAAAGTTACATTATATACAGTATGCTTTCATAGGCATGCGCACAGGGAGTGACGGATGTGCCTGGGGACACCCCCTCAATCACCTCATGGGGCACAGATTCCCCCTACTGTCTGGGCCCATGCCCTGTGCCCCCCGTCCTTTCACCCGCTTCCCTTCTCTTCTCTCCTGCCAGCTGATGCTGCAAGCACACAGCGGGATGTTTCAGGATGCAGAGCAGGGGAAAGGGCTGGTAAATATTTCATTTACTGGCACCTTCCTTTTCTAAATGAACACAGTGAGTGATCAGTATCGATCACTCCTGTGTCCATTCATAACTGAAGCACTATGTTGACTATACTTCAGTTTGTGAATGAACAAGAAGCCACTGTCCTCAGTTCCTTTTCTCTCAAAAGTGAGATATCAGGGGTCTGTTTAGATCCCATGTCCTACTGACACCAACCTCTGCCCTAGTGACACGTTCACTGCTCTACTGACTGACATCATGCACTATCCTACTGACACCAACCTCTGCCCTACTGACATGTCAATTGATCTACTGACACCCTTCACTGCACTTCTGACAGCAACCTCTGCCCTACTGACACATCCACTGCTGTACTGACACATTTATTTATAAAAGAGTGTGTGTCTGTGTGTATATATATTTATATATATACAATATCTCACAAAAGTGAGTACACCCCTCACATTTTTGTAAATATTTTATTATATCTTTTCATGTGACAACACTGAAGAAATTACACTTTTCTACAATGTAAAGTAGTGAGTGTACAGCTTGTACAACAGTGTAAATTTGCTGTCCCCTTAATGTCTAAACTGCTGGCAACAAAAATGAGTACACCCCTAACTGAAAATGTCCAAATTGGGCCCAAAGTGTCAATATTTTGTGTGGCCACCATTATTTTCCAGCACTTCCTTAACCCACTTGGGCATGGAGTTCACCAGAGCTTCACAGGTTGCCACTGTAGTCCTCTTCCACTCCTCCATGACGACATCACGGAGCTGGTGGATGTTAGAGACGTTGCGCTCCTCCACCTTCCGTTTCAGGATGCCCCACAGATCCTCAATAGGGTTTAGGTTTGGAGATGTGTTTGGCCAGTCCATCACCTTTACCCTCAGCTTCTTTAGCAGGGCAGTGGTCATCTAGGAGTTGTGTTTGGGGTCGTTATCATGTTGGAATACTGCCCTGCGGCCCAATCTCCAAAGGGAAGGGATTAAGCCTTGCTTCAGTATGTCACAGTACATATTGGCATTCATGGTTCCCTTAATGAACTGTAGCTCCCCAGTGCCAGCAGCACTCATGCAGCCACCGATCCATCACACTCCCACCACCATGCTTGACTGTAAGCAAGACACACTTGTCTTTGTACTCCTCACCTGGTTGCCACCACACACGCTTGACACCATCTCAACCAAATAATTTTATCTTGGTCTCATCAGACCACAGGACATGGTTCCAGTAATCCAAGTCCTTAGTCTGCTTGTCTTCAGCAAAATGTTTGTGGGCTTTCTTGTGCATTATCTTTAGAAGAGGCTTCCTTCTGGGACGAGAGCCATACAGACCAATTTGATGCAGTGTGTGGCATATGGTCTGAGCACTGACAGGCTGACCCCGCCACCCCTTCAACCTCTGCAGCAATGCTGGCAGCACTCATACATCTATTTCCCAAAGACACCCTCTGGCTATGACACTGAGCACATGCAATCAACTTCTTTGGTTGACCATAGCAAGGCCTGTTCTGAGTGGAACCTGTCCTTTTAAACCCCTGTATGGTCTTGGCCATCGTGCTGCAGCTCAGTTTCAGGGTCTTGGCAATCTTCTTATAGCCTAGGTCATCTGTATGTAGAGCAAAAATTCTTTTTTTCAGATCCTCAGAGAGTTCCTTGTCATGGGGTGCCATGTTGAACTTCCAGTGACCAGTATTAAAAAGTGAGAGCGAAAACACCAAATTTAACACACCTGCTCCCCATTCACACCTGAGACCTTGTAACACTAAGGAGTCACATGGGAAGGCAAAATGGCTAATTGGGCCCAATTTGGACATTTTCACTTGGGGTTGTACTCACTTTTGTTGCCAGAGGTTTAGACATTAATGGCTGTGTGTTGAGTTATTTTGAGGGGACAGCAAATTTACACTGTTATACAAACTGTACACTCACTACTTTATATTGTAGCAAAGTGTCATTTCTTCAGTGTTATCACATGAAAAGATATAATAAAATATATACAAAAATGTGAGGGGTGTACTCACTTTTGTGAGATAGAGATACTGTATATATATATATATATATATATATATATATATATATATATATACACACACACAATCACACTCATGTGTTTGAGCTTTGGGGTGCACGGTGCACACCCTACTGCAATAGGCTGTGTACACCTTTGTATGCCTTTCTCTACAAAGAACATGTGCAGTGGATCCATAATGGGCTAGCACTCTGTCTGATCCTATCTTAAAGAAAAACTTTATTTAAATAGCTATAAATTTACTAGAAAACTGGTTGTCATTGAGAATAACAAAAATATCCTGGTGACAGAAGGTGGAAAAATGTTATGGCGCCAGTAGGAGGAGAAAAAACCCCAGTATCAGTGGGATAAAATGCCACATCATTGCTGGTCAGTGGGAGATAAAATGCCCCATGGCCAGTGGGAGGCCCTGCAAATACAAGAACAGCGTCCCCGGGGACAACTGGGACAACAGCATGTCAATCCATAAAAGTGAATAGGTGGCTTCAGAGATAAGTTTTCCACCACAGAAGTAACTAGGGTCTGCCAAGCCAAACTACTTGACATGGAAATAAAAGTGCTTCTAAAGGCTCACTTTAAAATAACAATACTTACTGTATTACATAGTTACATAGTAGGTGAGGTTGAAAAAAGACACAAGTCCATCAAATCCAACCTATGTGTGTGATTATGTGTAGGTATTACATTTTATATCCCTGTATGTTGTAGTCATTCAGGTGCTTCAGGTGCATACTACTGCACAATGAAGCGCCTCTTTTTCTTTTAACCACTTGAGCCCCGGACCATTATGCTGCCTAAGGACCAGAGGTCTTTTTCCAATTTGGCACTGCGTCGCTTTAACTGCTAATTGCGCGGTCATGCAATGCTGTACCCAAACGAAATTTGCGTCCTTTTCTTCCCACAAATAGAGCTTTCTTTTGATGGTATTTGATCACCTCTGCGGTTTTTATTTTTTGCGCTATAAACGGAAAAAGACCGAAAATTTTGAAAAAAAATGATATTTTCTACTTTTTGTTATAAAAAAAATCCAATAAACTCAATTTTAGTCATACATTTAGGCCAAAATGTATTCGGCCACATGTCTTTGGTAAAAAAAATGTCAATAAGCGTATATTTATTGGTTTGCGCAAAAGTTATAGCGTCTACAAACTAGGGTACATTTTCTGTAATTTACACAGCTTTTAGTTTATGACTGCCTATGTCATTTCTTGAGGTGCTAAAATGGCAGGGCAGTACAAAACCCCCCCAAATGACCCCATTTTGGAAAGTAGACACCCCAAGGAAATTGCTGAGAGGCATGTTGAACCCATTGAATATTTATTTTTTTTGTCCCAAGTGATTGAAAAATGACAAAAAAAAAAAAAAATATTTACAAAAAGTCGTCACTAAATGATATATTGCTCACACAGGCCATGGGCCTATGTGGAATTGCACCCCAAAATACATTTAGCTGCTTCTCCTGAGTATGGGGATACCACATGTGTGGGACTTTTTGGGAGCCTAGCCGCGTACGGGGCCCCGAAAACCAATCACCGCCTTCAGGATTTCTAAGGGTGTAAATTTTTGCTTTCACTCTTCACTGCCTATCACAGTTTCGGAGGCCATGGAATGCCCAGGTGGCACAAAACCCCCCAAAATGACCCCATTTTGGAAAGTAGACACCCCAAGCTATTTGCTGAGAGGCATATTGAGTCCATGGAATATTTTATATTTTGACACAAGTTGCGGGAAAGTGACACTTTTTTTTTTTTTTTTTTTTCATAAAGTTGTCACTAAATGATATATTGCTCACACAGGCCATGGGCATATGTGGAATTGCACCCCAAAATACATTTAGCTGCTTCTCCTGAGTACGGGGATACCACATGTGTGGGACTTTTTGGGAGCCTAGCCGCGTACTGGACCCCGAAAACCAATCACTGCCTTCAGGATTTCTAAGGGTGAAAATTTTTGATTTCACTCTTTACTGCCTATCACAGTTTCGGAGGCCATGGAATGCCCAGGTGGCACAAAACTCCCCCAAATGACCCCATTTTGGAAAGTAGACACCCCAAGCTATTTGCTGAAAGGCATGGTGAGTATTTTGCAGCTCTCATTTGTTTTTGAAAATGAAGAAAGACAAGAAAAAACATTTTTTTTTTCTTTTTTCAATTTTCAAAACTTTGTGACAAAAAGTGAGGTCTGCAAAATACTCACTATACCTCTCAGCAAATAGCTTGGGGTGTCTACTTTCCAAAATGGGGTCATTTGGGGGGGTTTTGTGCCACCTGGGCATTCCATGGCCTCCGAAACTGTGATAGGCAGTGAAGAGTGAAATCAAAAATTCACGCCCTTAGAAAGCCTGAAGGCGGTGCTTGGTTTTCGGGGTCCCGTACGCGGCTAGGCTCCCAAAAAGTCTCACACATGTGGTATCCCCGTACTCAGGAGAAGCAGCAGAATGTATTTTGGGGTGTAATTTCACATATTTCCATGGCATGTTTGAGCAATATATCATTTAGTGACAACTTTGTGCAAAAAAAAAAAAAAAATTTGTCTCTTTCCCGCAACTTGTGTCGCAATATAAAATATTCCATGGACTCGACATGCCTCTCAGCAAATAGCTTGGGGTGTCTACTTTCCAAAATGGGGTCATTTGGGGGGGGTTTGAACTGTCCTGGCATTTTATGCACAACATTTAGAAGCTTATGTCACACATCACCCACTCTTCTAACCACTTGAAGACAAAGCCCTTTCTGACACTTATTGTTTACATGAAAAAGTTTTTTTTTTTTGCAAAAAAATTACTTTGAACCCCCAAACATTATATATTTTTTTAAAGCAAATGCCCTACAGATTAAAATGGTGGGTGTTTCATTTTTTTTTTTTCACACAGTAATTGCGCAGCGATTTTTCAAACGCATTTTTTGGGGAAAAAACACACTTTTTTTAATTTTAATGCACTAAAACACGCTATATTGCCCAAATGTTTGATGAAATAAAAAAGATGATCTTAGGCCGAGTACATGGATACCAAACATGACATGCTTTAAAATTGCGCACAAACGTGCAGTGGCAACAAAATAAATACATGTTTAAAAGCCTTCAAAAGCCTTTACAGGTTACCACTTTAGATTTACAGAGGAGGTCTACTGGAAAAATTACTGCACTCGATCTGGCCTTCGCGGTGATACCTCACATGCATGGTGCAATTGCTGTTTATGTTTGACGACAGACCGCCGCTTGCGTTCGCCTTAGCGCGAGAGCAGGGGGCGACAGGGGTGTTTTTTTTTTTTTTTTTTTTTTTCTTTATTATTTTTTTGCTTTTTTAATCTTACTTTTAAACTGTTCCTTTCATATTTTTTTTTTTAATCATTTTTATTGTTATCTCGGGGAATGTAAATATCCCCTATGATAGCAATAGGTAGTGACAGGTACTCTTTTTTGAAAAAATTGTGGTCTATTAGACCCTAGATCTCTCCTCTGCCCTCAAAACATCTGACCACACCAAGATCGGTGTGATAAAATGCTTCCCCAATTTCCCAATGGCGCTATTTACATCCGGCGAAATCTAAGTCATGAAATACTCGTAGCTTCCGGTTTCTTAGGCCATAGAGATGTTTGGAGCCACTCTGGTCTCTGATCAGCTCTATGGTCAGCTGGCTGAATCACCGGCTGCATTCTCAGGTTCCCTGTTGAGACAGGAGAGCCAGAGAAAAACACGGAAGACGGTGGGGGGGGGGGCATTCCCTCCCACGGCTTGTAAAAGCAGTCTAGAGGCTAATTAGCCGCTAGGATTGCTTTTACATGAAAGCCGACTGCTGGCTGAAAAGAATGATACCAAGATGATACCTAAACCTGCAGGCATCATTCTGGTATAACCACTCAAAGTCGTGAATGGCGTACCTGAAGACAAAAAAATGGTTAACAATGGTTAACAATAAAGCACAGTAAAGTGTAAATAATTACACACCTGAAAAACAAACATGATAAAACATAATAACAATAACAATAAAACATTGCAGAATAGAATACAGTAAAAAAGAGCAGAACAATAGAGAGAGAGAGAATAGAGAGAGAGAGAACAATAAAACAACAACTATTTTTTTTTATTTCATATTTTTTTTTTTTTTTACACTTTTTTTTGTAACTAACTTTTATAACGGTAACCGGTTCCAGGTTCGGGTCTCTCAAAATGCGATGGCATCTTGGGAGACCCTGTGAAAGTGTGCCTAGTCTGTGCAATGCTGTACCCTACGCTAATACTCAACTAGTGAATGGTAGCGTTCAAAACATTCACCAATGCAAGACCAGGATTGTCAGGACAGGAGGGACAATAATAGCGGGTGTCACGCCTATATCCGCGCTCTTACTGCAGACACAACATCTTTTTTGGGGGTTCGTTGGGTAGGGGTACTCGGGAGGACATAAAAATGCCTCTCATGCAGCCGACTGCATTTGGTTGGGGATGTGAATGGGGGAAGTACGGGCGCTGCAGAAGTGGTGGGTTCCCAATTAGGATTGGCGAATGCAGCAGGAAGGGCATTATGGGCACGACGGGCCTGTGTTTGTCTTTTTGGTGGCAGCGGGACACTACTTGTGCTTGCCACCTCACCAGCTTCAACTGCACTTATGGGACTCGCTACGTCACCACGTGTTACTGCAGTGCTGGTTTGACTACGACCGGGGTGTACTAGGCCGCTGGTGCTTGCCAGTTCACCAAAACGCTACCAAAAAACGTTAGCGATCGCAGGGATCAGGCCTGACTCTGCGAACGCTGCAGTTATGCGTTTAGTGTTTTGTAAGTGTCAGTGATCGATCGATACTGCACTTGGGTGGGCTGGGCCGGGCCGGGCGGAGGGGCAAAACGCAGGTGCTAGCAGGTATCTGGGCTGATCCCGCTAACACTGCGTTTTTGGGAACCCTAAACTGCTGGTGACGCTAGTATAGATCTGATCGGATCAGATATTGATGCGATCAGATACTATACCACTAAGGGAGGTGTACGGTGCGTGCGTGGGTGTTAGCGGTACTGGCGCTAATCTGACGCTGCCTGGGGCTGGTGCTTGCCAGTTCACCAAAACGCTGCAAAAAAAACTGTTAGCGATCGCAGGGATCAGGCCTGACTCTGCGAACGCTGCAGTTATGCGTTTAGTGTTTTGTAAGTGTCAGTGATCGATCGATACTGCACTTGGGTGGGCTGGGCTGGGCCGGGCGGAGGGGCAAAACGCAGGTGCTAGCAGGTATCTGGGCTGATTCCGCTAACACTGTGTTTTTGGGAACCCTAAACTGCTGGGGACGCTAGTATAGATCTGATCGGATCAGATATTGATCCGTTCAGATACTATACCACTAAGGGAGGCGTATGCTGCGTGCGTGGGTGTTAGCGGTACTGGCGCTAACCTGACGCCTGGGGCTGGTGCTTGCCAGTTCACCAAAATGCTACCAAAAAAACTGTTAGCGATCGCAGGGATCAGGCCTGACTCTGCGAACGCTGCAGTTATGCGTTTAGTGTTTTGTAAGTGACAGTGATCGATCGATACTGCACTTGGGTGGGCTGGGCGGAGGCACAAAACGCAGGTGCTAGCAGGTATCTGGGCTGATCCCGCTAACACTGCGTTTTTGGGAACCCTAAACTGCTGGGGACGCTAGTATAGATCTGATCGGATCAGATATTGATCCGATCAGATACTATACCACTAAGGGAGGTGTATGCTGCATGCGTGGGTGTTAGCGGTACTGGCGCTAATCTGACGCTGCCTGGGGCGACGCATATCACCGCCGGGCGATCAGGGGGCTAAACCTTTATTCGGTAATAAACGGCGGGTGCCCTGACACTATAAAAAATAAACGAACTAACCAGCATCATCCGTAACGGTTATACAGTGATCAGTGGTGAAAGGGTTAACTAGGGGGCAATCAAGGGGTTAAAACATTTATTAGGTAGTATATGGGGGTCCCTGACGCTATAAAACGCTGACGGCGAACCTAAATATTTACCTCACTAACTAGCGTCACCAGCGACACTAATACAGCGATCAGAAAAATGATCGCTTAGCGACACTGGTGACAGGGAGTGATCAAGGGGTTAAAACTTTATTAGGGGGGGTTAGGGGGGTACCCTAGACCTAACGGGGGGTAATACTCACTGTCCCAACACTGTAACTGTCACAAACTGACACTATGCAGTAATCAGAAAAAAAAAAAAAAAAAAAACTGCTGGTGTCAGTTTGTGACAGGGGGGGGGGTGATTGGGGGGGGATCGGGGGGCGATCGGGGGGGGGATCGGGGTGTTTTGTGTGCCTGGCATGTTCTACTGTGTGTGTGTGTGTTGTGCACTCACATAGATGTCTTCTCTCCTCGGGCCGGAACGGAAAATACCGACCCGAGGGGAGATGACATCACTTCCTTTGCTGCTGTTTAGCATACAGCAGCAAAGGAGTGTTCTCATTGGCCGGCGGCGATCGCGAGGGGGGGGCCACGAACGGATGGTCTCCCCCTCATCACCGATCGCCGCTGGACAAAAGACGACCGCCTCGGGCACCGGGGGGGGGTCCGATCGGACCCCCCACCCGCGGAAGGCAAATCACGTATATGTACGTGATTTTGCCTGTCCGTGCCACTTTGCCGACGTACATCGGCGTGAGGCGGTCGTCAAGTGGTTAAAATACACTATTTACTGCTACGAGTGGTCTTGCTGGAGCAGCTAATGGAGGAGAGTGTTCCTGATTGCCGCCTCTGAAAATTCAACTACCTGGCGTGGAGGGAAGTCTGTCTCTACTCAAAGACCAGCTGTTCCTGACCCCGAGAGGAGTTTTGTTCAGGTTCGCATGATCTCTGTGGTGGGGATCCATCAAATCTAGTAAGCAGCCCCCTTTTCCTATTTCTGCACTGTCTTAGAAGATTTACTGAAGACTTAAAGTGGAATCACACCTCCGGTTTATGATACCATCATTTTCCATATGAACTATAATTTTTTCATTTCTTTAGATTCACATTACTATTTGGTTTTAATTTGAGTAGCGCACTGAACTTTTTTTTTATACTGTACAAAACCTCATGTTCAAGGTTTTTTAGTTGCAGCACTTAGGATTATTTATGTTTCATATATTTGCGATTTTGTGTGTTTTTTATGCACTTTAAAATAGATTTTCACTAATTTAAATTTCACATTGGTTTATCACAGTTGGGGGTAGCGCGGAACGTTTACCATATAATTTAGCAATAAAAACCTGACAAGAATTTAAAAATGTCCACTCTCTATTTAAAAAGAAAAACATTGGCTTTAGTTACATTTTAATTGTCATGTATATAGTGGTTTTAAGAGGATGGTTTTGATAGACCATATGTGCAAATAAGGTATAATTTTTTATTTTTTAACAATACCAAATTGGGCCTCAGTCCCTTTTCTATTAGATTGTGCGATAGTTGTTTACTTTCTTCGCTAAAAATGGAGTACACTGTTAAGGCCTTGTTTAAACATTCCAATGATCTTTACCAAATTCTAACCTCATGTAAAAGACCATGAGATAAATCGGATATATGCCTTGAGGCATACATTAATTCTTACAAAGGCATTACTTTCATCTATGCCAATAGAATAGAGATACTGTGAAATCTATTGCATCAAAATGATCTTAGTTCTTCATCATGGCTAAAATGGAACCAGAGTCCTCCTATTGCTGATGGAGGGATGTGGAGTGGGTCATCCTGGTTTGCTATGTATGATTGATATAAAAGGCAACATTGGCCTATTTGTATAAACTTACTTGCCTCTATTTTATAAACAGGTTTTTATATCACTATCTGGTACATACAATCCAATTATACATGTATCTCAGTTGGAATCTAGATATACCTAGGTAATGCCACACTGACGGTGATATCTAGATTCCAACATAGAATTGTCCCTGTGGTTGGGGATCAATTCAGACTTTCCTAATGTGACACCTTGTCTCTAGTTGAGATATACACAACATATAAGTTTCCATGCAACTGGGGTAGACTAGATAAGCTGAAAGAATTTCTTCATTAAATACATTGTATTATAGACCACCAGTGATACAACAAAGCACTTTATACATACAGTCTCTATTTATGATGGCAATCTAACAAATTAAGCAAGCAGCCACATCACTGAGTAATGTTTTTCCTCTGATGAAGCAGAAAGTAAACATGAAACATGGCGAGAAATGTGGTACATACTGCCAGACTGGATAAAGCATAAAACACTAAGACCCATACATGCATGCATGTACCTTTAAATTAATGCAATGGACTTTAAGGTTCAAGTAGGATAAGGCATGTCAAATTTACAAAGTTTTAATGCCAGGATAAGGATCTTAATTTTCAGCAATGGTACTGTAGTTTTCAACTCTTTTTGCACTAATCCAAAAATGACTTGTTACATTGTATAAAGTAAAGCTCCTTGTCCTGGTGTGTTAGCTTTGTGAGCCCGTTAGAATTTGTACTAATTGCTTTTTTACTTTCAATACATTTTTATTAGAGATATAAATGGACATAGAAAACAAGCAAGGATTGTCATACACATCTGAGCATAAAAGATACACCAGTAACCTGGCCATATAAGGATAAAGAGAGCCAAATGTAGTCCATCAGCATAGTCACAAAATACTTTCCAAAAACAAAAGGTAAGTCAATATAGCTAAGTCCCAGCTTCAAAACTTGTTTGTATTTCTAAATAGGCCATAATAGCTATTCCAGATCTCCAAGCGATAAAAATAGAAAGGTGAGACTTAGAAAAGCAGAACTAAAATTCCAAGAAGGAGAAAAGTAGGAAAGAGGAAGGGGGAATCCCAAGGATAATGAAAGTCACCAGCTTTGTAACCCATGATTCTGTAGTACTCATAAGTCAACATGGCGTTAATGAGCCTAAGGACTCCAGATTTTCTCAAATCATATCCGAGAATTATGGATTATGCTAGCCAGTTTTTCATCTACGATCTATGAAACCTTTTTCTGTACCTGGGATATTGGGAGCGAAGTCTTCTCCCAGTACGTAGCAATGGGGAACTTGGCAGCCAAAAGAAAAAACAATGCCAATTTCTGAGTAGCTTGAGGCTACATCTCAATGGGTTCATTCAACAGTGCTACATCAGGAGATTGTGAAATGGAGACTCCAGTCACCTGTCTCAGGAGGGCAAGCACCTTATTTTAAAAGCCACCTAATCGGGGGTCTTCCCACCAAACACTGTGCCCTGCATGTGACACCCCCTAAAGCACAATGGTTTTTGGTATAGTTTTAACAGACGTATTGATTACTATTTTTATATTTATTTTATATCTACAGTGCCTTGAAAAAGTATTCAAACCCTTGAATTTTTAGGGATTTTATTGGATAGACCACCACAAAGTGGCACATAATTGTGAAGTGGAAGGAAAATGATAAATGGTTTTCAAATTCTTTTACAAATAAATATCTGAAAAGTGTGACGTGCATTTGTATTCATCCCCTTTACTCTGATACCCCTAACTAAAATCTACTGTAACAGAAGCCAATCCCCCCGACGACGTCCTATCGTGGCGAAACGGGTAGGATGGGCCTGTGATACTGACCTCATCACGTTTTGTCTCTTCGGAGATTGATGGTACAGCAAGCAGTAGACGGAGGAAGCCCAAGGAGACGCCGATACTCTGAGCCATTGTGTCACACAGCGCATTTAAGATCTTTGTCCTGTAAGTGCAATCTATTTGAGCGTATTAAATTATTCTCTTAAATACTACACTATGGGCGCATTTCTTGTTTATGTCTTTGAGTGACACGGAGCCAGCAGTTTGGGACATCCTTATAGGTTTTTGGGAGACCAAATTCCATGAGCTTGGTGAGACCGCTTTGGTGGTCATTTTTGCGGGTAAGGAGACTACATACTCGCTTTGGGTGCAAAGCCTTTTGGAGGAAGGGATCTTTTCTTCACGATTTTGTGTTAACATCTTGTCTCATCACCTGCATAGACATCCCATTTGGTACTGTGTTTCAGTTTTACTCTTACTTCTTATTTTTTATTTTTTATATTTTTTTATTTTTTATCTCTGTATCTTTTGGGGATTTAGCCTTTATAGATTTTTTTCATTCATGCTTTTGTGAATTTCCTTCATTTATTTATTAATATATACTGAGTTAACTCATATGAGCACCTTTTTAGGTTTCACACAATTCATTTTTGGTGTTTATTATCAATCAATTTTAGTTTATGAGCACATTATTTTGTTGCTATTAGCATTCACCATTGTTAACCACTTGAGCCCCGGACCATTATGCTGCCTAAGGACCAGAGGTCTTTTTCCAATTTGGCACTGCGTCGCTTTAACTGCTAATTGCGCGATCATGCAATGCTGTACCCAAACGAAATTTGCGTCCTTTTCTTCCCACAAATAGAGCTTTCTTTTGATGGTATTTGATCACCTCTGCAGTTTTTATTTTTTGCGCTATAAACGGAAAAAGACCGAAAATTTTGAAAAAAAATGATATTTTCTACTTTTTGTTATAAAAAAAATCCAATAAACTAAATTTTAGTCATACATTTAGGCCAAAATGTATTTGGCCACATGTCTTTGGTAAAAAAAATGTCAATAAGCATATATTTATTGGTTTGCGCAAAAGTTATAGCGTCTACAAACTAGGGTACATTTTCTGTAATTTACACAGCTTTTAGTTTATGACTGCCTATGTCATTTCTTGAGGTGCTAAAATGGCAGGGCAGTACAAACCCCCCCCCCAAATGACCCCATTTTGGAAAGTAGACACCCCAAGGAAATTGCTGAGAGGCATGTTGAACCCATTGAATATTTATTTTTTTTGTCCCAAGTGATTGAATAATGACAAAAAAAAAAAAATATTTACAAAAAGTTGTCACTAAATGATATATTGCTCACACAGGCCATGGGCCTATGTGGAATTGCACCCCAAAATACATTCAGCTGCTTCTCCTGAGTATGGGGATACCACATGTGTGGGACTTTTTGGGAGCTTAGCCGCGTACGGGGCCCCGAAAACCAAGCACCGCCTTCAGGATTTCTAAGAGTGTAAATTTTTGATTTCACTCTTCACTGCTTATCACAGTTTCGGAGGCCATGGAATGCCCAGGTGGCACAAAACCCCCCCAAATGACCCCATTTTGGAAAGTAGACACCCCAAGCTATTTGCTGAGAGGCATGGTGAGTATTTTGCAGCTCTCATTTGTTTTTGAAAATGAAGAAAGACAAGAAAAAACTTTTTTTTTTTTCTTTTTTCAATTTTCAAAACTTTGTGACAAAAAGTGAGGTCTGCAAAATACTCACTATACCTCTCAGCAAATAGCTTTGGGTGTCTACTTTCCAAAATGGGGTCATTTGGGGGGGGTTTGTGCCACCTGGGCTTTCCATGGCCTCCGAAACTGTGATAGGCAGTGAAGAGTGAAATCAAAAATTCACGCCCTTAGAAAGCCTGAAGGCGGTGCTTGGTTTTCGGGGTCCCGTACGCGGCTAGGCTCCCAAAAAGTCTCACACATGTGGTATCCCCGTACTCAGGAGAAGCAGCAGAATGTATTTTGGGGTGTAATTTCACATATTCCCATGGCATGTTTGAGCAATATATCATTTAGTGACAACTTTGTGCAAAAAAAAAAAAAAAAAAAAATTTGTCTCTTTCCCGCAACTTGTGTCGCAATATAAAATATTCCATGGACTCGACATGCCTCTCAGCAAATAGCTTGGGGTGTCTACTTTCCAAAATGGGGTCATTTGGGGGGGTTTTGAACTGTCCTGGCATTTTATGCACAACATTTAGAAGCTTATGTCACACATCACCAACTCTTCTAACCACTTGAAGACAAAGCCCTTTCTGACACTCATTGTTTACATGAAAAAGTTATTTTTTTTTTGCAAAAAAATTACTTTGAACCCCCAAACATTATATATATTTTTTAAAGCAAATGCCCTACAGATTAAAATGGTGGGTGTTTCATTTTTTTTTTTTCACACAGTATTTGCGCAGCGATTTTTCAAACGCATTTTTTGGGGAAAAAACACACTTTTTTAAATTTTAATGCACTAAAACACACTATATTGCCCAAATGTTTGATGCAATAAAAAAGATGATCTTAGGCCGAGTACATGGATACCAAACATGACATGCTTTAAAATTGCGCACAAACGTGCAGTGACAACAAAATAAATACATTTTTAAAAGCCTTTAAAAGCCTTTACAGGTTACCACTTTAGATTTACAGAGGAGGTCTACTGCAAAAATTACTGCCCTCGATCTGACCTTCGCGGCGATACCTCACATGCATGGTGCAATTGCTGTTTACGTTTGACGACAGACCGCCGCTTGCGTTCGCCTTAGCACGAGAGCAGGGGGCGACAGGGGTGCTTTTTTTTTTTTTTTTTTTTTTCTTTATTATTTTTTTTGCTTTTTTATCTTATTTTTAAACTGTCCCTTTCATTTTTTTTTTTTTTAATCATTTTTATTGTTATCTCGGGGAATGTAAATATCCCCTATGATAGCAATAGGTAGTGACAGGTACTCTTTTTTGAAAAAATTGGGGTCTATTAGACCCTAGATCTCTCCTCTGCCCTCAAAGCATCTGATGACACCAAGATCGGTGTGATAAAATGCTTCCCCAATTTCCCAATGGCGCTATTTACATCCGGCGAAATCTAAGTCATAAAATGCTCGTAGCTTCTGGTTTCTTAGGCCATAGAGATGTTTGGAGCCACTCTGGTCTCTGATCAGCTCTATGGTCAGCTGGCTGAATCACCGGCTGCATTCTCAGGTTCCCTGTTGAGACAGGAGAGCCAGAGAAAAACACGGAAGACGGTGGGGGGGGGGGGCTTTCCCTCCCACGGCTTGTAAAAGCAGTCTAGAGGCTAATTAGCCACTAGGATTGCTTTTACATGAAAGCCGACCGCTGGCTGAAAATAATGATACCAAGATGATACCTAAACCTGCAGGCATCATTCTGGTATAACCATTCAAAGTTGTGAATGGCGTACCTGAAGACAAAAAAATGGTTAACAATAAAGCACAGTAAACGGTAAAGTATAAAAAATTGCATACCTGAAAAGCAAACATGATAAAACATAATAACAATAAAACATTGCAGAATAGAATACAGTAAAAAAGAGCAGAACAAGAGAGAGAGAGAATAGAGAGAGAGAGAACAATAAAACGACAACTATTTTTTTTTATTTTATATATATATTTTTTTTTTTACACTTTTTTTGTAACTAACTTTTATAACTGTAACCGGTTCCAGGTTCGGGTCTCTCAAAATGCGATGGCATCTTGGGAGACCCTGTGAAAGTGTGCCTAGTCTGTGCAATGCTGTACCCTACGCTAATACTCAACTAATGAATGGTAGCATTCAAAACATTCACCAATGCAAAGACCAGGATTGTCAGGACAGGAGGGACAATAATAGAGGGTGTCACGCCTATATTCGCGCTTGCTGCAGACACGACATCTTTTTTGGGGGTTCGTTGGGTAGGGGTACTCGGGAGGACATAAAGAAAATGCCTCTCATGCAGCCGACTGCATTTGGTTGGGGATGTGAATGGGGGAAGTACGGGCGCTGCAGAAGCGGTGGGTTCCCAATTAGGATTGGCGAATGCAGCAGGAAGGGCATTATGGGCACGACGGGCCTGTGTTTGTCTTCTTGGTGGCAGCGGGACACTACTTGTGCTTGCCACCTCACCAGCTTGAACTGCACTTATGGGACTCGCCACGTCACCAAGTGTTATTGCAGTGCTGGTTTGACTACGACCAGGGTGTACTAGGCCGCTGGCGCTTGCCAGTTCAATAAAAAGCTACCAAAAAAACTGTTAGCGATCGCAGGGATCACGCCTGACTCTGCGAACGCTGCAGTTATGCGTTAAGTGTTTTGTAAGTGACAGTGATCGATCGATACTGCACTTGGGTGGGCTGGGCCGGGCGGAGGGGCAAAATGCAGGTGCTAGCAGGTATCTGGGCTGATCCCGCTAACACTGCATTTTTGGGAACCCTAAACTGCTGGGGACGCCAGTATAGATCTGATCGGATCAGATATTGATCCGTTCAGATACTATACCACTAAGGGAGGTGTACGGTGCGTGTGTGGGTGTTAGCGGTACTGGCGCTAATCTGACGCTGCTTGGGGCTGGTGCTTGCCAGTTCACCAAAATACTACCAAAAAAACTGTTAGCGATCGCAGGGATCAGGCCTGACTCTGAGAACGCTGCAGTTATGCATTTAGTGTTTTGTAAGTGTCAGTGATCGATCGATACTGCACTTGGGTGGGCTGGGCTGGGCCGGGCGGAGGGGCAAAACGCAGGTGCTAGCAGATATCTGGGCTGATCCCGCTAACACTGCGTTTTTGGGAACCCTAAACTGCTGGGGACGCTAGTATAGATCTGATCGGATCAGATATTGATCCGTACAGATACTATACCACTAAGGGAGGCGTATGCTGCGTGCGTGGGTGTTAGCGGTACTGGCGCTAATCTGACGCTGCCTGGGGCGACGCATATCACCGCCGGGCGATCAGGGGGCTAAACCTTTATTAGGTAATAAACGGCGGGTGCCCTGACACTATAAAAAATAAACAAACTAACCAGCGTCACCCGTAACAGTTATACGGTGATCAGTGGTGAAAGGGTTAACCAGGGGGCAATCAAGGGGTTAAAACATTTATTCGGTAGTATATGGGGGTCCCTGTCGCTATAAAACACTGACGGCGAACCTAAATATTTAGGTCCCTAACTAGCGTCACCAGCGACACTAATACAGCGATCAGAAAAATGATCGCTTAGCGACACTGGTGACAGGGGGTGATCAAGGGGTTAAAACTTTATTAGGGGGGTTTAGGGGGGTATCCTAGACCTAAAGGGGGGTAATACTAACTGTCCCAACACTGTAACTGTCACAAACTGACACCAATGCAGTAATCAGAAAAAAAAAAAAAAAAACTGCTGGTGTCAGTTTGTGACGGGGGGGGGGGTGATTGGGGGGTGATTGGGGGGGGGATCGGGGGGCGATCGGGGGGGGGATCGGGGGGTTTAGTGTGCCTGGCATGTTCTACTGTGTTGTGTAGTGTTGGTGCACTCACATACCTGTCTTCTCTCCTCGGGCCGGAACGGAAATTACCGAGCCGAGGAGAGATGACATCATTTCCTTTGCTGCTGTTTAGCATACAGCAGCAAAGGAATGATGTGATTGGCCGGCGGCGATCGCGAGGGGGGGCCACGAACGGATGGCCTCCCCCTCACCTCTGATCGCCGCTGGACAAAAGACGACCGCCTCGGGCACCGGGGGGGGGGTCCGATCGGACCCCCCCACCCGCAGAAGGCAAATCACGTATATGTACGTGATTTTGCCTGTCCGTGCCACCTTGCCGACGTAAATCGGCGTGAGGCGGTCGTCAAGTGGTTAAATTTGAGTTTGACACTAACTTAAATATAATTTTTTTTGCAGTTTTTCAATTTTTATGTATTTGAACTCTGCCTTAGTTTTTCACTTTTAATTTCAGGTTTTTCACCATTTCTGAATATTTGAAAGTAATTTTACAATTTCTGTTTCTTATTATTGGATATATACACTGTTACTAGTGCTGCACCCACCCCGTTTTTCATTGTTGAAAGAAAGCCATAAGAAGTCCCGTTTGCAGTTTGCGAAAAACCATGTGGGGGACATGGCAAACATGAGGAAGAAGACCAAATATTTACTTTTTGGCCTAAAAGTAAAACGCTTTATGTGGCAGAAAACTAACACAGCACATCACCCTGAACACCCCATCCCCACTGTGAAACATTGCGGTGGCAGCATTACGTTGTGGGGATGCTTTTCTTCAGAAGGTACAGGGAAGCTGGTCAAAGTTCATGGGAAGATGGATGGAGCCAAATACAGGGCAATCTTAGAGGAAAACCTCTTATGCCGCATACACACGAGCAGAATGATCGTCAGAAAAAGTCCAACGGAAGCTTTTCATCGTCTATTTCGATCGTGTGTATGCCTCATCTGACTTTTTTTTTTTTCCGAAAATTCTGACGGACCTAGAAATGGAATATGTTCTAAATATTTCCGACGGAACCAATTCTTATCGGGAAACCCGCTCAGCTGTATGCTGGACCAAAAATTATGCATGCTCTTGGCTACTGGCTATTGCACTTCCTTTTTCTAGTCCTGTCGTACGTGTTGTATGTCACTGTGTTCTGGATAGTCGGACTTTGGTGTGACCATGTGTAGGCAAGACCGCTTGAGCGGAATTCCGTCGGAGTTCCGTAAGAGAAACCTTTGGAGTCTATTCCGACGGCAAAATGGGTCGTGTGTACAGGAAATTAGAGTCAGCAAAAGACTTGAGACTGGGGCAGAGGTTCACCTTCCAGCAGGACAATGACGGTAAACATACAGCCAGAGCTACAATGGGAGGGTTAAGATCAAAGCATATTAATGTGTTAGAATGGCCCAGTCAAGCTCCAGACCTACATCCAATTGAGAACCTGTGGCAAGACTTGAAAATTGCTGTTTACAGACGCTCTCCATCCAATCCGACAAAGCTTGAGCTGTTTTGCAAAGAAGAATGGGCAAAAATTTCACTCTCTAGATGTGCAAAACTGGTAGAGACATAAGCAAAAATACTTGCAGCTGTAATTGCAGTGAAGGGTGGTTCTACAAAGTATTGACTCAGAGGGGCTGAATACAAATGCACGCCACACTTTTCACATATTTATTTGTAAAAAAAATTGAAAACCATTTATCATTTTCCTTCTACTTCACGATTATGTGCCACTTTGTGTTGGTCTATCACATAAAATCCCAATAAAAAACATTTACGTTTTTGGTTGTAATATGACAAAATGTGGAAAATTTTAAGGGGTATGAATACTTTTTCAAGGCACTGTATTTATATTTTATATGTATTTGTTGACCTATTTGTTGAGTTTTTTTATCAGATAATATGGTTTCAATGTTTGAGAATATCATTGACTGTAAATATATACTTTGATTCTTAGGCCAATGTTGTGTGGTTATTTAAAGCAAATGTTACACGAAATCACTAAAATCTCAAGGTGTCAAATGTTAATGTAGGTTCAAAAGTCGTTTTCAAAACAATGTGAAGACATTCCCTTTAAATATGACTAATAGGACTTTCATGGTACCACCACAGTCAATTTAACTATAAAATTATCAAAAGTTTATTTGATTAGACTCAATTAAAATCACATAATAAAACATTCCATGCACATCTTCTTGCCATCACAGTATATTCATATATATATGTCCTCCATTTTCTATACAAGTGGTTCCAAACATTTGTTACAATTACAAAGGTGGTGGGTGAAATCTCCACATTTAATGCGTTTCACAAGTCAATGTCTGCTTCTTCAGGAAAGACAGATATTTTTTCATTTGTCTGAAATATCAAGAAGTGCATACATTAAAAACAGAGCACAGAGAAGACGCCTTCATCGAAAGGTAAGTCCACATACCAAGACATAGGCCAGGAGGGGAGAAGACACTCAGTACCAGAGCGGGAAAGCGTCAGGCAGCATATTATAAGTCAACCCCCACTAAAATCCGCTAGAAGGTCTCATACGTCAAAAAGTGCCACATGGTGGCTCCAAGGAGGGGGAACTTTTGATGTATACAGCAGATATAAAGTTTATAGCAGCAGATATAAAGTATTCTGATAATATAAATAATTCTGAGAAGTTATGTTTAGAATAAAGTTCCACAAAGTAAGTGTCAGGAACGTGTGCACTCCTGCTCCATCATAGCTGATGGTTCCAGCATCTTGGTTTTGACTGTGGCATTCTCCTTGTCTGCCTGTCCACCTGCAAGGTGATTGATTGTGGTTAGACTCTGGGTGGAGACCAAACTTGTTATAAGCTAGCCAAGCCTGCAGTCTCATGCTTGTGATAGAGTATGTAATACCTGATCAAGCTGCCTGTTTGTCTGCCCTGCTCTGCTAGATTGGATTTCCCTGTATATGACCTCGGACCAGATAATGACTATTCTCTGAAGTCTGGTTGCATTTTACCTGGACTGCCATTGAACCATTCTGCCTGTCTGCCAACCGCAAGTACCTGTTTGCTTTGCTCAGTTCAGGCATGCCCTGGTGTGGTGGCCAGGCACTATAGCAGTGTGTATAAGTGCTGGGGGCAACCGAGTATTGGTAGTCCTGCTTGCCTTATGGGACAGCTATAGTGTCTGACAACCTTGGGGTAAATGACAGTAATCACTGACAATCTTTGGGATAGCTATTTGTTTACAACCCGTTAAATGGCAGGTGTTTGCAAGCAAAGGCCATCATTCACTGCTAAAATGATTTTCTCTTTTAAGGATAATTACCTTAATGTATGTGCTGGTGTTATTATGTAAGGATCAGCATAATATTTCATAGAGAGTTACTTTAACAAGGCAGCTGAGACCCTGAAGCTCATATTTTTTCTGAAAATAAATTCACTTATTGCCTGCTAATTAGATTGACTTTCTGTTCATTCGGGTAAAGGACAAGGTCACTAATTTTGTTGATGAATTGTAATAGTCATCCAAATTCCACATTGAGATTGGACCTATGATGATTTTCATATTCTGATTCTCATATCATAAGTATCAGGCCAAGAAGTATGCAGCCTTCACTAAAGCCCACATCTGCCTAGTCTACCTGGGCTGTATACCAAGTGACTAGATCACTGTTCACTTTGACATAAAATAGATTTCAGAATTGGACAGTCTTCAGTTAAATGATCTCAGAGGTAGTTACTATTTAACTCCACAGGCGTACTGGAGAAGTTTACATGCCATTTCTCTTTTACTACATAGCCAAAGCTACAGCCCTGATAGTTAATATCTAATGAGATATCAGCTGTACATGGCATTCTGTTTTTATTTTTTTTGGGGGGGGGGGGGGGGGTTAGGCTTGATTTAAATGCCTCAGGCAATTTCTGAACAAGCAACATGCATCACTGTTGTTCATCTGTGGCAGCCACATCTTTCAGTCTGTGGTATGATTGTTGTATTGTTACATCAGAATTGCAAGATTTAAACTACAATTTAAAGCCATGTATGGATACTTTTATTTTTAAAAGTAGAGTATAGTAACAGTAATGGGCACTGACAATCTCTATGCTTTAAGGGCATCACTTTTGTTTATGGCAATCATAAAAAAACAGGCCGTGACAAAAATAAATCTGTTTTTGAAGCTAGAGTAATTTTCGATTTTTTATTAATAATTTTATAAAATACACATAATCTATTTCTCCGTTGGGCATGGGGGAAAACAAACAAATGTATTGACTACTAGTTTAAGAATCTTAAAGCAATATATTCAAGCAGGTGGTGGCAAATGGAAAAATAAACATTGCAAATATATAGGGTATGAGTGCCAAGGTTTTTTGTCAGGGCAGACTTTTTAACTCTGGTACTTTTAAGCAAACAACCTTTGAAACCCAAAAGAACCCCTCAATATTTTCTGTTTTTTTTTCCTGTTTCACACATAAAAATAATGCAAATGTAAATATGCTGATTCGAAGTGGTGGTATTTCTGCTTATCAGCCCTGGATTAAAAATTATATTGAATCTGTGCTCAGAGTAGGGACATAAACATATTTACATATTCTTAAAAAAGCAGTAAGAATGCTTAAGCATTCAGCGAGGAGCAAGTTGTTTAATTTAAATGAAAGGATAGTATTAAAAATACACAATTGTTTTAAATAGCATGCTGGGGAGATGCCCTAAACCTGTATGTGAAATGGTGTCCCTGTAGGATGTCCTTCAACAAAAGTGTACTTGCATGCACAAAGTTTCTGTGTCTATAGTGTTAATTTCCTCTAGATGGCGCATTTGTGCTTATTTCTCCCATCATGCATTATTACATGTCTCTTCCTGTTTTTTCTTGCAACTGAAAGGAGATTGAACAGTGCAGTCATCCCAAGGTTTAAACTGGGTTTTTTTGTGTCTAAAGTAAGCCATCTGACTAAGAAACTTCAAGATACAAACCCCTCTTTAAGCTCACAAGCAGGCAAAAGTTGTATGTAGATTTATTTCTAGTTATGAGTTTCAAGTCATGTTTGTTTTTTGTCCTTCCTATTTGTTCTCTTTATTTAGTTCTACGGTGTTGATGTAAGTGTCGGTGTAAGAACTTGATACATACATTAAACATCTGTGAGCCTTCTCATTGTGACTAAGGAGCGGCATAGTAGAACACTTCACTGCGAAGGTCATGAAACCGTGAAGCTGCACACAGAAATTGGCTAGCAAGGAAAGCCATACGTTTGATAAGGGAAGTACAACATTGGAAACGATCGCAATTAATTCACTGAGGCAGGTAGTAGCAAGTAAAGACTGACCAAGCATGCACCTTTAATACGAAACAGATTAACATGTCAGACACAAGTGAAAATACAGTGCTGTCCAATCAGTCAGTCCTGCAGACCTTATTGCGCAAGATGTTGTCGATACAGAGCAAGCCAACCCCACCACAGCAAGCAGAAATAGCAGCACAAATGCAACAGCCCAAGGTGAGCTCAGATAATACACAGCTCCAGACATTAGAAGAAGTCAATGTACACGCACACTCACCGAAAAAGGTAAAGCACTGCAAGATGTTAAATTAAATCCTCCAATAAAGGATTTCGAACAGAAATATAGGAGCTGGAAATATCATATCAATGGTTTGAAAAGAGGCCTCAAGAAAAGTGATAATGCAGAACTGATTATTGAAGTTGTGAGCACAATCAATGCCACTCAGTCAGAGGTTGACCATATTTATGGTGACATAAGAAGCAGCACAAGCCCTGAACCTGAAATTCAGAAAAAAATGACACTTGTTTTGCAATCACTAACACTGCAAATGAAAGGGTTCAACACTTTCTCATCGAAGGTCCAGAAGACATAACCTGGCCTGATTCAGAGTCAGTGTTTAAAAACTACTGTGTTCAGCATCATTTCAGCAACCTCCAGTAAGTTAACCACTTCCCATCCGGCCTATAGCAAAATGACGGCCGGGCGGTGGTTCATTTATCCTGACTGGGCATCATATGCCCGTGGGGGCTCGCAGCGCGGTGATCGGTGGTGCGGCGTGTCAGTCTGACACGTGGCTACACCGATCTCGGTAAAGAGCCTCTGATGGACATGTCCAATCACGGCTGATCACAGTGTAAACAGTAAGAGCTGTTTATCATCTTTTCCTTACTCGCGTCTGACAGACGCGAGTCGAGGAGAGCAGATCGGCGGCTCTCCTGACAGGGGGGTCTGTGCTGATTGTTTATCAGCACAGCCCCCCCGCGGATGTCCATACTGGACCACCAGGGATGCCGCCAGGACCACCAGGGCGCCCACCACACATTGATGAGCAGGTATGCCATCCTCCATGGCCACCAGGGATGCCACACAGTACTCTAAAAGATGCCAATCAGTGCACACAAATGGTGCCAGTCAGTGCCCACTATGAATGCCTTCCAGGTGTCTCCTCATCAGTAATGCCCAGCAGTGCCACCCATCAGTGTCCATCAGTGTCCCCCATCAGTGTCCATCAATGCCACCTACCAGTGCCCATCGTGTCCATCAGTGCCCACCTATCAGTGCCCATTCATGCCACCTATCAGTGCCACCCATAAATACTCATCAGTGCAGCCTTTGAGTGCCACCTATCAGTGCCCATCGGTGCCACCTATGAGTGCCCTTCAGTGCCGCCTCTCAATACCCATCAGTGCTGCATACCAGTGCCACCCATCAGTGCCCATATGTGCCACCTATCAGTGCCCATCATCAGTGCCACCTCATTGGTGCCACCTCATCAATGCCCATCAGTGCCGCCTTATCAGTGCCCATCAGTGCAGCCTTATCAATGCCCATCAGTGAAGGAGAAAACGTACTTATTTAAAAAATTTTATAACAGAAACTAAGAAAAACTTTATTTTTTCTTCTAAATTTTTGGTCTTTTTTTATTTGTTGCGCAAA
This sequence comes from Aquarana catesbeiana, assembly GCF_042186555.1. Classification (NCBI taxonomy): domain Eukaryota; kingdom Metazoa; phylum Chordata; class Amphibia; order Anura; family Ranidae; genus Aquarana; species Aquarana catesbeiana. The sequence goes on from NC_133329.1 coordinate 294,407,934, forward strand.
AGATAAAAACCCCAGTAGTGATCAAATACCACCCAAAGAAAGCTCTATTTGTGTGAACAAAATGTTAAAAAATCTGTTTGGGTACAGTATAGCATGACCGTGCAATTGTCCTTCAAAGTGCGACAGCGCTGAAAGCTAAAAATTGGCCTGGGCAGGAAGAGGTGAAAGTGCCTGGTATTGAAGTGGTTAAGGTTTGTTTCCAAGATGTCCAGTCAGTCTTCTCACGAATCACTGCAGACAAAACAAAAAGCAGCAGCTGAAGTAGCAGCTGCACAAGAGGTGATTAAATGAAGACACAACATCAACATGAAAAATAAATTTGAAAACTTGAGGCAGAGGATGTGAGGTCAACAGCAGAGAGAGATGCCCAAGAAAGAGAAATACAAGCAGAGAATGCAAGAAAAAGAGCACAATTTATATCAGAAAGCACCAGTAGAAAAATTAAGTTGGAAGAGAAGACGAAAGAAGTGGAACAATTGGAGGTACTAAAAAGGCACAATGCCGCACAAGCAAGGCTACAAGTGTATGCTGGAAGCATCAAAAGCGAGGGTGAAGAACAACGTTCTGTTACTTTTCCTCAACGAACACAGGAAGGTTATTTTTCTCAACCAAATGCTCCTTCTACTCTTCCTTAGCCAGTCCTGCTCACTAAGGCCCCATTCACACTAGCGCGTTTTTTGATGCATTTTGCATTTTGCAGAAATGCACGGGAATTTTTTAACATGGGTTCCTATGGAACATGTTCACATCAATGCTTTTTTGTATCTCTGCGTTTTTGGAAAGGGTCGGGGACTTTTTTTCATGCAAAAAGCAGCGTTTTGCATGTAATGGTTTTCAATGGACAAGCATCAAAAACGCAAGTGCACCGTTTTTGCAGCGTTTTTGATGCGTTTTTGGTGCGTTTTTGCCGTTTTTTTTTATTTTTTTTTTTTTTTTGTAATTTTTTTTTTAAGACTGTAAAAAAAAAATGAAAAAAAAAAAAAAAAAAAAAACGCAAAACGCAAATCGCGGCAAAAACGCGGCAAAAACGCGGCTCAAAAACGTGCCAAGCATGAAAAAAAAACCTCCAAAAACGCTCAAAAGCAACATGCATAGGTGTGAATCCAGCCTAATGCTGGCCATACACTATACAGAAAATCGGCCGAACCCATTTTCGAAAAACGAACGTTCGACCGTGACCGCAAACGATCGTGCCATCATATAATGACCGATAATCTGTTCAGTGGACATGAATAAATAATTTTGTGTTCGTTTTTTTACATATACCTAGTGCAGGCAGTTCGGACGGGAAACACATTAACCTTGCAATTTATCGTACGTTCGGCAGAAATTTTCCAAACATGCCGTTCGTTTTTTTTTCCACAAAAACGTCACAAACGATTATCGATTTGTACCCACTAACTTGCCGAAAAACGAACGAAGTGTCCATACGAACGATTTTTCGGCCGATTTTCTGTATAGTGTATGGCCAGCATTAGGCTGGATTCACACCTATGCATGTTGCTTTTGAGCGTTTTTGGAGGTTATTTTTTCATGCTTGCCACGTTTTTGAGCAGCGTTTTTGCCGCGATTTTGCCGCGATTTGCGTTTTGCGTTTTTTTTACAGTTTTTTTTTTACAGTCTTAAAAAAAAAAAACGGCAAAAACGCATCAAAAACGCTGCAAAAACGCTGCAAAAACGCTGCAAAAACGCTGCACTTGCGTTTTTGATGCTTGTCCATTGAATTCTATTACATGCAAAACGCTGCATTTTGCATGAAAAAAAGTCCCTGACCCTTTCCAAAAATGCAGAGAAACAAAAAGGCATTGATGTGAACATGTTCCATAGGAACCCATGTTAAAAAATTCCCATGCATTTCTGCAAAATGCAAAATGCATCAAAAAACGCGCTAGTGTGAATGGAGCCTAAAGTCACAGCTCCTTTAAACCAACCCCTTGTTACCCCTCAAAGGGTTCCATTTACCCAAGGTCCTGTCCCTCAGTCAGCTATATTTACTACCTCCCATAAAGCTTCTAATGACCTTGTGAAAGCACTCGCAATTACAGCCAATAGGATTCCAATTACAGAACCTGTTGTTTTCTTTGGAGATCCTCTGAAGTATAATGACTGGAAGCTGTCTTGTCAGATATTAATTGACCGCAAGAACTTGCCAGCCCAAGAAAAGCTTTTCTTTTTACGCAAGTTTGTAAGTGGCCTAGCAAAGAGAGCCATTGAAGGACACTTCTTGGTTGGAACAGAAACCGCTTATCGGGCTGCCTGGGACATACTTGATGATAGATTTGGTAATCCATTTGTAGTTAGAAAAACCTATCATGACAAAATACAAGCAAGGCATAAGATTGACACCAAGGACCGCAAAGATCTCCGTGAATTTGTAGATTTCCTAAGCAGCGTTGAGTCAGCCATGCCTTACAGTATGTTCAAGGTTTACAAGCTCTAAATGACTGCATTGAAAATCAAAGGATAGCAGCCAAGATACCAGAGGGATTGAGTTGGAACAGAGCTGTCACAAGGTTCCAAGATGAATACAGAGCATTCCCTGATCAGGTACTTTGTCTAATTTCTCAACAAAGAAGCTAGAATTGCATTCAACCCAATTACCTCGCTGCAAGCAATAAAGCCAACAGAACAAGAAAGATCTAAGCAAACAGATCAAGATTATTTTACGTCTCAACGCAATCACAGTTCAAGTGCCAAAACCTTTAATACTAGTTCTAGTGAAAGGACTAGCATCATGCGTGCCTATTGTAAGAGACATGGCCACACTCTTCATAAGTGTCGCAAGCTTGTGGAAAGACCAGCTTGCGACACTTATGAAGTTTGTACAGCCAAAGAAGTTGTGCTTTGGCTGCCTTAAAATCGGTCATAGCTCCAAAAATTGCACCTCCAGAAGTGTGTGTGATAAATGTGAAAGGCGTCGCCCAACATGCCTACATCAAGATCGGGAGAATAAAGATCAAGAACAAAGAGTCAGGCTCGATTCACACCTATGCATGTTGCTCTTGAGCGTTTTTGGAGGTTTTTTTTTCATGCTTGGCACGTTTTTGAGCAGCGTTTTTGTAGCGTTTTTGTGGCGTTTTTGCCGCGATTTGCGTTTTGCGTTTTTTTTTTTCATTTTTTTTTTACAGTCTTAAAAAAAAATTACAAAAAAAAATAAATAAATAAATAAAAAAAACCCGGCAAAAACGCACCAAAAACGCATCAAAAACGCTGCAAAAACGGTGCACTTGCGTTTTTGATGCTTGTCCATTGAAATCCATTACATGCAAAACGCTGCTTTTTGCATGAAAAAAAGTCCCCGACCCTTTCCAAAAACGCAGAGATACAAAAAAGCATTGATGTGAACATGTTCCATAGGAACCCATGTTAAAAAATTCCCATGCATTTCTGCAAAATGCAAAATGCATCAAAAAACGCGCTAGTGTGAATGGAGCCTCAGAACCAATCCAGATCAGACAAAGGCCAATCCTGGACCTGCAGAAAGTATAGCTGATTCACAGAAGACACAAGAGTCCATACAAGTGACCAAGAAAGAGTTGTCCAAGAAAGAAGTAACACTCATACCTCATCAATTATTCCACTATATGTCTCAACAATAACTGAACCAAAGAAAGAAATTCTAGTGTACGCTTTGCTTGACACCCAGAGTGACACTACTTTCATCCTAAAGATACAGCTAAAATGCTTGATATTAACCGCTTAATTCCCAGCGTATTGTCAAATGACATCCGCAGATGGAATCTCCCATCCTGGGCAGGCGTCATATGATGTCCTCCGCTTCCAACCGGTAAAGGGGTGTGCACGCACGCTGCGTCACTGAGGAGCTGATGTGCGTGCCCGGCTGCCGCGATGTCCGCTGGGCACCCGCAATCGCTCCTGACAGTGCAGGAACGTGGATCTGAGTGTGTAAACACAAATCCACGTTCTGTCAGGGGAGAGGAGACAGATTGTGTGTTCCTTGTATATAGGAACACCGATCGGTCTCCTCCCCCAGTCAGCCCCATCCCCCCACAGTTAGAAAACACAGTGAGGGAACACATTTAACCCCTTGATCGCCCCTAGTGTTAACCCCTTCCCTGCCAGTGACATTTATACAGTAATCAGTGGCTATTTATAGCACTGATCGCTGTATAAATGTCAATGGTTTCAAAAAGTGTCAAAAGTGTCGGATCTGTCCACTGTCCAATGTCGCAGTCCCGATAAAATTCGCAGATTGCCGCCATTACTAGTAAAAAAAAAAATAAACATTTTTAAAATGCCATAAATCAATAACCTATTTTGTAGGCACTATAACTTTTGTGCAAACCAATCAATATACGCTTATTGCGATTTTTTTTTTTACCAAGAATATGTAGAAGAATACATATCGGCCTAAACTGAGGAAATTTTTTTTCTTTAAATTGGGATATTTATTATAGCAAAAAGCAATAGCAATGTTATGTTTTTTCAAAATTGTCGCTCTTTTTTTGTTTATAGCACAAAAAATAAAAACCGCAGAGGTGATAAAATACCATCAAAAGAAAGCTCTATTTGTGGGAAAAAAGGATGTCAATCCTTTTTGGGTGTAGCGTCGCACGACTGCGCAATTGTCAGTTAAAGCGATGCAGTACCATATTGCAAAAAATGGCCTGGTCAGGAAGGGGGTAAATTCTTCTGATGCTGAAGTGGTTAAAAAAGAGCCAGTCAAACTCAAGATTTCTACCATAACTTCTAAAACATAGGTTGTGTACAGCCAGAAATTGATTGGTCTACAAGTTAGAGGCATCAAGTCTGAAATAAAAATTGAACTTCCAACATCTTATATCAGAGACTACATACCTGCCAATAGATCCCATATGTGACACCGCAAAGAACTGGCCCCATCTAGAACACCTAGATCAGTTTACATCAGTTTTTAGTTCAGTTTTTCATTAGTTTTTTACATCCACCTGCTGGAGTCCTTCAAGCAGAACTTCACTCTCGCGATCAACATGGACTTGTGGACTTGGACTTGTGTCTCTTTTCAACCTGACTAACTATGTAACTATGTAACAATGATCTCCAGGCAGAAAGTTTATGACATTTGTGTAAAGGTGTTTTCTTATCCAAAAATAATAATTTCTTACTGCTTTCGTATAGAGTTTCGCCTGCTCAGCCACATAATTTAATCTCAGAAATCTGTGAATGAATGAACTACAAATCCCATCTGCCACTGCAGTAGATGGACTTGTAGTTCTCAATGGAATACAAGTGCAGTGATCACCGCACTCATAGTCCATTGACATTTCTTCCAAATCTGTAACTGATTACCCCATTACAGACAGGAACCTGGAGGCAGAGTCTGCAGAAGCCAGGCATTGCTCCTGCGATCCACTGATCATGGTTACAACGCTGTGCAGACTATTTTGCAAAAAAATAACAAATACACATTTTTTTTCTGCAAAAATATGTGCATTTTTTTTTTCAAAAGGTGGACTTAGCCTTTAAGCATTCTCACTAGGCTGCATTTTAACCAGTACCCGCACCAACCAGTTTTTTTTTTTTTAAAACAGCATTAAAGTGTTTTCATTTCACTGATAAAAGACAGTAAAATGTTGTAGTGACTCCATGCACAGTATTTATGCATTTTTACTAACACATAACCCCACCCCTTTTCCTTTTTAAAAAAAATCTAACTGAAAGTAAAAAATATATAAAAAAAGTAAGGAAGGGGCTCAGAAAATCAACTGAAGTTGATGCTGACACACACAAAAAGTTATTTGTCCCTGCCTACTCTAAGTGCCCATACCACACACACTGAATGTAAATCTAGGACTTTTCAGCGCCACTGTATAGGAAAGCAGAAACTATTTCTCCCCACACATACTTTGTTTTCTACTATATGCTTCAAAATTAGTTGCACAGATATCAGAAGCATTCATGCAAGTTGAACTAAATGTCCCATATTTTTTGTAAGAGATTAATGCTTGTATCATCAGCTCCATCTAGTGTCTAAAATGTGGTATATTTTTGTCAATTAGGTATTTCAGAAAACTCTACTGCATTTTAATCACTAGATAGAGCTTATGATTAGGGATGACCAGAACCCCCCCCCCCCGGTTCAGTTCGCAGCAGAACATGCGAACAGGCAAAAAATTTGTGTGAACACGCAAACACCGTTAAAGTCTATGGGACGCGAACGTGAAAAATCAAAAGTGCTCATTTTAAAGGCTTAAGTTATTGCCATAAAAAGTGTTTGGGGACCTGGGTCCTGCCCCAGGGGACATGTATGCAAAAAAAAGTTTTAAAAACTGACAGTTTTCCGGGAGCAGTGATTTTAATAATGCTTAAAGTGAAACAATAAAAATGAAATATTCCTTTATATATCATGCCTGGGGGGTGTCCTTAGTATGCCTGTAGAGCAGTGCATATTTCCCATGTTTTTTTTAACAGTACCACAGAAAAATTACATTTCTAAAGGAAAAAATTTAATTTAAAACTGCACGCAGCTGTAATGTATTGTCGGATCCCAGCAATATAGATAAAAATACCAAAAGTACCAAAAAACATGGCATGAATGTCCCCCCCAAAATCCATACCAGGCCCTTCAGGTCTGGTATGGATATTAAGGGGAACCCTGCACCAATTTTTTCTTTCAAATGGCGTGGGGTCCCCCAGGGTCCTAGGCACTATATATTCTGAACAGCAGTATATATACTATATGGCCTGCCCTATATACTCTGCAGAAAAATTGGACCTTTGGTTTTGGTGGCGCCAGCACACTGTAACCCCTCACAGTTACTCCTGTTGGGCACAGGAACAGGCCCTGCTTAACTATTATTTCAAAAATAGTAATTAAATAGTAATTAAAATAGGGTCTTTGGTTTCGGTGGCGGAAGAACACGGTAAGCCCTCACAGTTAATCTTGTTGGGTGCAGAAACGGGCCCTGCTGTGAAATATTATATCAAAAATTGTAAATACATCCCTCTGTTAAACAGGGGCAGAAAAATTGGGCCTTTGGTTTTGGTGGCGCCAGAACACTGTAAGCCCTCACAGTTACTCTTGTTGGGCGCAGGAACGGGCCCTGCTGTGAAATATTAGATCAAAAATTGTAATTACATGCCCCTGTTTTATATATACATACATATATATATATATATATATATATATATATATATATATATATATATATATATATATACACAGTTCTTTGCAACTGTTGCCGCACAACCTGGAGTTAACATGGATTGTTTATGGATTTACATCATTTAATTTACAGAACATGCCCACAACTTTGAAGATTTTTTTTTATTGTGAAGCAAACAACAAATAGGACAAAATAACAGAAAAAGTCAATGTGCATAACTACTCACCCCCCCTAAAGTCAATACTTGGTAGAGCCACCTTTTGCGGCTATCACAGTTCCGAGTCGCTTTGGATAAGTCTCTATGAGCTTGCCACAACTTACCACTGGGATTTTTGCCCATTCCTCCTTGCAAAACTGTTCCAGCTCCTTCAAGTTGAATGATTTGCACTTGTGAACAGCAATCCTTAAGTCTGACCACAGATTTTCTATTGGATTGAGGTCTGGGCTTTGACTAGGCCATTCCAACACATTTGCATGTTTTCCCTTAAACCACTCAAGTGTTGCTTTAGCAGTGTGTTTGGGGTCATTGTCCTGCTGGAAGGTAAATCTCCGTCCTAGCCTCAAATCACACACTGAGTGGTACAGGTTTTGCTCAAGAATATACGTGTATTTAGCACCATCCATCTTTCCCTCAACTCTGACCAGTTTCCCAGTCTTGACTGCTGAAAAACATCCCCACAGCATGATGCTGCCAACACCATGGGATGGTGTTCTTTGGGTGATGTGATGTGTTGGGTTTGCGCCAGACATAGCGTTTTCTTTGATGGCCAAAAAGTTAAATTTTAGTCTCATCAGACCAGAGCACCTTCCTCCAAACATTTTGGGAGTTTCCCACATGCCTTTTCGCAAATTCAAAATGTGCCATTTTGTTTTTTGCTGAAAGTAATGGCTTTCTTCTGGCCACTCTGCCATAAAGCCCAACTCTATGGAGTGTACGGCTTATTGTCGTCCTATGTACAGATGCTCCAGTTTCTGCTGTGGAACTCTGCAGCTTCTCCAGGGTTACCTTAGGTTTCTGTGCTGCCTCTCTGATTAAATCCTTCCTTGCCCAGTCTGTGAGTTTTGGTGTGCGGCCGTCTCTTGGCAGGTTTGCTGTTGTGCCATGTTCTTTCCATTTGGTTATGATAGATTTGATGGTGCTCCTAGGGATCATCAAAGATTTGGATATTTTTTTATAACCTAACCCTGACTTGTACTTCTCAACAACATTGTCCCTTACTTGTTTGAAGAGATCCTTGGTCTTCATGGCAGCGTTTGGTTATTGTTGCCTCTTACTTAGGTCTTGCAGCCTCTGGGGCCTTTCAAAAAGGTGTGTATATGTAATGACAGATCATGTGACACTTAGATTGCACACAGGTGGACATCATTTCACTAATTATGTGATTTCTGAAGGTAATTGGTTGCACCAGAGCTTTTTGTGGGCTTCATAACAAAAGGGGTGAATACATATGCACATGCCAATTATCAGTTTTTTATTTCTGAAAAATAGTTTTATGTATATATTTTTCTAATTTTACTTCACTAACTTAGACTATTGTGTTCTGATCCATCACATATAATTCAGATTAAAAAAAACATAACAAGCTAAAGGCTCTAATGTAACAAAATAGTTAAAAAGCCAGGGGGGGTGAATACATTTGCAAGGCACTGTACACCACCTGAAGTGTATTAGAAACAGTACACCACCACCGAATGCACTATATATATATATATATATATATATATATATATATATATATATATATATATATATATATAAATACACTGCCTGCACTGACTGAATATCGTGTAAAGACTGAATATATAGCCTATGCTAAATGCAGCTCAACTCAATGCATTTAGGCATATAGACGTGGTGAAGACTACTTGCTGAAGTTCAAACCGATCATCAGAATGTGAAAGAAAGAGAATTTAAGAGACTGTGAACGTAGCCAGCCAAATGGGCTGGTCTGAGCATTTCAAAAACTGCTGATCTACTGGGATTTTCACACACAACCATCTCTGTGGTTTACAGAGAATGGTGCAAAAAAGAGAAAAAGAGAAAATATCAAGCGAGTGACAGTTGTGTGGACGAAAATGCCTTGTTGAGGTCAGAGGTCAGAGGAGAATGAGCAGACTGGTTAAAGATGATAGAAACGCAATAGTAACTCACATAAGCACCCGTTACAACCAAGGTATACAGAATACCATCTCTGAATGCACAACACATCGAACCTTGAAGCAGATGGACTACAGCAGCAGAAGATCACACCAGGTGCTACTCCTATCAGCTAAGAACAGGAAACTGAGGCTACAAGTCACACAGGCTCGCCAAAATTGGACAATAGAAGATTGGAAAAACGTTGTCTAGTCTGATGAGTCTCGATTTCAGCTGCGCCGTTCAGATGGTAGGGTCAGAATTTGGTGTAAATTATATGGAAGCATGGATACCTCCTGCCTTGTATCAATGGCTCAGGCTCCTGGTGTAATGGTTTGGGGGATATTTTCTTGGCACACTTTGGGACCCTTGGTACTAATTGAGCATTGTTTAAATGGCACGGCCTATCTGAGTGTTGTTGTTGACCATGTCCATCCCTTTATGGCTATAGTGTACCCCCATCTTCTGATGACTATTTCCAGCAGGATAATGCACCATGTCTCAAAGCTCAAATCATCTCACCACTGTTTTTTTTAACATGACAATGAATTCACTGTACTCCAATGGCCTCCACACTCACCAGATCTCAATCCAATAGAGCACCTTTGGGACGTAGTGGAATGGGAGATTCGCATCATGGATGTGCAGCTGTCAAATCTGCAGCAACTGTGTGATGCTATCATGTCAATATGGACCAAAATCTCTGAGGAGTGTTTCCAACACCTTGTTGAATCTTTGCAATGAATAATTAAGGCAGTTCTGAAGGCAAAAGGGGGTCCAACCTGATACTAGCAAGGTGTACCTAATAAAGTGGCCAATGGGTGTATATTAGCCATTGTCAGCAGCAATCAGCTCTCCCTGCACAGACTCCTCCAACACATACTGACAAAAGGCTGCTGGAAGCTCTGACTTTGGAGTTGGCACATAAAAAGATCTCTATGATTGACCTTTTATAAGCCACCTTGTTCTTTCATATTTATTGAGCCTAGAAATTAGTTGATCATATAAAAAAAAAAGATAGTCTTTTACCTATCCTCAGCATAATCCTTCTTTCTATCCTAAACCTAATTCTAACCCTTAAAGTGTTTGTAAACCTTAAAATAAAAATAATGGATCTGTCTCTTTAATGTATTGCTATTTGTTTAATGCTAACATTATATTAATTCTGCTAGAAGTTATTTTTGATTACCTAGTTGATCCTGTCGGTTCTTGTCATCTTGTTAACAAACTGACCACAAAGCCGATCCATTCTAGCGTGGTCAGTTTACATCATCTGTCATCACGCCTTTAAACATTCTGTACGCTTCCTCAGCATGCTTGTATCTTCCGTGGTCTGGTTAAAGCCACCCCCCCCCCCGCCCATCCCTCCTCCATTGATTGCCAGCGACGTCACTGGACTTTGCTGGGGAAAGTGTGAAGTGACACAATGCGGCATTACATCACTTCCTGCAATGATGTTTGGCCCGTCTGTGTAACCTCCTAACTACAGGTCTGTGAATTGCAGATCTGTGAACAGGGCAGTCACGTGATCTGCATATCAATGGCATAATAAAGAGCTACAAAAAAGTTTTTTTTTTTTTTTAATGCAAGCCAGCATTTTTATGAAGTATGATAGCATCTATTCAAAAATGCTTTTCAGAGCAATTTACTTTACAGCCACTTTAAAGCTGTCAGTACTGTATGAACTGTATGTAGCCTCAGCTACATATAGTATACAGCAACAGTGTTCTGGCAGCAAGACATGGACTGTCTCACTCCTGGAACAAAACTGAGTCAGGCTTAATGCTAAGTGGTAATAAATATTGGGAATTGTATAATTATATAAAGTAAGGGAGTAAGTCCAAAATAGCTGAAAATTGAATTTGTACACCACCTAGCACTTTCTACAGAAGTACAACTGTCTAGTCAGTGTGTGGTGTAGAGAGCAAACAGAGCATTATGAACCAGAATCTTGAGGCAAACTATGTGTCCAAATGTCACTGCCTGTTGGAAAACCTGATAAAAAAACATGGCCATTGGTGTGGTGTTGCTCACACTATTCCCCCCAACCCTTTTAGCTTTCACATCTTACACTCTTCTGGAAAGTCTTTCCAAAATGTTTTGGCGTGTGTCTGTGGATTTTGTTTGCTCATTCAGGCAAAGGAGCATTGAAAAGGTCAGGTACTGTTGTTGGACGAGAAGACCTGGCTGCAAACAGAATTTTAATTAATTGCAAACATATTCAGTAGGGTTGAGGTCAGGGCTCTGTGCAGACCGCTTGATTGCCTCCACACTAAACTAATCCAACCACGTCTATGGATCTGTCTTTGTGCATAGGGACACAGTCACACTGAAACAGAAAAGGGCCTTCCCCAAACTGTTGCCACAAAGTTGGAAGCACACATTTGCCTAAAATGATGTAGAATTAATGGTTCCCTGTCTTTGTAGCTAAAACTTTTTACTGGAAACACTGGAAGCTCGATAATACGGAGAGGCATCCTTATACTTTTGGCCATATAGTTCATGTTTTTCCATTTACTGTGCGTATAGGATAATTCTCATTAAATGATCATCCTCATCATGGATTTGAGTGTCAAACGTGTCCATACTGTCATATATAGATTTTCAAATTTAGAAAATTACTACTGTATATTTTAATGACATTTTTAAAGGAAATTTTGTCCACATGCATTTGACTCTTGCTGCTGACAGGCAGAAGTATTCCCACTTGGAAACCCCATAGTAGATAATTTAGCACCCTCTAGCTAGTGTGCTAGTTGTATATAGTTAGCTGTAGTGTAGGTAAATTGGTTTGGCTGAGATCCAGGCCTGGGTTGAATCTGGGTAAGGGCTGAGTGGCTCAGGGAGGCTGGATTACTCAGCAAGAAGCATCTCTGGTGCCTCCCCCTTGGAGAAGCTTCCATATGTAGTGCGTGGAGGCTAGGAGGAGCTGTTCGGCATATTTATGAGGGCCTCAACCAATCCCCAGAAAATGGGCTGGCAGGGGGCCCGCCACCTCATAAATGGGCATGAGTCATGCCAGCAGGGGAAGTCAGGTGGGAGATGGAGATAGAGTGCTGAGGAGGCTGTCAGAGGCCCCCGCAGGGTGCCCCCGGTCTGAGGGAGTTGACCTCGGGTCTGAGGCTTGGGTCCTGGAAGATCCCTACACAATACACAGAAGAAATCCTTCCTGGAGGCACTGGAGCAAGTGAGAGGACAGCGGGAGCAGGTCAGCACTACGTGAAAAGTCAGCTGGATGGGCTGGTTAGTGTTCAGTCTGGGAGTACTGTGGAGAGAGAGTGTCAGTCTGGGAGGACTGTGGAGAAGTTAGCCCGAAGGCTAGTGAAAGGGTCAGCTGCAGCCAGGTGGGTTGGCTGTGCCTGAAAAGGTGGTGCTGGGATCAGTGACCACAAAGTCAAAGTGCTGGAAAAGTGTGAGTTGTGTCACCCTATCTCCATGTATAGGGCCTGCGAGTCGCTGCCTGTAATGGGCCTTCACTACAAAGTTACTACTGGGTGCCATAGCTGAGTTCTTCAAGCAAGTGGGTGCTGGAGGAAGCAGAGGAGTGTATATAGACTGTATCTAAGAGAAGTTGTCCCTGAAGTTTGCTTGGAGTCAAGTGGGCATCCCATAATTCCCAATCCCCATCCAAGTTCTAATCCCTCAATAAAATAACAAAACAAAGTACTGGACTGTATTCTGACTCTGAAGTGACTGTGAAAATCCAGTGTGCCTGGCCTTGCAGAGTGGTGGATCGCAGTTATTTGTGGCTCCTTAGGGGTGCGCTACAATAGTTTCAGGGCTGCAGATAACATTGGGGTCACAGCTGTGTGATTCATCTCAAATTTATATGATAACATTTCAAATTGTTTTACAAATCGAAGAGACCTAAGTGAGCAAAGTGACAGTCCCTTGAAAGCTGTCTCCAGCACACCTATTCTCATTTTCCCTGTGCTCCCCCAAAGCTCCGTTCTCCTGCTGGAGCTTGGAGTCAAACCACTTGTGAGCTTGTGAGTGCTGGATGTTACATACGGTTGATGATGTCCTCTTCATATTAACAGTGTTCAGGCCATGCGATTGGCTTGTTTGGCCTAAGCACCGAACCCTAGGACGTGGTCAACAGATCAACAAGGTAGCATAATAAGATATAGGTGGGTCAGGGGGTGAGCCTTCAAGACAACTTGTCACTTTACCCTTTAGTTTGCAAATACTCTTTTTTTAATCACCAACATAAACATTCAGCTATGGTAGCTATGTTTTGATAAAAAAATTCCCCTTTAAACATCCATTGTTAAAGCAGAGCTCCACCCAAAAGGGGAAGCTCCGCTTGTTTGCCTCCTACCCCCCCTCTGCTGCCACCTTTTGGGGGGGAGCGGGTACCACTGCAAACTAAGCAGAAAGTTCGCCCCCTCACCACAGCCGGCCCATTTACAAAGCCCAGCACGCATTGCGCATGCGCATGCGCAGTAGTAAACCAGCTGTAAAGCTGCAAGGCTTTGCCTCGTTAGTTGAGATGGTGGCGCCAGCACTCAATAGCAGATTAAAAAATTGGCTTGGGTGAGGACACTGTTGAATTTCTGGACAGGTAAGTGGCCTAATATTAAAAGTCAGCAGCTACATTATTTGTAGCTACTGACTTAAAATTGTTTGAGGGGGAGCCTGGAGCCCCTCTTTAAAATGATATTCTGTGATCTAGCTGGGCACACAACGAAATATAAAACCCATTAAACAGCCAATTCCTGGCCCTGTGTGTTTTTACAGATTTCTGGATTACGCTTGGTAATATCGACATTTTTCTGATCCAATTTGCTCTATTGCATTCTTCTCCTTCTTATTTAGTAAGGTTCTATACCTTGACCATGTTATTTCTCCTGGGGCATTCACTGTTTTGCAAATGCCAATTAAATAATAAGGCATTCTGAATAAATCTTTCAGCAATGACTGTGAAAGGCAGTTTAATGGCATTGTAACGTTTTACATGCTTTTTATAGACATTACAAGAGGACAATTTTTCACCTAATAGCCCTGAAAGCTACTTTATCAAGAATTGTCGGGGGTTGTTGCTCTACATTAAAGGCATGAAATAGTCTTGTGCTGACAGCCCAATAATCACAACGCATAATGTGGGATTCACACAGACATAAAACAGCAAGGCTGCAAATGCTAGCAACCATTACAATATTATTACTGCTACACATTCGAATGTCAGCAACAGGAGAGCTTAACAATGTCAGCATTCAGTCAATGTCAAATACACGGAGATGTAGATGAAAGTTAGGAATTGCAGCCTGAAATGTAAATATTCCTGAAAAAAGCTGTCGCAGTGGATTTAACTCTTGCATGCCAAAACTTATATCAGCAGATTAAATATATATATATATATATATATATATATATATATATATATATATATGTTATTCCATAAAATATGCAAAATAGATGCAGCGCTAGTGAAATTATTGGTCAACCTGTCAAGTGAAAGAAAACTAAAGCAGAGTCCCATTGAGACTCAAGTCCATAAATAACAACACCCATCCGTGTAGATAGAGATGATGAACTACAAAGGAGGAAATCGTGACAAATCCTTCATATAAAGGACGTCCAGCTCCACACCCAGGTGAGTAGAGTAGTAGTAGTAGCCTGCTCACCAGATTGCCATGACCACTAAACAGTAGTTTCACCAAGCTCAGGGAAAAATGGTCTCCCTAGGACCTTTAAAGTTGTCTGGAACTGCTGCTAGAACTGGTAATACTCAGAAGACGTAAGAAAGAAATGCTCCCATAGTGTAGTACTTTATAAAAGAGGGTTTAATAAAAACAAGTGGGTTACACTTACAAGATAAAAGCCGTTTGAAGGCAATACAGCAACATGTGTTTAAAAATAAAACCATGGCATCTCCATCGACTTCACTTTACTTTCTATATTATTTGGCCATCTACCTCCTGAGAGGGAAAACGTGATGACTTCACCGTCGCAGGCTCCACCCTACGTGTTTTGTCACTAACGGACATCGACTGGGGATTGGCCTGGGGAGACTGTTTTTCCCTGAGCTTGGTGAGACTACTGTTTAGTGGTCATGGCGATCTGATAAGCAGGCTATCTACTCACCTGGGTGTGGAGCTGGACGCACTTTATATCAAGGATTTTTCACGATCTCCTCCTTTGTAGTTCATCATCTCTATCTACACGGATGGGTGTTACCTCCTTGTTATTTATGGACTTGAATCTCAATGGAACTCTGCTTTAGTTTTCTTTCACTTGACAGGTTGACCAATAATTTCACTAGCACTGCATCTATTTTCCATATTTTATCTGTTTGAGTTTTAGTATTAGACTTCAAGAAGCTGGCAGCTGTGTACATTTATTCATATTCATATATAATATTTTCTTATTTCGAGCGAAACGTTGGCCTTTGGGCTTCCTTTTTTTCTACATATGTTATTCCATGTAAAACAGTAACTATGCTTTTTGTGCTGTTTCAACTGTCGACCTACCCCCACACTGACATCATGACTCAGTCCAAATATGACAATGATGCTACTTGAAACGCTACTCCAGGGATCCATGTGCACATAAAACCATGTCCAGTGGTGCAAATTTGACATTTGAATTCTAGCAGAGAGGAAGGAGGAGTGTGATGGTATTAGCCCAAATATGGGCAGTAATGTCATGGGGAACCCCTTTCCCAGATTTCCCTGTGGGCACTTCAAACCAGTGGCAGGAAATGCCATACCGTTCAATCAGGGTTTGCTCCCCTTTCTCTACGCTCATATTTTATTTACCTTCATGTAGTGTAACAGCAAATTGGTTAGGGGTCCAAGAGATTTTTAGAACCAGTTCACTACAGAGAAACAAAACCACTAACTTCCCCCACATTTGGGGGGGCAGATAAGTGGTACATAAACCCCCTTTCCACCCCCTTCTGGGCACAAGGGGTTCCAAAGACTGTGTGCCCTTCAGCAACAGGCACCAAATATTTTGGATGGGGACCCCTATTTTTTGAGGGAGCCCCTATTTATAGCACTGCCCAGGAAACTTAGCTGGTATCCAAAAAGCAGGCGGGATCTTGCTATGAGAATACCATAGCAAAAGGCTGATGTGCTGGACATGTTAGCTGTGGATAGGATCGGATGGGACATGCCATTAAAAAAAAAAATACATTCTGCTGGAATTCACTATCCACAGTGTTGAAATGTTTTACATAGTTTTAGCATTATGGACAGTGATTGCCAGGAGATGAAAGATAGAAACCAAAGACTACAACAAAGATTCAACCACAAATCTGAAAATAACCTCTCTATCTATCTATCTATCTATCTATCTATCTATCTATCTATCTATCTATCTATCTATCTATCTATCTATCTATCTATCTATCTATCTATCTATCTATCTATCTATCTATCTATCTGTCTATCTAGCTCTATCTTAGTTATTTAAATAACATTGCTTTGGCAGCACTTGATTTAACAAGATTCGCCCATCAGCTGGGCAGCTCAGTGTAAATTTTTTAATTTTTTGCGAAAAGGAAGGTAAGAAGCCTTTATTGCAGAAGAAACATAGTATATGTCTTTTCTGTAATAAAAACCTTTCTGCTATTTTTTTACTTAAAGTTCCAATTTAAGCAAACTGCTTCTCGCCAGTTCAGAAATTCTCTTGCAGTTAAATTAAAAACAGACTTCCCAGCCTAGCTTATGTCTAACTACACCAACAATAGATTGATGCTATAGTTGGTTGCCTTGGCCACAGCTCCTGGGCATAGTATACTATGATATATCCTATTACTTAATTTTATTGTTTTTACTGTTGTTACTTTTACTATTGGAATGTTTTCCTTTCAGAGCTTAGTCAATATGTTTCAGTTGTATACCAGCCGTAATGACCTACTATAAGGCCTGGCTCATACCTATGCAGGTTGCACTTTGCATTTTTCAATACATGTTTTTGATCCATTGAAGTCTATGGGAACAAAAAAAAGAAAAAAAGTCCCTGGCCCTTTCCATAAAATGCACAGATGTGACCATGACCCATAGAAAACCATGTTAAATGAACTTTAGTGTGTTTCTGCTAAACTAAAAACACACTAAAAAATGCATAGATGTGAACTAAGCCTAATATCACAGTAAATGACAGGAAGTGTCAACATGATAAAAGAACCAGTGTTGACTAATGCACCATTGCTGTTCTCTTTCACTGAGCTTGCCAATCTAAGACCACAGGTCTCTATGTATGAGCCATATTTTAGAATGATTTAGAGGATTACATGGAACTGAGCTAATGTTGTGCAGCTCTAAATTGAACAGTATGAGTGATGCTGTTCTCCAAATGATGGAGTTCAGGATTGTGAATGAACATGTTTGCCATATTTAGAGTATCCATCCTACTATTCATTAGGCGACATGCACACACCTCTGATTTATGCCCACCGTAAACTTGTCATCTGAGCAATAACATACACTGATAGAGGCATCAATCCAGAATCCGTTCTGGTTAACTGAAGCATGAGAGCTTTAACCCATAACAGTAGGGCAAACAGAGATGAACAAGAAGCAGTTTATTTAAAAATAAAGTAAATGTGGATGTTTAGCATCCACTATGTTAAACTATGTTCTTTAAAATTACGTGTGTTCCTTGCTTATTCATATTACATTTCAATCACTTTTTGCACACCACATGAAAAACTGAAAATCAAAGTAAAAGAGTGATTGACAGAAAATTCTTAACTACAGTTGAAACCGTGTGATATTTCATGCACTGGGTTGGGATATAGAAGGTGATATGGCAGCCCTATGGCTCTAGAATAGTTCAGGTGGCACAATTAAAAGGTTAGTTAACCCATAATCAATATTTTAGTTTTTAGTAAAGTTTGGAAAGTTAAAGCACCTGAGTTCTCATATCTCTGATTGACTGTACTGGTGACATTTCAGCAGTTGGGTTAAATGGACCTGTTGTTATCATAATGAGGGGCTTCTGTTCCCTCTAACACTTTTTAAAACGGAACTTCACTCTCTCAGTCAACACTGACTATTTGTAATCCTTATGGTGTTAGCATTAGTAAATAGATATGAAAGTATATTATATTTACTTGTTACTTGTTTACTTGCCTAGGAAAATTATGTCATACATCCCAGGAGTCTTCCGAAGGGGAGGAGGGGTTTTCTTAGATAAGCGCAACCTTCTGCCTGTATGCCTGAGCTAAGGGCAAATGGATTCCAAGGAGTAAATGCTACACAAATGATCTGCCCTTACTCAGGATGACCATGGCTGGGGGATGCTTTTCAATGTGATTTCTTAGCAATATAAAGAATGGAAACGTAGGTGGATGAGTGAGTTTTCTTTGAATAATAAAAATGAATTAAACTGTGTTTTTGGTTTGTGGTGCTCAGATGCAGTAAAGTTTTGCTTTAATGCCAGGCAAATGGCCACATGCAGAGTTAAATACATATATAGTAACTGATCTGTCTGCCAAAGGATTTATAGCTTTGTCCAGGAAGGTCTGACAAATAAAACACTACAAATCAATAAAGCAGACCTTCCCCCCCTCCTTCCACTAGAAATCCCATAGCTTGTACCTTTGCACTATCCCCGTTACATCATACTGACTTCATAGACACAAGGTCTGATAAAGTTGGTATGACGTAACGCGTAAGGTGGGGCTGGCACTGCACATCGGATTTCTGCTGTATTATACAGCCCTTTGTGAGTTCAAGCCTGAGCAGTGATTACAGTTTAACCACTTCAGCCCCAGAAGGATTTACCCCCTTCCTGACCAGAGCGTTTTTTGCGATTCGGCACTGCGTCGCTTTAACTGACAATTGCGCGGTCGTGCGACGTTGCTCCCAAACAAAATTGACGTCCTTTTTTTCCCACAAATAGAGCTTTCTTTTGGTGGTATTTGATCGCCTCTGCGATTTTTATTTTTTGCGCTATAAACAAAACAAGAGCGACAATTTTGAAAAAAACGCATTATTTTTTACATTTTGCTATAATAAATATCCCCCAAAAATATATAAAAAAACATTTTTTTTCTTCAGTTTAGACCGATCGTATTCTTCTACATATTTTTGGTAAAAAAAAATATCGCAATAAGCATTTATTAATTGGTTTGCGCAAACGTTATAGTGTTTACTAAATAGGGGGTAGTTTTATGGCATTTTTATTAATAATTTTTTTTTTACTAGTAATGGTGGCGATCAGGGATTTTTACTGTGACTGCGACGTTATGGCGGACATGTCGGACATTTTTCACACATTTTTGGGACCATTGTCATTTATACAGCGATCAGTACGATTAAAAAAGCACTGATTACTGTGTAAATGACACTGGCAGTGAAGGGGTTAACCACTAGGGGGCGGGGAGGGGTTAAGTGTGTCCTAGGGAGTGATTACTAACTGTAGGGGGATGGGCTGTGTGGGTGACGTCACTGATCTCTGCTCCGATGACAGGGAGCAGAGATCGAGTGACACTTGTCACTAGGCAGAACGGGGAGATGCTGTTTACAACGGCATCTCCCTGTTCGTCCTCTCCGTGAGGCGATCGCGGGTATCCCCGCGGCGATCGAGTCCGCGGGACCCGCGACCCGACTCACGGAGCTCCCGGCCGGCGCGTGCACGCGCCGCCGGCGGCGCGCACGCAATGGCACGGCGGGAAATTCAAATGGACGTACAGGTACGCCCATTTGCCCAGCCGTGCCATTCTGCCGACGTACATCGGCGTGCGCCGGTCGGGAACCGGTTAAAGTGTCATTAAACCCACATCATTAAAAATTCTCAATAAATGTTGTATTACATGCTCTTCATGCTCACTCACTCACAATGGGATTCATTTTCTTTATTCTGCAAAAACCTGGTTGATCCTGCTGTTCTCTATCTTGCCCTTCTGTCCATGTCCCTACTACAGTTGGGAACTATAATATTTCCAATATGTTTGTTAATCCTTACTTTATCTTTTGTGAGTATTTCTACTTTGAATAAATCATGCAATATTTTCATACTACTCTGTGGTCTTTTGTTCTTTCTACTACCCATTATTACATTGAGGGGGCTGGCTTTGGATAACCAGTAAAGGACTGTGGCAATGAAGTCAGTGGTATCCTGAATGGTGACCCTCCAGTTGGATGATTTCGGTGCTGTTGATCTCTTATCCTTTGTAGATCATTACTGATCAGTTACTGACTCAACTCCATAAAAGGGTGTGCGTCAGCAGAGTTTAGGAGATGCCGCATTTAGGTGAGCTTTCCAGCTCTCTCTCTTGAATGCGTAAATATTGCATTCAGGATAGGAGCGTTTTGACTATCGGCCACTGGAAAAAACGCGGCAAGACCGTGCCATGTTTTTGCTGCTATTTTGCAGTGATTTTGTGACATTTTACATTTTTCCACAACCATGGTAAATGTAAGCTAGTGTACATGAAGCCTAATGCCCCGTACACACGATCGGATTTTCCGACAACAAATGTTGGATGTGAGCTTGTTGGCGGGAAGTCCGACCGTGTGTATGCTCCATCGAACATTTGTTGTCGGATTTTCTGATCGTGTGTACACAAGTCAGTCGCACAAAAGTCCATGCATGCTCGGAATCAAGTAGGAGCTGGAAGCGCTCGGTCTTGTAAAACTAGCGTTCATAATGGAGATAACACATGACTATTGAACTTCCTTTTTATCGGGTCGACATACGTCTTGTATGTCACTAGGTTCATAATTGTTGGCCAACGTTTGTGTGACCGTGTGTATGCAAGACAAGTTGGAGCCAACAACCTTCGAACAAAATTCCATGGTTTTGTTGTCGGAAAGTTCGATCGTGTGTACGGGGCATTAGAGTTTTTATTTTTGTCATTCCTTTGTGTCCAGAATATAGGTTGCTGCATTACCTCCTTTTGCACTAAGCACACACCTTTTTCTGTGCTTATATTGTGGGAAACATTGAAATTGTTATTGAGAAAGCTGTGACCAGTCTGGGAGTGTTTTTTCTCACTTTGCTCATGAGAAATGCAGAATAAACCAAGGAGAGATCTGTGATCCACAAGAACCTAGGAAGAACCTACGAAACTACATAAGCTTATGTTGTTCTATCTGATACAGTCAGTTAGTTCAGGTCAAATCTAGAGTGTGAGTACATTTTCACAGTGAGGAGTAGGTGTGATATGAACTGTAATTTGCAAAGCATCTGAATATTTCTACTACTTCACGTGGAAGTGGACAGCACACTTATTGAAGATTTTGATTGTATGGGAACTTTAAGGCCCCTTTTGCAATATATGTTATTGTAACTGCTTCCCGACCGCTGCGCGGCGATATACGTCGGCAGAATGGCAGAGGTGGGCAAAAGGCCGTACAGGTATGTCCCCTATAAGAAGCGGCACTGCAGTGCACGCGCGCCACGTTCTCCATGACCGTTGGTCCCACGGACTCGATGTCCGCTGGGTGCCAGCGATAGTGTCACAGAGAGGTAGAACAGGGAGATGCCTTTGTAAACAAAGCATTTCCCCGTTCTGCCTAGTGTCATGACAGAGATCACAGCTCCCTGTCATCGGGAGCAGTGATCGTTGTCGTGTGTTGAAGCCCATCCCCCCCACTGTTATAATCACTCCCTAGGACACACTTAACCCCTTCATCGCCCCCTAGTGGTTAACCCCTTTACTGCCAGTGTTGATCACTGTATAAATGACAATGGTCCCAAAATAGTGTCAAAAGTGTCTGATGTGTACGCCATAATGTCGCATTCACGATAAAAATCGCAGATCGCGGCCATTACTAATAAAAAAGATATATAATAAAAATGCCATAAAACTATCCCCTATTTTGTAGACGCTATAAATTTTGCGCAAACCAATCAATATATGCTTATTGCGATTTTTTTACCAAAGATGTGTAGAAGAATACATATCAGCCTAAACTGAGGAAAAAAAATAGTTTTTTATATATTTTTGGGGGATATTTATTATAGCAAAAAGTAAAAAATATTGCTTTTTTTCTCAAAATTGTTGCTCTTTTTTTGTTTATAGCGCAAAAAATAAAAACCACAGAGGCGATCAAATACCACCAAAAGAAAGCTCTATTAGTGGGAAAAGAAGGACATCAATTTTGTTTGGGTACAACGTCGTACGACCGTGCAATTGTCAGTTAAAGCGACACAGTGCCAAATCGCAAGAAGTGCTCTGGTCAGGAAGGGGGCAAATCCTTCCAGGGCTGGTGGTTAAGTGGTTAATGTTATTTGCTTTGGATTTAGATGACTCATTGTTACCGTATATGGTGAATGTGCTGTCCCCTCAAAATAACTCAACACACAGCCATTAATGTCTAAACTGCTGGCAACAAAAGTGAGTATATCCCTAAGTGAAAATGTCCAATCGGGTCCAAAGTGTCAATATTTTGTGTGGCCACTGCCTTAACCCTCTTGGGCATGGCGTTCACCAGAGCTTCACAGGTTACCACTGGAGGCCTCTCCCACTCCTCCATGTCAAAATCACAGAGCTGGTGGATGATAGAGACCTTGCACTCCTCCACCTTCCATTCGAGGATGCCCCACAGATGCTCAATAGGGTTTAGGTGGAGATATGCTTGGCCAGTCCACCACCTTTACCCTCAGCTTCTTTAGCAAGGCAGTGGTCGTCTTGGGGGTGTGTTTGGGGTCGTTATCATGTTAGAATACTGTGACCCAGTCTCTGAAGGGAGGGCATCATGCTCTGCTTCAGTATGTCACAGTACATGTTGGCATTCATGGTTCTCTCAATGAACTGTAGGTCCCCGGTGCCAACAGCACTCATGCAGCCCCAGACCATGACACTCCCACCAACATGCTTGACTGTAGGCAAGACACACTTGTCTTTGTACTCCTCACCTGGTTGCCGCCACACACGCTTGACACCATCTGAACCAAATAATTTTATCTTTGTCTCATCAGACCACAGGACATGGTTGCAGTAATCCATGTCCTTAGTCTGCTTGTCTGCAGCAAACTGTTTGTGGGCTTTCTTGTGCATCATCTTTAAAAGAGGCTTCCTTCTTTAAAAACAGCCATGCAGACCAATTTGATGCAGTGTGCGGTGTATGGTCTGAGCACTGAAAGGCTGACCCCCCACCTCTTCAACCTCCGCAGCAATTCTGGCAGCACCCATACCTCTATTTCTCAAAGACAACCTCTGGATATGACACTGAGCATGTGCACTCAACTTCTTTGGTCGACCATGGCGAGTCCTGTTCTGGGTGGAACCTGTCCTGTTAAACTTCTGTATGGTCTTGGCCATCGTGCTGCAGCTCAATTTCAGGGTCTTGGCAATCTTTTTATAGCCTAGGCCATCTTTATGTAGAGCAACAATTCTTTTTTTAAGGTCCTCAGAGAGTTCTTTGCCATGAGTTGCCATGTTGAACTTCCAGTGACCAGTATGAGAGAGTGAGAGTGATAACACCTGCTCCCCATTCACACCTGAGACCTTATAACACTAATGAGTCACATGACACCAGGGAGGGAAAATGGCTAAATGGGCCCAATTTGGACATTTAGGGGTGTACTCACTTTTGTTGCCAGCGGTTTAGACACTGATGGCTGTGTTGAGTTATTTTGAGGGGACACCAAACTTACACTGTTATACAAGCTGTACACTCACTACTTTACAGTGTAGCAAAGTGTAATTTCTTCAGTGTTGTCACATGAAAAGATATAATAAGGGAGGGAGATGGGCGGAGCCTAGCGGAGCAGACATGCATTGTTAGAGCTCCGCACCGCTGAGGAGAGAAGAGAAGGACAAAGTGGAGCCTGCAGGCTCAAAAGGTATCCATTTGAACCTTTTTGCCCCAGGGAACAAACTGTGAAAGTTTGGGCAGGAAATATGGTACTGGGAGGAAACCGTGGCAGAAATAAAAATCACCTCACAAAGAGGTCACAGGCACTCACTGCAACTAAAGCAGCTCCAGTCACCTCACAAGATACAGCATCAGGGCGCTCTCACAGACAGAAAATGTCACAGCAAGACTCTCCATTTGAGTCAGATACAGAACAAATCCTCTCACAAACTTCTCCACAAGCCTCCTCAGCATCCCCAGTAATATTATTACAATTTGAAAAGATGCTTCATAAGGCTTTAAAACAAACCTCAGACCAAATAACAAAAAGCCTAACCAAAGAAATAAGAGAGCTGGGAAACCGCACCGCAGCCTTAGAAATAAAAATGGATGAAATTTAAATTACAACCCAAGTAAATAAAACTTGCGCATAAGGGGAATACCTGAAACTGTGACAGACCTGCAATCTACTATTACTGCTCTATTACAAGAACTAAAGCCAGATATCCCTATTGAACGTTTAGAACTGGACAGAGTACACAGAGCCCTCACAGCTAAAAAGAAAGATGGACCCCCACGTGATATAATCACAAAATTTCATTATTACAGAACGAAAGAACAAATACTAATTGCTGCAAGAGAAAAAAAGGAACTTAATTTTCTAGGACACAATTATCAAATTTTTGCTGACCTATCCCAACTTACTATTACTAAAAGACGATCCATGAAACCCCAACTAATGGAACTGCAACGCCACAACATTATGTATCAATGGGGCTTCCCCTTTTCAGTCAGATTTAACTACCAAGGTACAATTTACAGAAGCAGATCAGCAGATGAACTACAACAAACCCTTTTAAAATTAAATCTGACAGAACCCACAAGCAGAAACTCTCCCACACGCAGAAGAATGGCATCATCTCCACCTTCAGGCAGCACCCAGAAAATTTCAGAACAAAATGGGAATCATCATTCTCACAAAAGAGGCCGTTATGCCACATCATCCATGGACCAAGAAGATTCAATGAACTGACATCCTAATTCCTGATATCTCTTCATTTATTATACTAAGAGATGGTTCTCTATAAAAAACCTGTATTTATAACTGAATGTAACTGCATTCTGATAGTCACACACTGTGTGGGATCATGTTACATTCCAGTTATATTTCTTATTACTTCTGATTCATATAGCCTTAGAATATATAAGTGAAATAAGGAAATTCTTGTTCAGTTATATATTATCAGGTAATAACAATAGATTTATTACTTTTTAGGACAAATATGTTCAATAATCCAGAAGTAATGGAAGCTTTTTCTTTCTTTTCTTAAAACAAATATATTATTACCTAACTAGTTCCTAGAATTATGTTTTTGTTTATTCTAATCTGAAGCAATACAACCTCAATTTTATGAGTTAACATATCTAAACAGTTACATATGAATAAAATATGTAATTGTTTACTCTAAAAGGGTTAAAATCCCAAAATAATTCAAACTATCTTCATCAATACCAAAGTTATTAACAGTACCTTTCTAACTGAATTATTTAGCCTAGGGCAAGACTAACCATATACAACCACCCTGGAATAAATAATTTCAACAAAAACTATATTCTGCACTCCAATTAATGAAACATCATTTTGATGTCTTTTGACATAGCACTTCTCTCCTGTAAGCGGAAGATCCGTGTACCCCCATTAGCCCTCCTCATTCTCCCAACCATATTATGTGGGAGTGTGACGAAGGCACTTATTCCCCTGAGAGAGATATTTATTCTCGTTCACGGGTAAATTGTGATTACTTGCAAAAAATAATTTATACAATGTATCATCTAATCTCATATGTTTTTTGTTTACTCTTTACTCCAGAATTCACTGGTTTCTTTTCTATCTATTCATCTCTTCAGTCCACACAGGTTGATCTGCGCAGTCAGCTCTGCATAACAAAAAGTAAGTCAAAACTATTTGATCTGTTGCCATGGCACCACTGAATATACTTTCCCTGAATGTTCAGGGAATAAATGTCCCTCAAAAAAGGACCAAAGCCTTCCGTACTTTCCATAACAAGAAGGCTCACATAGTATGCCTCCAAGAAACACACTTCACCAAAAATTCTACTCCAAAATATATTTCTCCTTTTTATCAACAAATTTACACGGCTTCTACCTGTACCAAGCAAAGGGGAACTCTAATTGCATTTCACCGATCCACACCATTCACCTTATCATCAGAAATTAAAGACCCAGAAGGTAGATACCTGATACTCATGGGTTATATAATGGATACAGCAATCACGGTGATTTCCTACTACGCTCCTAACAAACAACCTACACCATTCCTCTCACATATATTACAAGTGATTAATACACACAAAATAGGAACAGTGATAATGTGTGGGGATTCGAACCAGGTCCTCCTCCCATTTCTAGATAAATCACCTTTTACACCATCCAAAATAACCTCTAGATTACCTTTTTCTCAACTTCTTTCCAAATACAATCTGGTAGATTCGTGGAGAGAAAGTAACCCAATGAAAAAGAAATTCACTTATTTCTCGCACCCTCATCAAACCTTCACCAGAATAGATCATATTTTTCTAACAATAGGAATGATACCAGAAATTATTGCATCAGATATAATTCCGATTCCGTGGTCTGACCATAATGCAGTATACACTACTATAGCCTCAACCATACCAAAAGCGCATGACCCAACGTGGTACTTACCAGACATAATGCTCAAACACCCACTACATCAGATGGCCATTGAACAAGCTTTAAAGGAATATATATCAATTAATAATACAACAGACATCTCCCCAATAACATTGTGGGAAGCTTATAAGCCTGTCTTGCGTGGTACAATACAAAGACAAATGGCACTATTTAAACGGGAACGCAAAAATCTAGCAAAAAAACTAGAACTCAATTTTAATGCAGCCTACATATCATTTCAAGATAATCCATCTCAGAGTACAAAATCTCATCTGGAAAAATCTAGATTGGAATACGATCTATTTCTCACTGAGTCAGTTGATAAATCCCTCAAACGCTCCAAACACAATTTCTACATGAATACAAACAAACCAGGTACATATTTGGCTCGGGCATTAAATTCAACTAACAAATCTTTCAAACCAATACGTTTGAAATTATCAAAAAATGTTTACACTTGTAATCCAGTTAAAATAGTCCATAAATTTCACTCACATCTCGCAACTTTATACAAGATAAACAATGAATTTAATCCTACAGAGGCTGAATCCTTCTTCTCAAAAATAACCTTACCTGAGTTATCTCAGAATCAAAAAAGCAGTTTGGATGAGCCTATAACTATAGATGAAGTTGCTAACGCCATAAAAGACCTAAAACTTAACAAAAGACCAGGCCCAGACGGCTACTCGGCTTTATACTATAAAACATTCTCAGAAATACTCTCTCCCATTCTCACTGAAACTTTTAACAAACTTCTAGATGGACATTCTTTTCGGCAAGAAACACTAATGGCAATTCTTTGTATGATCCCAAAACCCCTTTCTGATGATACTTCCTGTGTGAATTATCGGCCTATCTCTCTGTTAAACCTCGATATTAAATTATTAGCAAAAATAATAGCAAAACGCCTCAATAGCATTATAGGAAAATTAATACATAGAGATCAAGTAGGCTTCATGCCAAATAGACAGGCAGGCGATAATATACGCAGGGCAGTGTTATTGGCACATATTGCTAAAAAACGGAAAATCCCTTTATGTTTTCTATCTCTCGATATTAAGAGGGCATTTGACACAGTATCCTGGCAATATATGCAATATTCATTACAAAAATGGGGTTTTGGACCCCACTTTTTAACATGGATCAAAGCATTATATAATAAACCCAAAGCCTATATAAAATATGCTGGATACAAATCTGAAGCCTTTAATATCGAAAGAGGTACCCGACAGGGTTGCCCATTATCTCCCTTATTATTTGCCCTTATACTCGAACCCATGG
The DNA here is from genome assembly GCF_042186555.1 of Aquarana catesbeiana. Lineage (NCBI taxonomy): Eukaryota > Metazoa > Chordata > Amphibia > Anura > Ranidae > Aquarana > Aquarana catesbeiana. The sequence goes on from NC_133329.1 coordinate 294,435,932, forward strand.
CCCAATACATCAGAACAAACCAAACTATAACTGGCATTGAAGTAGGAGGTATTACACACAAATTATGTATATTTGCAGACGATATATTACTTTTTCTATCATCACCACAGGTCTCTGGTCCTAACTTAATACCAGCTCTTGATGGATTTGCAGCCCTATCCGGCCTTATGATTAATCCTAAGAAATGCCTAGTGCTTAATATTTCACTCACAAATATGGAATTGATCCCGGCTAGGGCTGCACTCCCATTCACATGGGCAGAAAAATCAATCCCATATCTTGGAATTCATTTAACAGCATCTCATTCTGACTTATTCTCAACCAATTATCCTCCTGTATTAAGACAGATCACAAATCTAATAAAACAATGGTCGCAACTTCCTTTATCCTGGATAGGGAAGATTAATGCAATCAAAATGACTATTCTACCCAAATTGCTTTATCTATTCAGAGTCCTCCCTATTCCAATTCCTTCCTATTTTTTGAGAATAGTACAAAAAAGAGCAACTTCGTTTATATGGGGCTCTTCTAAACCACGTATACCTATACACACACTACATCTTCCCAAAAATAAAGGAGGCCTGGGATACCCTCATTTTACTAACTACTACAGAGCAGCACATTTGGCCAGTCTGTCCAAATACCATGCAAAACAGGAAATCCCATTATGGGTATTTATAGAGGCTTCAGAAAATGACCCTCTATTAATATCAAATTTATTATGGCTTGATCCTAAAGACCGCTTTAAAATTCATAATCCCATAACTAAACACTTCTTATCTCTCTGGGATAAACTAAAAACCAAATATCAGTTACAATCTCCACACAATCCTCTCCTTTCTTTTATCAGAAATCCGGCCTTTTATCCGGCATGGATCTACCCAAATTCTTTTAAAGCTTGGACAACATCAGGCATTCAGACACTAAATGACTTCATAGCATCTAAATCATTCCTTTCATTCCCATCGCTTAGAGAAAAATATGATCTACCAAACTCTGAGATATTTAGATATCTCCAAATCAAAAATTTCTATACACCATTCCTAAAGGGGGATACACCATTATCCCAATTATCCATTTTTGAATCAATCTGTACAAAAGATCCATTTGCTAAAGGTACAATTTCATCACTTTATAATCAATTATATGGAGTAGCAAATCTTAATAGACCCTCTTACGTTCAGAGGTGGGAGGAGGACCTGGGACGAACTTTAGAAGACACGGACTGGTCTAACATATGGCTCACATCTAAGTCATCTTCACCCAACATCTTAGCACTGGAGACAAATTATAAAGTCCTAATTCGCTGGTACCTTGTACCCGCTAGAGTGGCAAAATATTCACCTAATACCTCAGCTCTTTGTTTTCGAGGATGCCCAGAAATAGGCACATATTTACACATATGGTGGACGTGCCCAGTAATCCAAACCTTCTGGAAGGAAGTCTTCGTGATTGCATCTAAAATATTTAAAAAAATAATACAACCAGATCCATATTTAACTTTACTTAATCTAAAGCCGGAATGGTTAACACTCTCTCAATTCAAACTTATGATCCAACTAATAACGGCTGCAAAACAAACAGTGGCCAAGGCATGGAAATCTCCTACATTGGTACTAGCAGAAACAATTCACAGAATGAATAATACAATGTCCCATGCTAAGATGGTAGCCATCGATCAAAATCAAATTCCAAAGTTTGAAAAACTTTGGCATCCTTGGATAAAACAACAGTTCCTGTCAAACTTCAATGACTCTGTCCTGTTGCCATGGTAACAGATTAAATGACTTACAGAGACACCCATTCTAAGGCTTCAAAGAGAACTAAAAAGAATAATAAACTGACGAGCGGGACAACCTTGTGGACCATACCTCTACCTTTCAACCCTTTTTCTTCTTTCTCTTTCCTTTTCTCCACCTTACGATTAAAGCTCATTATCAGAATTTATTTGACCTATATACACTCTACTTGTAAACAATATGTATAGTAGGTATAAATCATTTAAATACCTACAAAAGTAACTAAGGAAATGATATATATCTTTAATTTAGGTTTACGTGAACCCAATGTTTAATATTTGAAATTTCATGATATTTACCTATATAAACCCTACTGTAAAACAATGAGCTTACTTTATAGATCCTTGTAAACTTACTTTATGTATCTTTATAACATTGTATACTCAATAAACTTCTTTTGACAAGGAAAAGATATAATAAAATATTTACAAAAATGTGAGGGGTGGGTGTACTCACTTTTGTGAGATACTGTATACTTTAACTGCTTGAATTTGTGCATCAACCACATAATTCACAATATTCTAGATGTTTAGGTCATTTGGTACTCTGACATAGGATCTTTGTCTCCTATTATATAAAGGAGCATGGGATTTCCTCGCATTCCTATGGGTTCATATAAGGTGAAACTTACACTAAATTACATTTGATTTTATTAACATTTTTGTGAATGATTTGAAAGAGAAAAAAATGTTCACCCATCTGTATGCTTATAGACACATTGTGGTTTCACGTAATAAGGACTGCTTTCTGCCTGATCTGAGTCATCAAAGACAAGTTGTCAACTGCAATCAGGATCTCTTACAGAGAGAGAGATGATGGCAGAAGACACATGTGCAGACACTGTTTCTTCTACTCTAAAGAATTAAAAAAAATGATTTTACAAAGGAACCAAGCTTGTCTTAGATGTTAAACCATTGTATTTTGTGGTCATGATGCAGCAGGCACTAAAAATCACTGTGTGAATGCACTCACAGAGGCATGGCAAATAATCCTTGTGATGTTTTCATGATGTATATTTCCAATGATTGTCAGCTCCATCTAGTGCCCACAATGTGGTGTTTTCCTGAAATATTGCAATCAGAAAAATACTGCATTATGACCACTAGATGGAGCTGATAATAATAGGAAATACATATATTAGACACATTATGGAGACTATTCCAAACAGGTGTACAAACCATTAGGCATTTGCACAGCAATTTGTTTATAAATAGATCCCCCAGGGGGCGTGGCCTGAACCAGCATGGTGTGAGGAGTGTTGTTTGGGAGCTCCGCTTGCCTAAACTCCGTTACCACATATCCTGGGGCAAATAGCGCTATTCACACCCCACAACCAAGCTGGCTGGCACCCTGTCCCAACAGACAGCATGTTACCGCCAAAAAAAGTGACTGAAGCAGCCTCAAAATTGGCCAAATACCAGCTGCAAGACAAGGGGGCCATGGAAGAAAATGCCGCTGACTCACCTCCTCCCGTAGACTCGGCCGCGGAAGATACTGCACCATGCTGGAAGCAATCTCGGACTGCAAGAGCACGCTAACAGGCAAGATTGAGGAGGTAAAAATTGACGTGTCTCTGATCCGCCAAGACCTGCAGAAGCTCAGAGATCGGGTCACAGAAACAGAAACCAGTATCAGCCGCGTGGAGGACGAGGTGCTGCCATTGCAGAACACAACTGAGAGATTACAACACCAGCTTAATGCGGTCTTGGCCAAACAGGACGATATGAAAAACCGTCTCAGGAGGTGTAATTTGCATTTTGTAGGATTACCTGAGGGTGTGGAAGGCACCGACCCCCCTTCATTTTTAGAAAACTTGCTTACAACTACGTTCGGGGGGGGGCTGAATTTTCTGCAATGTTCGTTGTGGAGAGGGCCTATAGACTGGCTGATAAACCTCCTCCTCCTCAAGGTGCACCTCCCCAGACATTTATTGCCAAAATGCTGAAGTTCCATGATCGTGACGCCGTCCTCCTCCTCCCCAGACTGAAAGGCAATATCCCTTTCAAGAACGGCGACATCAAGGTTTTCCCGGACTTCTCGGCGCAAGTTCAGAAGAAGAAGGCGCACTTCAATGAAGCCAAACGACAACTGCCCCCTGTTCTCCTCCTTCTTCATTGGACATACCTACTGCCTCTATCCCTTCATTCAACCTACCAAGTCCCCCCATTTTTGAGTACTCTGAAGATTGAAAATGTCTCTTGCCCCAAACAATTTGCTTCATTGGCAAGATAACACCCGCTGTGATTCCCGGGATACAGACTCAAACCCGCATATCCTTTTGTTTCCCCCATGTATGTGATCCTGGAGATCTCAGATCGGGAGTCTCACTCCTCGTGCTGTTGCTCGTGCTGCAGCGAATAATCGTCCCCCTAGTTGTGGGTGCCCCAACAGGCCTTGCTGTTTTCAATACCAAATGTAACGTTAACTATTTAGCACAAGTATTGTTTCCCTGGACTGGTCGGGTCTGGCAGAGAGCCCTGGGGAGGTACACGGGGCGCTGCCTGCTCGGGCAGGCCAGTGTATTAGTTCCTAACAGGTTTAAGTTTTACTGTTGGTTTAAACTTTTGCAACCACTTTATGTTGAGAAGAATTTTTTTCATTGGTATTTGTTTAATGCTATCTGTGCTATGCGACGCACGGGAGCCCTGCATGTGGTTATGCTGTGTGGGCTTCGGTGGGTCGCATTCTATTATCCTGTCCCCGCTGCCCCGGGCCCCTTGGACAACGTTGCGTGTCCTCCCAAGTGTGGGATGGGCCGTGGCGGCAGGACGCGGGCCCGGGATGCCGCGGACACTGATAGACACCTAACCGTGCAATGCCTAAGTTAAAATGTATTACATGGAATGTGCGAGGCATCAGAGCTAGACCTAAGAGAAATGCAGCTTTATCATACCTCAAAGCTCAACGTGCAGAGCTTATGGTCCTGGTGGAGACTCATCTCACAGGCCAAATATTGGCAACACTTAAGAAACCCTGGGTGGGATGGCTCTACCAGTCCCCTCATACTGCTAACTAGAGGAGTTGCAATATTGGTGGCCAAAACAGCAAAATTCACTCTATTGACACTTAGGTCTGACCCCCAGGGGAGATTCTTATTTTTACATGCCAGAATGAATGGCCTGGAGCTCCTTATATTAGCAGTCTACATACCTCCCCCTTTCCAGTTTGCTGTGTTAACAGAAGGTCTCTCTTTTATGTCCCATTTTCCTACTGTCCCTGCAATTTGGTTGGGGGACTTTAATAATGTGGTAGACAGGGAACTGGACAGACTGACGCTCACGTCTCCGGGCAACCCCTCCCACTCACATACCAGATTTGGTAAACTACTCACTGAACTTTCCTTGATAGATACCTGGAGACCCTCAAGACAGGGCGTTTTCAAGCTTCTCTGCATCGCATAACTCTATTGCCCTGTACACACGGTCGGATTTTCCGACGGAAAATGTGCGATCAGCGCTTGTTATCGGAAATTCCAACCGTGTGTGGGTTCCATCTGACTTTTTCAATCGGATTTTCCGACACACAAAGTTTGAGAGCAGGCTATAAAATTTTCCGACAACAAAATCCTGATTGCGTCAATTCTGACCATGTGTGGACAATTCTGACGCACAAAGTGCCACGCATGCTCAGAATAAATTCAGAGACGGAACTGCTCGGGCTGGTAAAATTATCGTTCGGAATGGATATAGCACTTTCGTCACGCTGCAATGTTTTAAAATGTTTAATGCAGTGCGCTCTCTTCTTCTTTATAATGCTAGAAGAATGAAGTTGTTTTGCTGCTCATATTCACACAGACTTCTCACAAACCTCTTTCTTTATTATTTATCGTGATTTCATCAATATAATATTTTTATTTGTCACATCTACTGAAAAAATATTATTTTTTGGATGTTTTTATATTATTTTAATTTTTTTAAAGCCTGATCTTGTGTTTTATTTTTATTTTTATTTTTTTTCACTCCAGAATAGTTTTGGTGGGTTTTGTGTGTCAAGTTACCACAACACCATTATTATCTTGTATTATTTAATCTCAAGGAGGTTGCTTGGCGTTGGTGTCTCTTGTCAATTTCACATTGTATTTTTGAAATGTACCTGCCTCCTCACAAACTGTCCTTTTTGAATGAAAACCAAAAATGTATTAAGGGATTCTAACCAAAGAAAGAGGGAGGCAACGCTGGAGAAACAGCAGAAATTGGCGAAGCCTTTGGCCCCCAGGGCACACATTAATTATTTTACTGCAAAATTGGTGGCCTGAGGAGTCCATACATAAGGGAGTACAATCTGGTCCAGAAGTCCAAGAGATCATGAACAGCAGCAGATGACATACATGTCCCCAGGTTGTGGTCATACAAGAGCCTGCATCTTTTGTCAGACCAGACTGAACCCAGGTCATCACTCTTGTCTTCCTTCCACGCTTCCTTCCATGCTGTGTCTGTGGTGGTGGAGTTGTGGCAGGAGGAGGAGGAGGATGGTCCAACTCACTCAGGTGGGTATTGGGTGTGATTTTGCCCCTCAACCCCTTATTTAATGTTTTATAAATGATTTCCTCACACATGAGGCGTTGGCCCTCCTGCATGTCCTGCAGTTTGGTGGCAGCCATGGAGGCAAAGGTCTCGTCACAAGTGGGGGTGGTTCTGAGGGACGTAGAAGCCTCCTGAATCAACCTGAGTGCTGAATCCTCCACGTTACTCCCCTTCCTGGGTCTTTTGTTTGGAAGGCGGAGGGGAGGGACCTGCGATTCTGTGAAGCTCCTACTGGGCCCGGTCTTCTCCTGGCTGTCACTTACCCCTGCCTCCTCCTGGCTGCCACTAACCCCTGCCTCCTCCTGTGTGCCACATTTCTCAGCCTCCTCCTGTGTGCCACATTCCACAGCCTCCTCCTGGCTGAGGTCTTCCTGAGTATGAAAAAGGGACATAGTTTTAGTTTTTTTCTTCATCAATCACACACAATTTTCATCTCATGACTGAGATGTTAACAAATATAACAGATTATCATTCTGAGCCCAGCATTTTTCATTCTTGTCCCAATTATTTTTGCCCACTACTGTCTATTGATTAGTAAAACACTTTATTAACCAGTTACATAGTTACATAGTTACATAGTTACATAGTAGGTGAGGTTGAAAAAAGACACAAGTCCATCAAGTCCAACCTATGTGTGTGATTATGTGTCAGTATTACATTACATATCCCTGTATATTGCGGTCATTCAGGTGATTATCTAATAGTTTCTTGAAGCTATCAATGCTCCCCGCTGAGACCACCGCCTGTGGAAGGGAATTCCACATCCTTGCCGCTCTTACAGTAAAGAACCCTCTACGTAGTTTAAGGTTAAACCTCTTTTCTTCTAATTGTAATGAGTGGCCACGAGTCTTATTAAACTCTCTTCTGCGAAAAAGTTTTATCCCTATTGTGGGGTCACCAGTACAGTATTTGTAAATTGAAATCATATCCCCTCTCAAGCGTCTCTTCTCCAGAGAGAATAAGTTCAGTGCTCGCAACCTTTCCTCATAACTAAGATCCTCCAGACCCTTTATTAGCTTTGTTGCCCTTCTTTGTACTCGCTCCATTTCCAGTACGTCCCTCCTGAGGACTGGTGCCCAGAACTGGACAGCATACTCCAGGTGCGGGCGGACCAGAGTCTTGTAGAGCGGGAGAATTATCGTTTCATCCCTGCAGTTGATCCCCCTTTTAATGCATGCCAATATTCTGTTTGCTTTATTAGCAGCAGCTTGGCATTGCATGCCATTGCTGAGCCTATCATCCACTAGGACCCCCAAGTCCTTTTCCATCCTAGATTCCCCCAGAGGTTCTCCCCCCAGTGTATAGATTGCATTCATATTTTTGCCACCCAAATGCATTATTTTACATTTTTCTACATTGAACCTCATTTGCCATGTAGTCGCCCACCCCATTAATTTGTTCAGGTCTTTTTGCAAGATATCCACATCCTGCGGAGAAGTTATTGCCCTGCTTAGCTAGAGATTGAACTGTTTATCCCATCCTCCAGGTCGTTTATGAACAAATTAAATAGGATTGGTCCCAGCACAGAACCCTGGGGAACCCCACTACCCACCCCTGACCATTCTGAGTACTCCCCATTTATCACCACCCTCTGAACACGCCCTTGTAGCCAGTTTTCAATCCATGTACTCACCCTATGGTCCATGCCAACGCACCTTATTTTGTACAGTAAACGTTTATGGGGAACTGTGTCAAATGCTTTTGCAAAATCCAGATACACCATGTCTACGGGCCTTCCTTTATCTAGATGGCAACTCACCTCCTCATAGAAGGTTAATAGATTGGTTTGGCAAGAACGATTCTTCATGAATCCATGCTGATTACTGCTAATGATATCATTCTTATTACTAAAATCTTGTATATAGTCCCTTATCATCCCCTCCAAGAGTTTACATACTATTGATGTTAGGCTAACTGGTCTGGTCTGTAATTCCCAGGGATGTTTTTTGGGCCCTTTTTAAATATTGGTGCTACATTGGCTTTTCTCCAATCAGCTGGTACCATTCCAGTCAATAGACTGTCTGTAAAAATTAGGAACAACGGTCTGGCAATCACCTGACTGAGTTCCCTAAGTACCCTCGGATGCAAGCCATCTGGTCCCGGTGATTTATTAATGTTAAGTTTCTCAAGTCTAATTTTAATTCCGTCCTCTGTTAACCATGTAGGTGCTTCCTGTGTTGTGTCATGAGGATAAACACTGCAGTTTTGGTTACTGAAGCCCCCCGATTCACTCGTGAAGACTGAGGAGAAGAATAAATTCAATACCTTTGCCATCTCCCCATCCTTTGTAACCAGATGTCCTTCCTCATTCTTTATGGGGCCAATATGGTCTGTCCTCCCTTTTTTACTGTTTACATACTTAAAGAATTTCTTGGGATTTTTTTTGCTCTCCTCCGCTATGTGTCTTTCATGTTCTATCTTAGCCATCCTAATTGCACCCTTACATTTCTTATTGCATTCTTTATAAATTCTGAATGCTGTGGATGATCCCTCAACCTTGTATTGCCGACCGCCGCACGACGATGTACGTCGGCAGAATGGCACGGGCAGGCAAAAGGACTTACAGGTACGTCCTTGCCTGCCCGCGGGTGGGGGGTCCGATCGGACCCCCCCGGTGCCTGCGGTGGTCGGCAAATCCTCCCCGGCGATGGTGAGGGGGAGGCCATCCATTCGTGGCCCCCCCTCGCGATCGCTCCTGGCCAATGGGATCATTTCCCTGCCTCTGTATTGTACACAGAGGCAGAGGAAATGATGTCATCTCTCCTCGGCTCGGCATTTTCCGTTCCGGCGCCGAGGAGAGAAGACTGTAATAAGAGTGCACAACACACACACACAGTAGAACATGCCAGGCATACATTACACCCCCGATCCCCCCCCCGATTACCCCCCGATCCCCCCCGATCACCCCTCCCCCCGTCACACTGACACCAAGCAGTTTTTTTATGTTTTTTTTTTTTACTTCTGATTACTGCATGGTGTCAGTTTGTGACAGTTAGTGTGGTAGGGCAGTTAGGGTTAGCCCCCTTTAGGTCTAGGATACCCCCCTAACCCCCCCAATAAAGTTTTAACCCCTTGATCACCCCTCGTCACCAGTGTCGCTAAGCGATCATTTTTCTGATCGCTGTATTAGTGTCGCTGGTGACGCTAGTTAGGGAGGTAAATATTTAGGTTCACCGTCAGCGTTTTATAGCGTCAGGGACCCCCATATACTACCTAATAAATGTTTTAACCCCTTGATTGCCCCCTAGTTAACCCTTTCACCACTGATCATCGTATAACTGTTACGGGTGACGCTGGTTAGTTTGTTTATTTTTTATAGTGTCAGGGCACCCGCCGTTTATTACCTAATAAAGGTTTAGCCCCCTGATCACCCAGCGGTGATATGCGTCGCCCCAGGCAGCGTCAGGTTAGCGCCAGTACCGCTAACACCCACGCACGCAGCATACACCTCCCTTAGCAGTATAGTATCTGATCGGATCAATATCTGATCCGATCAGATCTGTACTAGCGTCCCCAGCAGTTTAGGGTTCCCAAAAACGCAGTGTTAGCGGGATCAGCCCAGATACCTGCTAGCACCTGCGCTTTGCCCCTCCGCCCAGCCCAGCCCACCCAAGTGCAGTATCGATCGATCACTGTCACTTACAAAACACTAAACGCATAACTGCAGCGTTCGCAGAGTCAGGCCTGATCCCTGCGATCGCTAACAGTTTTTTTGGTAGTGTTTTGGTGAGCTGGCAAGCACCAGCCACAGGCAGCGTCAGGTTAGTGCCAGTACCGCTAACACCCACGCACGCACCGTACACCTCCCTTAGTGGTGCAGTATCTGAACGGATCAATATCTGATCCGATCAGATCTATACTAGCGTCCCCAGCAGTTTAGGGTTCCCAAAAATGCAATGTTAGCGGGATCAGCCCAGATACCTGCTAGCACCTGCATTTTGCCCCTCTGCCTGGCCCACCCCAGCCCACCCAAGTGCAGCATCGATCGATCACTGTCACTTACAAAACACTAAACACATAACTGCAGTGTTCGCAGAGTCAGGCCTGATCCCTGCGATCGCTAACAGTTTTTTTGGTAGCGTTTTGGTGAACTGGCAAGCACCAGCAGGCTAGTACACCCGGTCGTAGTCAAACCAGCACTGCAGTAACACTTGGTGACGTGGCGAGTCCCATAAGTGCAGTTCAAGCTGGTGAGGTGGCAAGCACAAGTAGTGTCCCGCTGCCACCAAGAAGAAGACAAACAGGCCCGTCGTGCCCATAGTGCCCTTCCTGCTGCATTCGCCAATCCTAATTGGGAACCCACCACTTCTGCAGCGCCCGTACTTCCCCCATTCACATCCCCAACCAAATGCAGTCGGCTGCATGAGAGGCATTTTCTTTATGTCCTCCTGAGTACCCCTACCCAACTAACTCCCCCAAAAAAGATGTTGTGTCTGCAGCAAGCGCGGATATAGGCGTGACACCCGCTATTATTGTCCCTCCTGTCCTGACAATCCTGATCTTTGCATTGGTGAATGTTTTGAACGCTACCATGCACTAGTTGAGTATTAGCGTAGGGTACAGCATTGCACAGACTAGGCACACTTTCACAGGGTCTCCCAAGATGCCATCACATTTTGAGAGACCCGAACCTGGAACCGGTTACAGTTATAAAAGTTAGTTACAAAAAAAGTGTAAAAAAAATAAAATATATAAAATTTAAAAAAAAATAGTTTTATAGTTCTCTCTCTCTCTATTCTCTCTCTATTGTTCTGCTCTTTTTAACTGTATTCTATTCTGCAATGTTTTATTGTTATTATATTTTATCATGTTTGCTTTTCAGGTATGCAATTTTTTATACTTTACCGTTTACTGTGTTTTACTGTTAACCATTTTTATGTCTTCAGGTACGCCATTCACGACTTTGAGTGGTTATACCAGAATGATGCCAGCAGGTTTAGGTATCATCTTGGTGTCATTCTTTTCAGCCAGCGGTCGGCTTTCATGTAAAAGCAATCCTAGTGGCTAATTAGCCTCTAGACTGCATTTACAAGCAGTGGGAGGGAATGACCCCCCCCCCCCCACCGTCTTCTGTGTTTTTCTCTGGCTCTCCTGTCTCAACAGGGAACCTGAGAATGCAGCCGATGATTCATCCAGCTGACCATAGAGCTGATCAGAGACCAGAATTGCTCCAAACATCTCTATGGCCTAAGAAACCGGAAGCTACGAGCATTTCATGACTTAGATTTCGCCGGATGTAAACAGCGCCATTGGGAAATTGGGAAAGCATTTTATCACACCAATCTTGGTGTGGTCAGATGCTTTGAGGGCAGAGGAGAGATCTAAGGTCTAATAGACCCCAATTTTTTCAAAAAAGAGTACCTGTCACTACCTATTGCTATCATAGGGGATATTTACATTCCCTGAGATAACAATAAAAATGATTTAAAAAAAAAATTAAAGGAACAGTTTAAAAATAAGATAAAAAAGCAAAAAAAAAATAAAGAAAAAAAAAAAAAAAAAAAAAGCACCCCTGTCCCCCCCTGTTCTCGCGCTAAGGCGAACGGAAGCGTTGGTTTGGCGTCAAATGTAAACAGCAATTGCACCATGCATGTGAGGTATCACCACAAAGGTCAGATCGAGGGCAGTAATTTTAGCAGTAGACCTCCTCTGTAAATCTAAAGTGGTAACCTGTAAAGGCTTTTAAAGGCTTTTAAAGCCTTTTAAAAATGTATTCATTTTGTTGCCACTGCACGTTTGTGCGCAATTTTAAAGCATGTCATATTTGGTATCCATGTACTCGGCCTAAGATCATCTTTTTTATTTCATCAAACATTTGGGCAATATAATGTGTTTTAGTGCATTAAAATTTAAAAAAGTGTATTTTTTCCCAAAAAAATGCGTTTGAAAAATCGCTGCGCAAATACTTTGTGAAAAAAAAAATGAAACACCCACCATTTTAATCTGTAGGGCATTTGCTTTAAAAAAATATATAATGTTTGGGGGTTCAAAGTAATTTTCTTGCAAAAAAAAAATAATTTTTTCATGTAAACAAAAACTGTCAGAAAGGGCTTTGTCTTCAAGTGGTTAGAAGAGTGGGTGATGTGTGACATAAGCTTCTAAATGTTGTGCATAAAATGCCAGGACAGTTCAAACCCCCCCCAAATGACCCCATTTTGGAAAGTAGACACCCCAAGCTATTTGCTGAGAGGCATGTCGCGTCCATGGAATATTTTATATTGTGACACAAGTTGCGGGAAAGAGACAAATTTTTTTTTTTTGCACAAAGTTGTCACTAAATGATATATTGCTCAAACATGCCATGGGAATATGTGAAATTACACCCCAAAATACATTCTGTTGCTTCTTCTGAGTACGGGGATACCACATGTGTGAGACTTTTTGGGAGCCTAGCCGCGTACGGGACCCCGAAAACCAAGCACCGCCTTCAGGCTTTCTAAGGGAGTAAATTTTTGATTTCACTCTTCACTTCCTATCACAGTTTCAGAGGCAATGGAATGCCCAGGTGGCACAAACCCCCCCAAATGACCCTATTTTGGAAAGTAGACACCCCAAGCTATTTGCTGAGAGGTATAGTGAGTATTTTGCAAACCTCACTTTTTGTCACAAAGTTTTGAAAATTGAAAAAAGAAAAAAAAAAAAAAGTTTTTTCTTGTCTTTCTTCATTTTCAAAAACAAATGAGAGCTGCAAAATACTCACCATGCCTCTCAGCAAATAGCTTGGGGTGTCTACTTTCCAAAATGGGGTCATTTGGGGGGGGGGTTGTGCCACCTGGGCATTCCATGGCCTCCGAAACTGTGATAGGCAGTGAAGAGTGAAATCAAAAATTTACACCCTTAGAAATCCTGAAGGCAGAGATTGGTTTTCGGTGCCCCGTACGCGGCTAGGCTCCCAAAAAGTTACATGTGGTAACCCCATACTCAGGAGAAGCAGCTAAATGTATTTTTGGGTGCAATTCCACATATGCCCATGGCCTGTGTGAGCAATATATCATTTAGTGACAACTTTGTGCAAAAAAAAAAAAAAATTTGTCACTTTCCCGCAACTTGTGTCAAAATATAAAATATTCCATGGACTCAACATGCCTCTCAGCAAATAGCTTGGGGTGTCTACTTTCCAAAATGGGGTCATTTGGGGGGGGGGGTTGTGCCATCTGGGCATTTTAAGGCCTTCAAAACTGTGATAGGTAGTGAGGAGTGAAATCAAAAATTTACGCCCTTAGAAATCCTGAAGGCGGTGATTGGTTTTCAGGGCCCCACACATGTGGTATCCCTGTACTCAGGAGAAGCAGCTGAATGTATTTTGGGGTGCAATTCCACATATGCCCATGGTCTGTGTGAGCAATATATCATTTAGTGACAACTTTTTGTAATTTTTAAATTTTTTTTTGTCATTATTCAATCACTTGGGACAAAAAAATTAATATTCAATGAGCTCAACATGCCTCTCAGCAATTTCCTTGGGGTGTTTACTTTCCAAAATGGGGTCATTTGGGGGGGGGGTTGTACTGCCCTGCCATTTTAGCACCTCAAGAAATGACATAGGCAGTCATAAACTAAAAGCTGTGTAAATTCCAGAAAATGTACCCTTGTAGACGCTATAACTTTTGCGCAAACCAATAAATATACACTTATTGACATTTTTTTTACCAGACATGTGGCCGAATACATTTTGGCCTAAATGTATGACTAAAATTGAGTTTATTGGATTTTTTTTATAACAAAAATACCATCAAAAGAAAGCTCTATTTGTGGGAAGAAAAGGACGCAAATTTTGTTTGGGTACAGCATTGCATGACCGCGCAATTAGCAGTTAAAGCGACGCAGTGCCAAATTGTAAAAAGTGCTCTGGTCAGGAAGGGGGTAAATCCTTCCGGGGCTGAAGTGGTTAAATCAGCAATTAGTGATCAATAGTAACATCTAGTAAACATAATTTATTTATTGACCAGAAATCTGTAGAAGAATGCTATACCTGACTCAAGCTGGGCTCCTCCACTTCTTCTTGGCTGTCCCAGGTTGGACATCAGAAGCCTCAGCTGGGGTGGAATATAGGGTGGAAGGAAGAGTGGAGAGGGATTCCCTGACTTCAGTCTGGTCTGACAGAAATCGCAGTCTCTCATAGTACCAGAGCCTGGGTACATAAACGTCATCTGCTGCAGCTCCGGATCTCTGGGAAGCCTGGACCTTCTTGTGCTCCCTAAGATATGTGCTCCTCAGGCCACCAATTTTGGCTTTTAAATAGGGGATGGTTGCCGTGGGGACCACCGGCTTCACCAACTCCAGCAGTTTCTCCAGCGCTGCCTGCCTCTTTTGTTTATGATTATAATGAGGGTGTTTCACCTGCCACAGACAAGGCAGCTCCCTGTACTTGTCTATGAACAGGGGGAGGAAGTTGTGGTCATTGAAGCCATCCATTTTATCTGCAAGACAAACCCTAATGTCAGGCTAAAGTCTCGTAATCTTCTCCCAATATAGGCCTCAATCTATAAGCAGTATAGGCCCAAGTTTAAATGTTACCTTCCTTATCACGATCGGTGCTTCTGATAATCCTTCCTCCGCTCACAGATCGTACGTTCTACGCACACAAGTTACGCTTTATATACACTGCGCATGCATGAAACTCCGCCCGCCCCTGACGTTCTTTCTAGTCTATTCCCCTCCCCTTCTTGTTCGCCGCAGTGGGGAAGAGCACATGGAGGAGACACAACTGGTGCGTGCTAATTACAGCAATGAGGAGGAGGAGGAAAGCCCGGAGCCAGAAATGTCACGATCCCGGAGGAGACGATTTAAGGCATCAAATATGGCCTTTGTAGAGATGGTGGAGATGGTGGACATATTGAAGAGGGCCGACTATGATGGGAAGTATGGACCTTACCCCAACCCCAATGTCAGAAAGGCCAAGATCATGGCGAAAGTTGTGAAGAGTCTGCACCGAAATTTTGGGGTACGGCGATCCAAGGATCAACTGAGGAAGCGGTGGTCGGACCTCAAATTAAGGGAGCAAGATCAGTATAGACGTATCAGGAGAGGGCTTCAAAAAAGTAAGTAGTTGTCCTGTGTTCCTATTCGTTATTTTTATAACGTTTGTGCTGCTCCATGTGCTTTTCTTTACTGTTGTACAGTTTAAATGGCAACTTTCATGTTCATGGACACATTGTTCATTCGTAGGAAACATTGTTCTTTCGGCCAATAAAACACCATGTTTTGTCCAGATGCAATTCAATACATTTTTTCTGGCCTACTTCTCTTAAATTAATTTTGGTGTCTAGATGGGTTTTTAACTAGAATGAAATGCAAACTAGATTCTGTGTAAGGAGAGGACACTCAGCAGCTGTTTACACATCTGGATGCTGGAGCACTAGTGTGGGACACAAGAACACCCTTTTTATTAGGGGGTCCACACAGGTGCTCCAGTGTATACTATAGGGGTGTCTCCATCTGTGAAGCTTGTACAAAACAGGTAAGTATTCAAGCTTGACAAAGGAAAACAATATTTCTTCATCTTGGAACTCTGCCAAAATAGACAATTGTACACCACTTCCAAGCAATGTTTCATATTCCTATTTCTGCCATCAAATATCTGTGTGCTAAGTATACGTTTTTTTTTTTTTACATAGGGGAGAAAAGACTTGGAGGACACCACTCATCAGAGGAGACAACAGACCCCCCACCTCAGGAAGAAGTGGAAATCCCCCAAAGCCAAGCAGAGGAGGAGGAGGGAGACGTGGTGGAAATTGTCACCACAACAGGTGAGTGTCTGCGACCACAGGCTCAGGTAAGAGATGGATGCTGGCATATTTATAATACGAGATGGGTTTTTTTTCTATATTTTTAGGTGATCATGATGTTGTGGATGAAGGTCCTTTCACCAGTGAAAGTGCCCAGATCCTGATCGGGGAGATAATGGGGTGTAATAGGGACTTGGAAAACATCAAGCAAAACATCAATGATGTTCAAAACAAAATGAAGAACATCATTGATGTTTTAGGGAGAGTTTAAAACCCTTCGAAATCCCTTACTTCTTTCTGCTTTATTTTTCTGAAAAATGTTTGCACATTTTTTGACATATTCTAGAAAACCAAATTTTGAAGATGCACACAGTGTGTCAACATGTGCTATCTGCCATCACGGGAGATCAATCTATGTGTTTTGGGGGTGCAACCCCTTCCTCAATAATAAAGTAGCTGAGAGGTAGGGGTAGCACCCATGTCCCTTGATCCCCCACGATGGCAGCTAGCACATGTTGACATTCGGCAATTTGTGTGCATCTTCAAAATTTGGCTTTTCCAGGGGTGACTTCAACCCATCTGAACACAATATCAAACACAGTTTATAAATACTCATGTCTGATATTGCATTCAATTTCTACAAAAGTTGAACTTTGTAAGTTCCAGATTTGTGTATTTCTTGTTGGTTTTAAACATGCCTGTTTTACCTTAAAAAGACATTTCTACTTTTTATGTCACCAAAAAATTGTTATACAACAAACATGTTGGTTTGTTTTAAAAACCTTTTATAAATGCACATGTGATTGTGCTTTGATTAAAAAGATTGAGAATCAACAATGTGTGGCTTCTTCTTTCAATGCTTAAAAGCATTTTTGGGTTGTAAAGTTGGTGTTTTCAGTGACAATGGGGGTTATTTACTAAAGGCAAATCCACTTTGCACTACAAGTGCAGTTTCAGGACCTTGCGGGCACTTTGGGGGGGCAAGCCAGGACGGCCAGCTTGAAGGGGTTGGTTCATTTAGATTCATTCCAGCTTCAGGCCCAACTGAGCCAGCATAGTTCACAGAATTTCTCCTTAAAAAGTTGTGGAGAACACAGCAAGCCAAGATGATGTGATTGAGTTCATATTCCACCATGTGTATCGTTGTAAGAAATAGGCGGAACCGGCTGGCCATTATTCCAAACGTGTTCTCCACCACTCTTCTGGCTCTGGCCAGCCAGTAATTAAAAACCCTCTGGTCCAGGGTGAGGGTCCTCATAGGGAATGACCGCATAAGATGGTCCCCCAGCGATAACGCTTCATCCGCAACGAAGACGAATGGGAGTCCTTCCGCATTGTCTTCTGGAGGTGGCAAGTCCAAGCTGCCATTCTGGAGTCGCCTGTAGAACTCCGTACGGGCGATGACTCCACCATCTGACATCCGGGCATTCTTCCCCACGTCCACATACAGGAACTCGTAAGTAGCAGACACCACTGCCAACATCACAATACTATTGAACCCCTTGTAGTTGTAATAGTATGATCCCGAGTTGGGTGGTAGGACGATGTGGACGTGTTTCCCATTAATTGCCCCTCCGCAGTTAGGAAAGTCCCACCGCTGGGCAAAGTGGGAGGCCACAGTCTGCCATTCCTGTGGGATGGAAGGAAACTGTGGAGTCAAACAAGAAAAAAAATTAATCATTTTGCAAATAAACATGGAAAGCAGATTAGACACAAACATTCTTGGCCAACATCAGTATAACATTTATTTTAGGGAGTATTTAAAGACAAAGGTATAAGGTCCACCTATCAGATCCCCCCCCATGGGCCATTTTAGAAATTTTTATGGGGGGGTAGATGTTTTGGACAGGTAACCCTCTCCACTTCATTGAGAGCTGAATGCATAAATAATGTATATTACTTTGGCCAGCTCCTCCTTACTTACACTATTGGCAGCCCACTGGACAGGTAAGAAGTGTCATAATACAAAGAGATAAATGCACACTGTACACATTTTAGCACATTTTTACATTCTGCTATTACCTATCAAGATAATAATAGGATACAAAAACTTTTCACATTACCATTTGAAAGTATTCAGGAAGGCTCTTGCACTACATGCTTTGGGGAATTCATCCATAAATATGACCACAAAAGAGGTGGGTATAGTGTGTATGGGTTTGGCAAAGTCAGCAGATAGAGGATTGAGGATAGATAGAGGATTGGTATCAACTGAGTTAGAAGTTGGGGGGAGGGAGGGTTCCAAATAATTTTGGGACCCCAAAAAAAAAAGCCTCTGGCACTCTGCCCGAATTTAAAGCACAAATCACAATTTTACACATTTTAGGAGGTGTTTAGGGTAAAGCACTACTATGGAGCTGACAAAATACATTGTTAAGTGACTACACTTAACAATGGCCCAGGAGAGCATGCTGGGGAGGTAAGTGAAGGCAAATATGTATGAAGGACAAAAAAAAAATACCAAAAAAATCCTGCATGCATGAGGACAAAGGGGACATTCACAGCATATTGCAATCATGGTAATTAGGAAATGAGGAAAGGAATACAATACATTAGCAAACATTATATACAATAAAATGTGATGTTAAAGTATAAAAATCTTACCTTAATATACTCCTTCTGCAGGATCTGGATGATGGCAGAACAGGTCTCTGGGATAATGATCCCCAGAGCCTGGGGGGAGATGCCTGTCGAGAACTTGAGGTCCTGCAGGCTTCTCCCCGTCGCCAAGTACTGCAGGGTGGCGACTAGTGTCTGCTCCGGAGTGATGCCTTGCCTCATGCAGGTATCCTGCCTGCTAATATAAGGGGTCAGCAAAGCCAACAAATGGTGAAATACGGGGTCCATCATCCGGAGAAAGTTCCTGTAATTGTCAGGATTATTCTCACGGAGCAAAGGCATGTGACAGAACTGGTCACGTTGGAGCAACCAAGAACAGTTATCTCCAAAAATCACCCTCAGTGTCTTGCCTCCACCAAATAAACAAAGTGCAAACTTACCAAAGCTACTTGCTGTCTAAATTATAGGACAGCAAGAACGCATCCACTGATCACTGGTCTTCCTTTCAAAGGTACATGTAATAATGTATGGATATGGTTGATCCTCCAATCTCAATGGTGGGGCCATCAGGGGAACTGCTTACTCTCATCTGACCCAGAATCGATGAATCACCAATGGCAGAAACAAATACTCATAGTGTAGTACTGTATTTATTACAAGTCACGGGTTTAAAATTATATATAAAAACAACTATGATCCACAAAAACAGGTTGCTAGTGCATAAATGGGTAAGTATCAGCACCTTACATCAAAAACCGCCACACCAAAATATGAGGAATGGCGGTTGGACCTTGAGTGTATAGTAGTTGGTTCAAGCAGTCCATAAGTGCATGAAAGTCATAAGACAAGTAAAAACTTACATAAAGTGCCGCCGCACTGAAATCAGAATGTCAGCAGGACCTCTGGCATGTAAATCAAGCTCTACAGCCGTTTTGCGCCACTCGCATCATCAGGAGCATGATAATATCACATACTGTGTCCTCTTATATATAAAGCCCTCACAGGATATCAGAATTTCATTGACTGGGGACAGGAAGGCCGCAGAACGTCACTTTCGGTCCCGGCGCCATTTTAGTGTATTCAGTGATGCAACTTTCTGTGCTGGTGCCATATTATTGTGGTCTAAGGCACCACTTCCAGTTCAACGCCATAATAAAATAGAGCAGGAAACAGGAAGTGGTGCAGGCCCTATGTTTAAGAAGATCAGGAAGAGAAAAAGCCCTATCTATCAATAGATTATAGAAGCCTTGTGACAGCAATATTAGAGGGCTTAAAATAAAAGAAAGTAACAAATGGACACACATAAACTAAATGTACATGAATATTAACAAATCATTATCAAATTATCTAAAAATATATATTATATAAAAAATATATAAAAATGAATCGAAAAACTGCAAAACATATATACAGTATATATATGAAAATGCTAAAGAAAAATATTAAAGAAAAATCAGAAAATGAAATATAAAAATAAGGTATATGTAAAAATTGGAAGAATATAAAAAAGGGGATTGAGGAATCTGAAATACAAATGTGGGCTGCATATTCACAAAAACTGAACATAGACAGGTCGCAAGTCTAACAAGTAGAATGGGATGTCAAACCTCTCAAAGATATCAGCTAGTATCAATGAAATAATTGACATCCCATTCTACATAGAGCCCCAATGGAGGAAAACATTTTATTTCATATAACCACTTTATTTCTAATTTAGAGATTTCCCTAATTCTATGACATCCCCTTCAATGGGGTTTAGGTTTAGCAATGCCTGTAAATTTTAAAGAACTAGGGTCACTATTGTGGCATGTTCTATAATGGGCGGCTAAACTATGATGAAATAAAATCAACTTGTGCCGCGCTGTGTCTACCTCTGTGTAAATACTATTACTAAGTGCAAATGCTAATGATAAAAAAATATATAATAAAAAAATATAAAAATATATAATATAAAGCAACAATATACCGTTTGTACTGAATAATGCGTGACCACTATATATAAGTATCTCTATTGGAGATCTTAAACAACCAATGTGATACCAAAGTGCAAATGCTGAGTCAAAAGGTACATAAGTACTGATACATAAATAAAAATATATTGCACATATTTCAAATGTTAATACACTTCAAACAATCTAATATAATGTCCTGTGCTCAGAAACATAATTGGTACAAATACCATAGATAATAATGCAGTCCAAATGAATTCGATATAGTATCCAGTGCTCCAAAACTAAATCCACAGTGACTACACACGTGCCCTTCAAATAAAACTTGTGGTGGCCTAACATGCCATGGTATTACTAGTTATAACATTTTTGCCTTGGTATGCAAATTAGGCAGAGGTTTGCATATGTACATCTAATTAAAATATTTTTCTATGTGCTTAAAAGACATTCATTTGTGCAAACATCTTGACAATGAAATCCCAGTAGTTTTCCTGATAGGAAAGAGAGAATTTGAAGATTAAAGTCCAATATAACATATGTTACACCGCTCAGAGAATATGCAAATATTGTTTATTTGTAGTACTGGGTTTTTTGAAAACATTTAAAATGTTAATTAGTCTGGTCCTATTTTACCTTCTGTAAAGACTCAGTACATGCTATTATACAAAGAATGAACTCACGTATAAATTTACCACTTCAATAACCGGCACTTTCACCCCCTTCCTGCCCAGGTCAATTTTCAGCTTTCAGCGCTGTCCCACTTTGAACGACAATTGCGCGGTCATGCACAGCTGTACCCAAACTCATTTTTTATCATTTTCTTCCCACAAATAGAGCTTTATTTTGGTGGTATTTGATTATCACTGGGTTTTTTATTTTTTGCTAAACTTATTAAAAAAGACCAACATTTAAAAAAAAAAAATTTTCTCTTTGTTTCTGTTATAAAATTTTGTTTTCTCCTTCACTGATGGGCACTGATGAGGCTGCACTGACGGGCACTGATGAGGCGGCACTGATGAGGTGGCACTGATAAGGTGGCACTGATGAGGAGGCACTAATATGCAGCACTGATAAGATGCAATGATATGCAGCACTGATGGGCACTGATAGGTGGCACTGATGGGCACTAATAGGTGGCAATGATGTGCACCAATAGGTGCCAATGATGGGTACCAATAGGCGTCAATGACGGGCACTGATAGGCGGCAATGATGGGCACTGATAGGTGGCACTGATGAGCACTAATGGGTGGCACTGATGGGCACTAATAGATGGCACTGATAGGCAGCACTGAGGAGGAGGCACTGACAGTCATTACCGAACCGAGGAAAGCTGATTACCGACACTTCCTGGTTACCGCTGTGATTAGTCACAGCTGATCACATGGTTAAGAGCCTACGTCATAGGCTCTTTACCACGGTCGGAGATGTGGTGTGTCGGAGCGACACACAGCACCACCAATCGCCGCGCTGCATGCCCCCGGGGGCGCGCATGAACGGCTTGTCCTGCTGGACATCATATGACACCCAGTCAGGATAACTGAACCACCTTCCGTAATAGGCCAGTAGGGAAGTGGTTAAACAGGCTATAGGTGGACATTCAGTGTTAGATCTAGAACAACAACTTCTTATAAAGTTACCTTTTAAATGGTTATCATGTACATTACAGCACTCAACATATCCATAAAAGTGTTTTTTTAATTGCAAGGGAATCTGTCATAAGATAAACAAGGCTGTGATTACTGAGCTCTAATTTTGTGAATAATACCTCGATGGATGTTCAGCTGATGCTTTAACGTTTCATGAATCACAGAATGTATAGAGATAAGCAATTCTCGTTATAAGAAAATACTGAATTCAAACACAGCTAGACTTTAAGCATTTTTAGAAGGAGGCCAGCAATGGCAGCCCCTGTGCCTCTCCCATGACAGAGTCACTTTAACCTTTTGTGGTCTTTGAGCGTACAATATATAATGAGGTACACAGGCCATGTCATATGTCCCTCTCTCACTGTTATGGTTCCCCCAGCCACTCTTGTCTGCAAATTCCATCTGATATATTTGGATGTTCCAGTGAAAACAGTTTCTGACCAGTGTTAAAAACTCTGTTTAGTGCCTCTGTTCAGAAATACAATGCATGACCTGCACTTTACATAACCACCAAACTACATTTGCTAAAACTTGGCAACTCTTGCTATAATATTTATCTATAGATACCTAAAATTTCAGAAGTTGGCAAAACTTTGACTGCCCTTGTCCTACTCCCCCTTTTTTCATCTTATCCTCCCACTTTTTTTTTTCTTCTGCTTACTTTTTATGCTGATTCTGAGTCATGATCATTTGAGGAGACCTTGATTTTTAAGACAAAGCCTGTTCTACATGACGATTCTCTTACAATCTTACTTGAACAAGATTGTTTATATACTTTTGATATCATTTGATATCATTTGATATCATCGCATACTAGCACATTATAAAATACTTACCTTAGAATGAAGCCTTGCAGCGGCGCCCGGTCACCGCTAAGGGAGCTGACATGTTCTCTCTGCATTTCTTCCAGGATTGCTGGCTCTGGTGCACAGTGGCTGCATTTGATGCTGCACAGTGGCTGCATTTGATGGGGCACAGTGGCTGCATAAGATGAGCACAGTGGCTGCATAAGATGGGCACAGTAGCTGTATTTGATGGGGCACAGTGGCAGCATTTGATGGGGCACAGTGGCTGCATAAGATGAGCACAGTAACTGTATTTGATGGGGCACAGTGGCAGCATTTGATGGCACAGTGGCAGCATTTGATGGCACAGTGGGAACATTTGATATGGCACAGTGGCTGCGTTTGATGGGCACAGTGGCTGCGTTTGATGGGCACAGTGGCTGCGTTTGATGGCACAGTGGTGGCAATTGATGGGCACAGTGGTTGTGTTTGATGGCACAGTGGCTGCATAAGATGGACACAGTGGCTGCATAAGATGGGCACAGTAGCTTTGATGGGGCCCAGACATACTGCAGCAGGGCAGCCGACACGTACCTAGTATGTGATCTGACACTTCTGGGTCTGGGGTGCGCACATGTGCCGCTGGTGGCCCGCTTCTGCCATGATCACACACAGCAAGAGCCACCGATTTTTTAGTACACATGCTGAACATGCAGAACAGCGATCTGCCTATGTAAACAAGGCAGATCGCCATTCTGTCAGTAGGGAAGACATTGCTCCTGTGTTCTTTTGCGGTACAGCATTTCATGACCGCAAAATTGTCAGTTAAAGTAACACAGTGCTGTATCGCAAAAAATGGCCTGGTCATGAAGGGAGTAAATCTTCTGGGGCTGAAGTGGTTAAGATACATATCGTTTTGTTCAGATTGTATAATTTAGGGAGAGGATTGAATTGCAGAACGATTCACTTATCATTCTAGGTATATACAAGATATATACAGTAACTATCAATGGACAAAATAAGTGCGTTGTCCCTTTAAGTAAAATAAAGATTTCATACAATAATATATAAATGTATAGGTGTGCATACCTTTAAGTGCCAACAAAAATCATAACTGTAAAAAAAAAATCATAATCATAAGTGCTCATAATCTTCAAAATTCATGATAAACCCAAAATCAAGTGCGTAAGTGCAAAATCATAAGTGCACATAATATTCACAAAGTTACAATTCAAAATAAACAACAACTGAATGTTGCCAATAAATAACTAAATATCATTAAGTTGTGTTCAAAGCATCCTAAGACATCAAACAAAAAGTGATGATATATAGTGATCTGGTACTCCAATATAACTCCACATGATCACACACCTCAATGAACCCAGGCCTCTTAACAGATATGATGGAACTTTAAGCAATAGGAGGTCATATAGGCATGTATAGGGACTGAGCAATGTTTCCCAGCATTTTCCAGCTCAATTAGCACACAATATTTAGACAGGAATGTGGCTGGAAACAGGGCCTGACAAGAGGGTGAGGGGGCACTATGCACGCCACATTACTATTCCCTTTGGAGCGCCCAAAGGTGTTCCAGCTTTGTTACAATCCTATAGTGCAGTGTTTCTCAACTCCAGTCCTCAAGGCGCCCCAACAGGTCATGTTTTTAGGAATTCCCTCAGATGAAACGGCTGTGGTAATTACTAAGGCAGTGAAATTGATCAAATCACCTATGCAAAATAATGGTAAGCCTGAAAACATGACCTGTTGGAGTGCCTTGAGGACTATAGTTGAGAAACACTTCTATAGTGTATGCTAAAACAAAAAATTAATTTGCTGTGCTCCGCTAAAGTGTTCGGGTTTGACTTGAAGAAAAAGTGGCAACCCTAATTAGCAGCCTTGTAAAAGAAAAAATCGCGCTATTTAAAGTCCTAGTTAATTTATAAAAAAATTTTGAGAATTTCCAGAAGCTTGAGCCGCTGAAGATAAACTAGATGTTCATCACAGGAAAATTATATGCCAACATTTTATGGAATGCATGCTTACCAGAGTGTAAACCAAAATGAACAGGTGGCTATTATTCCAGCCTGGGCTATCGATTGTGTAGGATGAAGTGTAGACCTCGCAAACGTCTCAGCATAGGTTAGCGTCAATTCCAAAAGTGTTGTTTTATATATAAAGCAACAAAAAATGTACATAGCGTGATACTGTCTAGATCAGTGGTTCTCAACCTTTCTAATGCTGTGACCCCTTAATAAAATTTCCCAAGTGGTGTGGACCCCTAACAGTAAAATTATTTTCGTAGCGTGCATTGTCAGCACCCAAGGCAAGTAATTTGCGCCCTCTAACCCATGGACATTTAGCGCTCCCTGAGTCCCTTCCACTCGTACAGTATTAAACCCCTTATGGTACATTTTAGGATGTATCACTCTTTCTCTTTGTTCTCTTTTGGGTGCTGACAACCCACGCTACCAAAATACATTTACTGTTAGGGGTCCACACCACTTGGGAAATATTATCAAGGGGTCATCACGGCACTAGAAGGTTGAGAACCACTACTCTAGCCGTCTTGCTTGTTCTTTCTCTCCCTTTTTCTTTGTTCCTCCCCCTCTTTTCCTCTCCCCTCCATGTATTCTCTATTTTGATTCCTTCTCTTACTCCTTTGTGGGGGGAATGGGATGAGTGGCAGTGCTGGGGGGAGTTCTGATCAGCCAGCTTAGGTGCTCATGATCAAGGTCATCTGCTGATCTGAGAATTGTAGTAGGAACTTTTAATGGCAACTATAATCACAGGTAGTGTTACTCACTTTGTCTCCGGCTTCACTGTGTCTCCGACTTCACTGTGTCTCCGACTTTGTGGTGTCTCGTAGCAGTGACACCTATGCCGAAATCAGGAGATAGGGTCTCCCACTTCCCATTCCTCACCAGTCAGCTGACCTCTAGTCTCTGCCCCCCAGCCATGCCATGAACTGAATGGGCGGCTGCGAAGTGGTTAAGTGGGCGGCCATGGGCTCCAGGGACAGCCCTGCTGGGTGGACGCAAAAAGGCTGGGAGAGCGGTGCGGGCTTTAGGAACAGCCCAAGATTTGGTGACCCCTGGCAAATCATCATTTGACCCCCGAGGGGGTCCCGAGTCCCAGGTTGAGAACCACTGGTCTAGATTATAGAGTATGTACAATAAATCCAGTGGCACTCATGATATAAGCACCCTGAGATAAACAAAACTAGTAGCCACCCAGTGAATGAAATGACAATCGGTTTACCATCACCATACAGAGGTCCTCCTTACCAGATGTAAATAGCCAGGGGAATTGGAACAAAAAGCTAGTAGAAAAACAGACGTGCTCAAAATTAAAGATGCTCACTGCCGCTGTCCTATACTCAGAAGAAAGGTGTGTCAGCTTCCAGAGTGCTGTACAGTTCAATGTCAAGGTATAGCTCTACTATAAGTGGTCTTTTTTACAGTGATAATGGTTTTGCTATATTTTAAGAATAACTTTCGCCCTTAATTTCTGTATGCGCTTTTGTGAGAATGTTACTATGACAGGACTAGGCAATCAGATTGATGGGTTTTATTGGCCTATTCTACTGCACCTGCTGTGATCATTTTAGATGTAGAAGGATAAAGAACAAGCTTTGGATAAATACCTGGAGGGAAAAGCTAATGCTAACGATGAAGATAGGTCTTTCCTCACTTCTGTCATACAGTTTTATGTATCTATAGCGTTTCACATTCCAAAAGCTTGTCACTATATCCCATCCTAATCTCAGTCGGAATTTCAGCAGGCCTTAATCTTCACACTTCAAAGAAAAAGAAAAATAGAAAGTCATAGCTTTTTTGGCCATACTTCTCTTGTGGGTCACAGGAGTGCACTCAATTTTAGACATGTGCAATTTGTTTCAGTTCCGAATGTAAATACATCATTTTTGATTATTCGGAGATATATCCAAATATAAAATGAAATAGTAATACATTTTGTTAAAATTTGTTTCATTTAGTTTTGTTTATTCGTATTCTAACATATTCCAAATTTTCAGAACGATTCAAATTTGGATCGGTCGAAAAATGATCGACCGATTTGAATACTGTGTGAAGAATAGCTGCTTGTTAAGGAATGAAAGGAAGCTGGCTGCCGCGTCCTTAACAACCGATGACTCACCAGCTGTCAGCGGGCTTCCCCACTGAGAGCTGAACTATAAACAAAAGAATGCCGACAATAGAAAAACTAGAAATAAAACATGAGCTTTCCCTCCCCCCAATCCATACTAGGCCCATGGGGTCTGGTATGAATTTTAAGGAGAACCCTTACGCCAAAAAAAATTGGTGTGCCCCCCCCCCCTTACCTCGAATCCATACCACACCCTTATCTGAACATGCAGCCCGGCAGGTCAGGAAAGGGAGGGAACCAGCGAGCGCCCCCCCTGAACCATATCAGGTCATATACCCTCAACATGGGGGAGTGCTTTGGGGCACCTTTTCCTCATGTTGAAAGGGAAAAGGGCCTCTTCCCCACAACCCTGGGCTGTGGTTGTGGGGGTCTGTGGGCAGGGGGCTTATCGGAATCTGAAAGCCCCCTTTAACAAGGGGGCCCCAGATCCCTGCCACCCTCTTGTGTATGGGTATGGGGTACATAGACCCACCTTCCCAATCACCTAAAAAGTGTAAAAAGTGAATAAAGACACTACACAAGTTTTTGACAATTCCTTTATTAAAAAATCAAAAATCAAAAACAATGTCCTTCGATGTAGATCCCTCGTCAATCATGCCACAAACTGCACCGCCGGACCCGAATACATAAAAATAAAAAAACCTCCGGCCTCGCCCCCTTGTGACATCACCGACCGGTGGAATGCTGGGTTGATGATGTCACAAGGGGCGAGGTTACCCACTGATGTCATCGGGCATCTCCACCCCTTAGCTATTTAAGAAATGTCAGACGGAGGAGCAGGCAGTTGGTGAGGCCAGGTTTTTTTTCTTTTTTCATGTCCAGCGGTGCAGTGGGCGGTGTGATTAATGATGGATCTACATAGGGAAATTGTTTTTGATTTTTTAATCCCACCAATGCGGGGGGGGGGGTTAAAAGTACTGACACCTGTGCTGGAGGTTATTATTGCACCCACTGACACCAATGCTGGGGGTTATTATTGCTACCACTGACACTAATTTTGGGGGTTACTAATGAGTTCGCTAACACCAATGTTGGGGATTATTCTTGTGTCCATTGACTCCAATGCTGGGGTATATTTTTTCATCCACTTACAGTAATGCTGGGGGTTATTATTTTGTCCACTGACATCAGTGCAGGGGGTTACTATTGCATCCACTAACACCATTGCTGGGATTTATTTTTGTGTCCACTGACACCAATTCTGGGGGGTTATTAATGCTTCCACTGACACCAAAGCTGGGGTTATTCCTGCATCCACTGGCTCCCACACTAGGGGCTATTCTTGCGTCCACTGAGTGATGCTGAGGGTTATTAATGCATCCACTGACATCAATGCTGGGGGTTATTTTTGCATCCTCTGACACCAATGTATTATCACTGAACTCACTGACACCAATGCTGGGGATTATTAGTGCATCCATTGACACCAACATTGGGGTTATGCTTGCATCCACTGACTCCAATGCTAATGGTTGTTATTGTGTCCATTGACACCAACACTGAGGGTTTTTTGTGCATTTATTGACTCCAATGCTGGGAGTTATTTTTGCACCCCCTGACACCAATGTTGGGGGTTATTATTGCAGTCACTGCCACAAATGTTGGGGAGTATTATTGCATCCACTGACACCAATTCTTGGGGTTATTATTACTGCCAGTGACACCAATGTTGAGGGTTATTATTACACTCACTGACACCCATAATTTTTCACGTTTTATTTCTGAACCCTCCTTCTGGATTTGTGGAATCATTGATAAGATTAATTTGGAGCAAGTAGGACACCTATCCAGTTGTTAAATCTGATTAATATCCCTTCAAGGGACAAGCGCAAATGACCTATTAAACGTAGGTCAAATAGTGAGGTGAGCTGCTAATGCTGGTTAGTTTTTGCAGCACGGTGTGTTTATTTCACAGAAGAATTAAGAAGTTGAGGAGAATCACTTTATTGACACAACATGTGGACTCTTTTGTTCGTTTTCTTTATATTTTTTCACTCTTGTGTTTATATATCCAGTGGTTTGTTCTGGACTTTCACTATATACTATTGGGTATAATGAAGGGCCAAATCATAGTTTTTTTGCTATTATTATCTGGTGTGTGTGTGGTACACTCATAGATTTTGGCATCAGCACATTTGTGATTATATAATTAATCTTCTTTTAGTTTTATTTAAATCTATTTGTTTTATTAACACTAATGCCCCGTACACACGGTCGGACATTGATCGGACATTCCGACAACAAAATCCATGGATTTTTTCCGACGGATGTTGGCTCAAACTTGTCTTGCATACACATGGTCACACAAAGTTGTCGGAAAATCAGATCGTTCTGAACGCGGTGACGTACGTCGGGACTATAAACGGGGCAGTAGCCAATAGCATTCGTCTCTTTATTTATTCTGAGCATGCGTGGCACTTTGTGCGTCGGATTTGTGTACACACAATCAGAATATCCGACAACGGATTTTGTTGTCGGAAAATTTTATAGCAAGCTCTCAAACTTTGTGTGTCGGAAATTCCGATGGAAAATGTGTGATGGAGCCCACACGCGGTCGGAATTTCCGACAACAAGGTCCTATCACACATTTTTCGTTGGAAAATCTGACCGTGTGTACAGGGCATTATAGGTGTGCCAAGGGGATTCCT
This sequence comes from Aquarana catesbeiana, assembly GCF_042186555.1. Taxonomy (NCBI): domain Eukaryota; kingdom Metazoa; phylum Chordata; class Amphibia; order Anura; family Ranidae; genus Aquarana; species Aquarana catesbeiana. Next base: position 294,465,735 of record NC_133329.1, read on the forward strand.
ATATATTGGGCCCTGGAAATTTTCTGTTGTAATATGTCTTTAAATTGTGAGTTTTCCAGGTCAGGCCTAAAGGGGGGATTACTCAAGATTGGGAGAAAGGGAGATGGAGCAGAGGAGATTGAGTTACACTATATTACCAAAAGTATTGGGACACCTGCATTTACAAGCACATGAACTTTAATGGCATCACAGTCTTAGTCCATAGGGTTCAATACTGAGTTGACCCACCCTTTGCAGCTATAACAGCTTCAACTCTTCGGGGAAGGCTGTCCACAAGGCTTAGGAGTGTGTCTATGGGAATGTTTGACCATTCTTCCAGAAGCGCATTTGTGAGGTCAGTCACTGATGTGAACGAGAAGGCCTGACTCGCAGTCTCTACTCTAATTCATCCCAAAGGTGTTCCATCGGGTTGAGGTCAGGCCAGTCAAGTTCCTCCACCCTAAACACGCTCATCCATGTCTTTACTGACCTTGCTTTGTGCACTGGTCCAAATCATTTAGTGGAGGGGGGATTATGGTGTGGGGTCATTTTTGAGGGGTTGGGCTTGTCCCCTTAGTTCCAGTAAAGGGAACTCTTAAGGCATGAGCATACCAAGACATTCTGGACAATTTCATGCTCCCAGCTTTGTGGTAACAGTTTGGGGATGGCCCCTTCCTGTTCCAACATGACTGTGCACCAGTACACAAAGCAAAGTCCATAAAGACATGGATGAGCAAGTTTGGTCTGGAGGAAGTTGACTGGCCTGCGCAGAGTCCTGACCTCAACCCGAGAGAACACCTTTGGGATGAAATAGAGAGGAGACTGCGGGCCAGGCCTTCTCGTCCACATCTGTGCCTGACCTCACAAATGCGCTTCTGGAAGAATGGTCAAACATTCCCATAGACATACTCCTAAACCTTGTGAACACCTTCCCAGAAGATTTGAAGCTGTTAAATAATGTAAAAACTGATTCAACCTGCTTGATAGTCATCCACTGTTTGAGATAGCCATGTCTACACCAGTCAGTGGCTCTAGACAAATGACATGGGGCTTGGTAGTTAGCGTCTGGAAGTGCCATAGCTTCAAGAAGTTTTGCAAGGTGAAGAACTGTTTGAGGTAGTCTTGGAGGTTTATAGGCCCAAAGGAATTGAGCGAATATTGCACCTTCCAAATCAGGAAAAGCTACCAGTTTGCCTATTGAATAGATTGTGTTTGAAACAATGGAAGAGAGAAAGAAAATTAACTGTGAATGTGTTCGCTATGTCTTTGTGGATTTTAGACCTCCTCTCACTTTTTCTCTCTGTGACACCAGGACAGGAAATTAGAGGAATGGGTATTGCCAGTGCTTTCACTGCATATACAAAACAACAGTTTGCTTAAAACTAAATCATGATGTAACTAAATGTGGTTAAAGGGTTAACACCATAGCCTTGCAGATCTTAAAAGAGAAGTATGGCTTTCCTTTTTTTTGCTTACATCTATTTTGTGTGAGCTGCTGATATCTAAAATTCTTTCCAGCCCTCTCAGAAGTGCCCCCATTCTGTTAAAATCGAGCTAAATACCTGTGGGAGGGGCTACAGACTTTTATACAGTGTAATACAGACAATGGTCTGGCTCTGGAGTCTGGACCCACCCACTTTCCTGTCATTTTGCTTGATTGATGTCCTCTCTCTGCTCGTTCCCGAGACTTCACATAGCATAGTTGCTCCTCCTCCCTTCTCTCTCTCCTCCCTCCCCCCACCCTTCTCCCCCCAGCATTTTTCAATGGTCAGAAGAGTCAGCAGAGATAAGAGCACTTCATTCAGTGACTAAGGTAGGAGAAGTCACTGATAGTGTTGTGTATGTAAATGTCCTTTACATATTTCTATTTACCAGAGTGAAAACAATATATTTTAAAAGCAGAATATACATATGGATGAAACAGCACACAGGCATTCCATGCATTACTGGTATAGTAAAATTAAATAAAATCAGAGCTAACATTGTGAATGAATCCTTTTATTGACTATCTGGATTTTTATATGAGACAATGAAACTTTTCATTCACATCTACTTGTATTTTCATACTGAAGCCCAGAGCTCCTCAGACATGGACAGAGCTTTGCTCCCCCATAATTGGTGTATTACCTAGTACCCCTATAGTAATAATGTTCCCTTCATTGTAAATAGAGTAATACAGGATCACATGCCGTACAGTGCCATCACATGCTGTACAGTTCCATCACATGCCTTGCAGAGTCATCACGTGGCGTATAGTGTCATTACATGTTGTACAGTGCCATCACATGCCGTGCAGTCATCACATGCCATACAGTGCCATCACATGCCGTACAGTGCCATCACATGTTGTTCAGTGCCATCACATGCCGTGCAGAGTCATCACATGCCATACAGTGTCATCACATGCCGTACAGAGTCATTACATGTTGTACAGTCTCAATACATGCTGTGCAGAGTCATCACATGCCGTACAGTGCCATCATATGCCGTACAGAGCAATCACATGCCGTGCAGAGTCATCACATGCCGTACAGTGCCTTCACATGCCGTACAGAGTAATCACATGCCGTACAGTGTCATTACATGCCGTACAGTGCCATCACATGCCGTGCAGAGACATCAAATACCGTACAGTGTCATCACATGCTGTACAGTGTCATCACATGCCGTATAGTGTCATCACATGCCGTACAGTGTCATTACATGTAGTACAGTGCCATCACATGCCGTACAGTGCCATCACATGCTGTACGGAGCCATCACATGCCGTAAAGTGCCATCACATACCATACAGTGCCATCATATGCCGTACAGAGTCATGACATGCTGTACAGAGACATCACATACCGTACAGTGTCATCACATGCTGTACAGTGTCATTACATGTTGTACAGTGCCATCACATGCCGTACAGTGCCATCACATGCTGTACAGAGACGTCACATGCTGTACAGTGCCATTCATTGCCGTACGGGGAGGGGGATAATGGGACTGTATAGGAGTACAGTGACAGAGGGATGATTTTTATGTACAGTAAAGGAGACTCTGGGGACATATCGGGGTCACTTTAGATGTGGGGGAGTTGTCAGTCTCCCCTCCTATGTATTTTACACAGGTATGCTCTCTACACATAACACTGTGTACATTTCAGAGAACAGACACAGGTCACAGGTCACTATGCTCCTCACCATGTCAACTCTTCTGATATAACACAGTGCTATGTGTAGAGAGATTACCTGTGTTCATTTCTGCACATGAGAAGTGATTCTTCCCCCTCCCCCTATCGGCTGGAGGAGACACTGACACAGACTTTGAATGAGTGAGGGGAGGGGGGGAATTCGGAGGACACAGAAAGGAACATCAAAGCCCAGGGGAGAGTTGTTGGAGTCTCTCAGAGCAGAGCTTGCAGATAACAGCCAGGGAAAGGTGAGGACTTCACTGTTTGTATCACACTGTCTCTGCTTCCGGGTTTTAGCCGGGGACACGTTGCCATGGAAACAGAGGCACGTGAAGAACGTGCTCATTCTAGATAGCGGTCTGGGTGTGTATCTCTTCACCAAGCACACCCACAAGTCCTCCAGAGGGAGGGAGTGAAGAAGTGGCTGGATTGTAGAGATGTTTCCACCCCCTGGAAGCTTTTGAACTGAGAAAGAACCCTTAGAGGCTGATTCAGGGATCTTTAAAAGACTATTCTGCAAAAACTAAAGGACTGGGGAAAGAAAGGAATGCAATGCAGGTATGAGGGTAGCATGTACCACCTATTTTTGCATTCCCATACTTCTCCTTTAAAGTGATATTAAGTACACACTGTTTCATTTTTATTGACCCTTATTTCTGTATGTGGATGATGGCACTGTAATTATTTCAATAAAAAAAAAAAATCGAGGTACCTTTTTCCTATGTGATATACAGGGGTTGGACAAAAATATGGAAACATTGGGAAAAAGAACAAAATTGTTAGAGGCAAGACGGCCTGAATTCTCCTGGGAATTGACAAATATTCTGGGTCACAATACTGCACAATGTCCTTTTGTCTCTTTCGGTCAGTTGACCATGTCAACCGCTTATGCTAATCAGACAAAGTTTTCCCCAGAACTGTATATGCCATCATAACCTTTGATACTGTACCCCGCGACACCGCAAATAAACTGGCAACTTTAGTCACAGAGGCATCAGCTAAGCGGACACCAACAATTTGGCCTCTTTGAAACTCAGTAAGTTCCAACGTTACTCCGTATGGCTAGCAGAGCACACAATGAACAACAAAAGTGAGGCTTGCCACCTGTTAGCTAGGTGTCTCATCAGCAGAAGAAAAAGAATATGAGGAATTAGGGGATAGTCTGATTTAAGGCCCCCCTTTACCCCATGGGATGGTAGTGGTAGTAGTTTCAAATCCCCTATAGACTGATTTCTTTTTTTTTAATTTGATAATCTTTATTCATAGTTAAACACAATACATCACATTACTCAGTGTACAAATTTCCAAACAGTAGTAAGACATCCTAATACCCGATGTGGTGTATAAGTCCAAACTATAAAAGTACATTTCTGCTTCCCCCCCCCCCCCCCCATTGCACCATTATATATACCTTGTACCAAGCTCTCTCCTTATATATAACAATAGAAAGAAGAAGAAAAAAAAAAAAGGAAAAGATTTATGCGTACATACTACTACACCTATCTTAGGATCAATATCTTCCCTATCTTCTTCTTACTCTGTTCACTCTGTAGGGTGGGCCACCTTCACCAGCCAGGGATTCCAGATTTTTTTAATTCCTTTAAGTTTTCTGCCCTTACAAACACTGTTCTTTCTTTCCCTATTGTTTCCAACACTTCTCAAGTTAAAAATCCTATTTATATCCTCAATCACTTCCGTCCAGTAGCGGGATAATTTAGGACATTTCCAAACCATATGTAACAAATCTCCATTAATTTGGCATCTAGGACACTTGGGATCTACTCTTCTCCCCCACTTAAACAGCTTTTGGGGGGTGTAATATGCCCTATGTAATAACATTAAGTGCGAAAATTTCTGAGCAGGCGAGACCGAGACCTGGTGGCCCCCCTTCAATACCTCCCTCCACTGGGCGTCCGACATTATCCCCAGGTCTCTTTCCCACTTCCCTCTACACCTAAGTTTATCTGCCCCTTCCCTGCTATTTTTAAAGATATGTTGGTAGAGTTCAGCTATTAATCCTCTTGATCCCTCAAAACTCTCTATCATCTGAGGGATGGGTGATTGGCTCCAGCTTGGGCCTTGTTCCCCAAACTGGGCCTGTAGTGCATGCCTGATTTGGATGTAACTAAAATATGACTGCTTCGGGACAACAAATTCCTCTTTTAGGGAGGCAAAGGATTTCAACATATTACCATTATATAATTGCTCTAATTTAGTTATCCCCCTTACCTCCCATGTTTTGATTTTTCCTATCATTGTCAATTCTTGGAGATATTTATTATCCCAAAGAGGCATACCTCCTGCTACCCCCTCCATACCTTTCAGACTTTTAACACTATTCCAAAGTTTTAACATTAGTTTAACTGTGGGAGTCCTATATACAAACGAGTTTGCCTCCAACACCTCCAGAGCCCGTCTATGGGGAGCACCTGTAGTCATTATACCTAGGTTGTTATTACCCATAGGGCCACTACCTGTTCTCAGATGTTGCAATTGGGCTGCCAGAAAGTAGCAACGTGGATGCGGGACCGCCATGCCCCCCTCACCCATCGCAAACTGTAGGGTCTGTAGACTTATCCTAGGATGCCCCCCCCTCCACACAAGCCCTCTAAACAACATATCTATTTTTTTAACCATTTACCATATATCCAAACTGGTGAATTGTGTAAGATATACAATAATTGGGGCATCCACAGCATTTTGACCAAATTGCACCTTCCAGCTACCGACAATGGGAGTCCTTTCCATATATCAACCTTTTTTTAAATTTCTATTGACTGATTTCAATGAGGGGTTTTGTGACAGGCCAAAAAAGGTCAGCTGATTGGGAATGTTCTGGAAGTTTTGGGGATTGGTCATTTAAAGTCACCTGACCCCCCCAGAACATTCCCAGGACCCATATTTTAGCAGGAGGCTGAGGGGTAGTGTTTGCCAGTTTCAAGTATTTATTGATTGATAGAGATATGGTGAATTGTTAATTGATGACTTTTGTAAAAAACAATAAACAAGGCTGCAGCCATTTTTAATCCAGTTTGGTGTCTCTAGTGTTCTTTGTATGTTTGGAGTTTATGCCGCCTACCGTCCCATGTTACATCACTTCCACTTTCAATGCAACAAATGTTGTCACTTTCACACCTGCAAATCATGTAGTGTTTCCATATTTTTGTCGAACCCCTGTACAGCTGTCACATGACCCAGCTATCGCCCAGCCTGTCTGCAGGGAAACATAAGCAGGTGGAGCTGCTAGTCCCCTGCTGCTGGTCACATGTTAAAAAAGAAAAAAAAAACACCATTTAGAATACATAGTAAAAATATATAAATAATATAATAAACTGTTTTAAATAGGCATACAAATATACATATATTTGAAATCAAATCTTTATTATTTTGTGGAAATAACAAAATGACGTGGGCGGATTTCTGCCAGTCACAGGCTGTGTCACGCCCCTTCAGCCCGTGTCTTAGAATAAGAGGTAGATGAAGCCACCATTAATCTACATGTAATATCCTGCCCACATTGTGTTTAGCTGGTTATTGGGCAGGGAGGAGGAGGGAGGGAGTGGGCTGTCATTTACCACTGTGTATACGCCCACATGTGTGACTCTATAGTCACATGGGCTGCTCAGATGTGATAGGGAGGAAATGCGCAGCATAGAAACTCACTGAAAACTGAGCATGTGCAGAGTTGCCACCACAGCTGCAAAATCCCTAGCTGAATTGGGGACATAAACAGAAGGTGGAAATAGAGAGCAGCAGGATCAACCAGGTCTTGTGCAGAATACAGAAAACGAATCTCATTGATTGAGTGAATATGAACAGCATGTAATACAGCATGTATTGATAGTTTTTTCTGATGTGGGTTTAGTGACACTTAATGTTCTCATCCTGCGCACCGTGTGCACTTATCATATCTACAATCCATGTGTGAGTCTCCTGCAAGTGTACCGGATCTTCTCAAACCTACAGGTTTGTTATTCCCGCTGTGTATGTCTGGGAAAGGCAAGGTATTTGAACCTTCTATATATGTTTGATATGCTATTTACATAAAAAAATATATAAAATATATTTATATATATTTCTAGCATTTGATGCGTATATGATTGCATGTAAACTAATTTTTGTCATTTCAAACTGGGGTTGACTGCAATATTATTCATTTGGATGACTTGACAGGAAGCCAGCTATGCATAAGAAGATCACACTCTTAAACATACAGATCCAGTAAAGTTCCATTTATATTTTTAGAAGGTGTCTATAAATATTATTTTTATACATGAGCCAATTTATGTTTTACATTATATAGTTCTTTACAGGAGCTGTGCTGGGTAATCAGATTGCATCTTGCACATTCATGGATTTAAAAACCATAATTAGATATTTTAAATGTAGCACATACAGTGTATCATCTGTCACAGCGCCATCCAAAACTTTTGTTTATTAAATGAGTAGAAATACAAATGACATGTTTTAACCTGTAGGTCACAAAAATAACTGTAGGAGAAGGAAGTGAAATAAGGGAGAATGTAATATTATGTTACCACCTTTGCTGCATAATATTTTAATTGCAATGAAGATGTATAAATGTTCTGATAGCAGAACACAACTGGGGGAGAGTGAACACCTGGCAACTGAAAGGTCAAAATTGACTTTTTTCATGATCACTAATGAACAATCACATCTCAGAACTATATACGTACCTGTATGTGGGTAATATACAGTATATATATATATATATATATATATATATATATATATATATATATATATATATATATATATATATATATATATACATATACATAAATACAGTATCTCACAAAAGTACGTACACCCCTCACATTTTTGTAAATATTTTATTATATCTTTTCATGTGACAACACTGAAGAAATTACACTTTGCTACAATGTAAAGTAGTGAGTGTACAGCTTGTATACCAGAGTAAATTTGCTGTCCCCTCAAAATAACTCAGCACACAGTCATTAATGTCTAAACCGCTGCCAACAAAAGTGAGTACACCCCTAAGTGAAAATGTCCAAATTGGGCTCAAAGTGTCAATATTTTGGGTGGCCAACATTATTTTCCAGCACTGCCTTAACCCTTTTGGGCATGGAGTTCACCAGAGCTTCACAGGTTGCCACTGGAGTCCTCATCCACTCCTCCATGATGACATCACGGAGCTGGTGGATGTTAGAGACCTTGCACTCCTCCACCTTCTGTTTAAGGATGCCCCACAGATGCTCAATAGGGTTTTGGTCTGGAGACATGCTTGGCCAGTTCATCACCTTTTCCCTCAGCTTCTTTAGCAAGGCAGTGGTATTCTTGGAGGTGTGTTTGGGGTCGTTATCATGTTGGAATACTGCCCTAGGGCCCAGTCTCCGAAAGGAGGGGATCATGCTCTGCTTTAGTATGTCACAGTACATGTTGGCATTCATGGGTCCCTCAATGAACTATAGCTCCCCAGTGCTAGCAGCACTCATGCAGCCCCAGACCATGACACTCCCACCACCATGATTGACTGCAGGCAAGATACACTTGTCTTTGTACTCCTCACCTGGTTGCTGCCACACACGCTTGACACCATCTGAACCAAATAAGTTTATCTTGGTCTGATCAGACCACAGGACATGGTTCCAGTAATCCATGCCCTTAGTTTGCTTGTCTTCAGCAAACTGTTTGTGGGCTTTCTTGTGCATCTTTAGAAGAGGCTTCCTTCTGGGATGACAGCCATGCAGACCAATTTGATGCAGTGTGCGGTGTATGGTCTGAGAACTGACAAGCTGACCCCCCCACCCCTTCAACCTCTGCAGCAATGCTGGCAGCACTCATACATCTATTTCACAAAGACAACCTGTGGATATGATGCTGAGTACCTGGACTCAACTTCTTTGGTCAACCATGGTGAGGCCTGTTCTGAGTGGAACCTGTCCTGTTAAACTGCTGTATGGTCTTGGCCACCATGCTGCAGCTCAGTTTCAGGGTCTTGGCAATCTTCCTATAGCCTAGGCCATCTTTATGTAGAGATACAATGCTTTTTCTCAAATCCTCAGAGAGTTCTTTGCCATGAGGTGCCATGTTGAACTTCCAGTGACCAGTATGAGAGAGTGAGAGCTATAACACCAAATTTAACACACCTGCTCCCCATTCACACCTGAAACCCTGTAACACTAACGAGTCACATGACACCGGGGAGGGAAAATGGCTAATTGGGCCCAATTTGGACAGTTGCACTTAGGGGTGTACTCACTTTTGTTTCCAGCAGTTTTAGAAGTGTATTTGAAGTGTTACCATTTTATTCACTATTACATTTATTCACGTAGCATTTTTTTGGTTCATACCGACATATTTGCTCTGAAGTCACTGAATATTTAAGATTTATTTGAATCATTTATTTACCACTTTTTCACGTAGCTCATAGCGCCACACTTTTGAATTTTTTTACTGTTAGTTTGATCCTGAGTCTACGGGTGTGTTGGCTGCTGTTTGTCATTTCTAGTGCAGCGCTGTACTTAACTTCTATATACCTATTTACATCTAATTGACATTTAGTATAGCTGCAGCGCATAGCGCTCCATATAACATGGATGTTTTTGAGTACCGTGCATCTCGGGTAGTTAATACTGAAGGTGTATTTGTTGCCACCTCCAATGACACAGAAATTGGAGGATTATTCATGAGGCTAAAGAATGTTATGGTCTCTGAACTCCATCTGCAATGGGATCTGGTCTTCTTAGAGCAATATGTAACAGAGGGCATGATCCCACGCAGTCTCAGATGGGATGTCCAACCCCAACAGGGGGAGGCTGAACTTGATTCCTGGTTCAAATATTTTAATGACGCCGGGATTAAGTTCCTTGATTTCCTTATCAATAGGAAGCGTATTCGTCTTTCCAATCTGGATCAGGAAATCAGAGAACTAAAGGACAAATTACTTGCTTATAAAAATTCTGTTGAATATAACACTTTGTCCTCCAATCTGCAGGCACACCTCGTAAAGGAGGATAAGGAACAAAAAATCAAAAAACACAAAAAATACTCTTGAGATATTGGGGACTATAAGGCGGGAAAAGTATTTGGGTGGCAGAAATCCATTGTAGGGTCTACCTTACAGACCACAATGGAGACTAATGCCCATAATGAGGTCACTACTGCCCCTCCGATTGAACCTTCGGTTCGCCCTAAATCTGTTGCAGATAAAGGGCGACCCCATGGTGGTCCCCCTCCACATATGGGACGACAGTCCCATACTCCTAGGAACCAACATAGGGGTAGAGGACATCATTCTAGAGGCAGAGGGAGAGGTGGTAATAGGGGTGACCAACAAGGTTACGACTATCAATATCGAGAGCGGGAGAACTCATATCATCGTGGGTCTCCGGTTCGTTATCACGATTCTCCTCATCACCATCCCCCCTACTACCCCAATACATCATACTATAGACACCCACCAATTTCCACCTATAACAGATATTCTCCGTTACGTGATCATCACAATGAGAATGTCTGTCCGTTCCCCAGTGCCGGGTATGATCCATCCCCTTATAAACAACCCTATCCAGACCCACGTGCCACCTGGGGTTTTTGCGAGGACACTCTGAACAAAAAAAGAGGTCCGGAAACAAGAGAGGGACCAGAGGAGCGAGGAGGGTCCAGAGACGAAAAACGAAAAAGAACTTAACGTGTCAGGGGGTATTTAATTTGAGCGACACTATTCTTATACAGGAGGAGAAGAGTGTTTTGAATAAGGGGCTTAAGTTTGCCCCCCCACACAAACTTAATAAATTTAACACGTTCATTGACATTCATAAATTTATTAGAAAAATCAATGTTCAAAGATATATCATCTCGAACCCCACCAGAAATATAGCCAGGGCAGCAACGTCCGGCACGGTACATTCTGGTCTATCTAATCCCTCCCTCTTCAGCCCCCCAACACAACTTCCACCAACCATCAATTTGTTTAAGGAATTGGTGAAAAGAGATCTAGCGAAGATTCCACTTAAGCGTAAAGTTTACAACCCTTTGCCCTCAGTGGGCTTGAAAACTCTTTGTGATAACAAGAACTTGGTCATCCGCCCGGCATTGTTTTACTAAACAAAACAGATTACTTTGACGAAATGTATCGCATTTTAGGAGACCGTGAGACTTATATTGAACTACCGAACAATCCCACATATGAGTACAAGAGAGAATTGAGGAAAATAATAAATAAAGGATACGAGTCTTGTATTTTAAATAAAAAGGAGAGATCTTTTTTAGTTCCCCTAGCCCCGCGCATTCCAGTTATGTATTATTTGCCCAAAGTCCACAAGGACCCCCTTCACCCTCCAGGTCGACCCATAATTAATGGTATCGACTCAGTCACTTCTAAGATTGGGAAGTACATAGATTTCTTTCTCCAGCCATCTGTACTTAAAATGCCGTCCTATCTAAAAGACACAAAGGACGTGATCAGATTACTATCCAATGTTTCCTACTCTGGTGACCTTATTATGGCCACTGCGGATGTGGCGTCCCTCTACACCTGCATTCCGCACCATCTAGGTGTGAATGCGGTACAATGTTTCCTCAATAGGGACGCTACCCTTGCTTCCCCCCAAATTAATTTCATCATGGAGTTAATTGAGTTTGCTACGCAACACAATTACTTCTGGTTTAACGGTAATTATTATCGCCAACACAAGGGGGTAGCAATGGGAGCTAAGTTTGCTCCCAGCTTGGCCAACTTGTTCATGGCCAAGTGGGAGGAGGATGTCGTCTATGCCATGGCGAACCCACACCTTTTGGTGTGGGCCCGGTACATAGACGACATCCTCCTCTTGTGGACGGGTAGCCATGACGATCTGGTCGATTTCATGGCTTCTCTGAATACAAATGATAGGGGTATTTCCCTGACTTTTGAGGCTAGTACCACCTCTGTCCATTTTCTAGATTTGGTCATTGATAGAAAGGAAGGTGGTTTTACATTCAGTACTTATTTTAAATCCACCGACAGAAATGGCTATATACCAACCGATAGCTGTCACCACAGTTCCTGGATAAGATCAGTCCCTCGGAGTCAATTCTTGCGGTTACGCAGGAATTGCACCGACCGGGACACCTTTATGGTTCAGGCCAGGATGCTGAGGGATCGGTTTGTGGAAAAGGGCTATAACCTGCCTGATCTAGACAAAGAGATCGAGAATGCCTGCAAGGTGGATCGCCAGACATTATTGCAGGATAGACCCAAACAACCCAATGACGAATTTAAATGGTCATTTTTGACGTCCTTTTCTATGCAACATAAGCATATTAAAAGGATTTTCGAACACCATTGGGATGTCCTTAAAACAGATAAAATATTAGGACCACTGCTACCCGAGACCTCTAAGGTGGTCTTTAGGGGTGTTCCATCCCTTAGGAGCAAGTTGGCTCCGAACGTTATAGATCCACCAAAAAAAACAGCTTTTTTTCATAATTGGACATGTTTTCATCCTTGTAAAAAATGTTTGGTTTGCCAGCATAACACCTGTGGCAGAAGGACAAGTTACGACTTCTCCTCTACTGTATCTGGTCGCATGTACGCAATTAAACAATTTAGCACGTGTGCAACTACTGGGATTGTATACCTGATAACTTGCCCTTGTGGGAAACAATATGTGGGCCGTACTATTAGATCTTTTATTGTACGTGTCTCGGAACATATTAATCTAATTAAAGCAGGCAGCACTAAACATACTGTCCCTAGGCATTACAGGGAATGTCATGATAGAAACCCTGCGGGCACTCAGTTTCTTATCATAGACAAATATTTGGCTCCCTGGCGGGGGGGGTCGATGCTTAGGGGTGTCTCGGTTAGAGACATATTGGATATATGAGTTGGGGTCCCATTTTCCGCAAGGTATCAACGTTGAATGGGACATCAACTCTTTTATCAATAAGGCATAAATATATTTCTGATCTCTCTCCTTCCTGCATCCAATATGGGCATTTTTTTTTTTTTTTTTAGTTCAGTCACCAACATTTATTTACATAATCATGTAATGTCCAATATACCACATTTATGTTTCTCCGATCGTTTTTATGTACTTTATATGTGTTTTGGGGTTCTAAGCTGTGTTACGGATTGTACTGATGTCCCCTACTGGCAGTGTCCGGTAGGTTCTATGCTTGAGTTTCTATACTTATACGTGACTAAGTACGCTCCCGTTTCTTACATATTTTTAATAAGATTTCGATATTTTTATTCTTATATGTAATTCATTTATATATAATTTTTATGTATTTTATATATATATATTTTTTAAGTAATTTTCATTTATTCAGCCCCTATATATCTTACTAGTATGTTTCCCTGCACATGTCCGCCTTTGTTGACACTCTGGCGGTCCTTCCGGCCTTTCATTTAGGCCGGGCTCCGTTTCCTGTGGAGTTGTGACCAGAAGTGATGTGGTTGCAGGCGTTTTGAAAGTGAGGCTTGGCTGACCAAGCGTGGAGCGCACTGCCGCCGTTATCCCGACCTGCGCGTGATGTCATCGCGCGACATGATAACGAGGCTTGGCACAGTGTGTGGAGCGCGGCGTTGTTGCGCTCCCACCTATCAGATATGGGGAAGTGACAGCGAGGCTTGGTTCCGGATTTATTAACCGGACCTACGTTAAGCTGCTTTTACACCTTTTTAATGTAAATCGGGACTTCTAACAAATGAACATATTATAGATTCCCATACATATAGTTTCTTCTTAGATTCTAGGGAACCATTAGCATATTAGCACCCCCTGAACCGGAAATAGAGGTCATCAGAAGCACTTCCGGTTTCGGACACTTCCAATGGGGGTCATCATTTATTTATATATAGAGCGGTGGGATGAGGGGGTCCACACCCCAGATGATGACTTTTTAGTTGAAACATGTCGGGTGGACCCCTCATGCTAACCGCTACAAGATTACATGCTATTTTTATCTTCTGAAAATGTGAGTTTATTTTTTCTTTATTTTAAATAAATCCAAGTTCAAACGTTATCACGCTATGTGAGTGTTTTTATCCCTCACATGTAATACAAATTATTCGCTTGGCTCATGGTGTACCCATTGATGAGGAAGCCGTGCTGATTTCTTTCCCCCATCTGTGTGATGACATCCGACCAGATACTATACCTAGACCTGGTGGTCATTAAGCCTTTTTGACCTGTATGGCATACGGCATTTCAGGCCACAACATCTGGTAAGCCTCCTTGGTTTTTGGTGATGGTCCTGGCACCAATCTCAATCTTCTGTGCACTTCTGGTCTCCCTACCAGAGCTGTGTCTTGGCCTAGGCCTAGGGCGGCACTTTGCGGGGGGGCGGCGGCTTTTTGCCGCCCCCCCCCCGCATGAACCCCCCCCCTCGTACTCCTCAAGTCCCGCACATGTAAAGCCTACCGCGGCCGGCTCCCTCACAGATATAGCCTCCCGCAGCTTGCCATGCTATGCCTGAACTCAGCACTTGCTTGTACTGTCTTGGCAGGGAGGGGGGGGGCGGGGGCGAGGACGGCGGGGGGGGCGGGAGCGTCTGCCGCCCCCATACAATGGACCATGAGTGACCGTCAGTGTCACTGCCTGGCAAAACTTGGTGGTGCTCGATGCACTTACTAGCTTAAATGACAAGAGGGTGAGGCGGAGCCTAATGCTCCGCCTACCCACCTCCGCGCGGCATCATTACAGGTTCTCGGTGAGACGAACGGGGACGGGTCTCTCTCTGTAACCACTGCCAGAGCCCAGAGGAGGAGGAGCGAGAGAGAGGAGGACAGCGGCGGGAACGGCTCACTCAGGTAAAGATGACAGAGAGTGAATGGACCCTAAGTCCTGGATATTTATAATTGAATTGAGTGTCAGCAGTCAGCTTTAGTAAAGCAGCCACTGTGCCCATCAATTGCCACCACTGTGCCATCAAACGCCGCCACTGTGCCCATCAATTTCCACCACTGTCCTATCAAACGCCGCCACTGTGCCCATCAATTGCCACCACTGTGCCATCAAACGCCGCCACTGTGCCCATCAATTGCCACCACTGTCCTATCAAACGCTGCCACTGTGCCCATCAATTGCCACCACTGTCCTATCAAACGCCGCCACTGTGCCCATCAATTGCCACCACTGTGCCATCAAACGCCGCCACTGTGCCCATCAATTGCCACCACTGTGCCATCAAACGCCGCCACTGTGCCCATCAATTGCCACCACTATCCTATCAAACGCCGCCACTGTGCCCATCAATTGCCACCACTGTGCCATCAAACGCAGCCACTGTGCCCATCAATTGCCACCACTGTGCCATCAAACGCCGCCACTGTGCCCATCAATTGCCACCACTGTGCCATCAAATGCCGCCACTGTGCCCATCAATTGCCACCACTGTCCTATCAAATGCTGTCACTGTGCCCATCAATTGCCACCACTGTGCCATCAAACGCAGCCACTGTGCCCATCAATTGCCACCACTGTGCCATCAATTGCCGCCACTGTGCTATCAAACGCAGCCATTGGGCCCATCAATTGCCACCACTGTGCCATGTGCTATGTGCCCCGTGCCCCGATGTGCCCTGATGTTCTATGTGCCCTGATGTACCCCAATGTGCCCTGATGTGCTGTGTGCCCTGATGTGCAATGTGCCCTGATGTGCAGTGTGCCCTGATGTGCAGTGTGCCCTGATGTGCAATGTGCCCTGATGTGCTATGTGCCCTGATGTGCCCCAATGTGCCCTGATGTGCTATGTGCCCCATGCCCTGATGTGCTATGTGCCCTGATGTGCCCCGTGCCCCAATGTGCCCCGATGTGCCCTGATGTGCTATGTGCCCTGATGTTCTATATGCCCTGATGTTCTATGTGCCCTGATGTGCCCCAATGTGCCCTGATGTGCTATGTTCCCTGATATGCTATGTGCCCTGATGTGCCCCAATGTGCCCTGATGTGCTATGTGACCTGATGTGCCCCAATGTGCCCTGATGTGCTATGTGCCCTGATGTGCCCCAATTTGCCCTGATGTGCTATGTGCCCTGATGTGCCCCAATGTGCCCTGATGTGCTATGTGCCCTGTGCCCTGCTGTGCCCCATGCCCTGATGTGCTATGTGCCCTGATGTTCTATGTGCCCTGATGTTCCCTGATGTGCTATGTGCCCTGATGTGCCCCGATGTGCCCTGATATGCTATGTGCCCTGATGTGCCCTGGTGTGCTATGTGCCATGTGCCCTGATGTGCCCTGATGTGCTATGTGCCCTGATGTGCCCCAATGTGCCCTGATGTGCCCCAATGTGCCCTGATGTGCTATGTGCCCTGATGTGCCCCGTGCGCTGATGTGTCATGTTCCCTGATGTGCTATGTGCCCCGATGTGCTATGTGCCCTGATGTGCTATGTGCCATGTGCCCTGATGTGCCCCGATGTGCCCTGATGTTCTATGTGCCTTGATGTGCAATGTGCCTTGATGTGCAATGTGCCCTGATGTGATATGTGCCCTGATGTGATATGTGCCCTGTTGTGCTATGTGCCCTGATGTGCTATGTGCCCTGATGTGCTATGTGCCCTGATGTGATATGTGCCCTGTTGTGCTATGTGCCCTGATGTGATATGTGCCCTGATGTGATATGTGCCCTGTTGTGCTATGTGCCCTGATGTGCTATGTGCCCTGATGTGCCCCAATGTGCCCTGATGTGCTATGTGCCACGTGCCCTGATGTGCCACGTGCCCTGATGTGCCCCGTGCCCTGATGTGTTGTGCCATGATGTGCTGGGCTCTGTACCGTGCCCTGATGTACACTGTACCCTGATGTGTTGTGCCCTGGGCCGGTCTGGATGAAGTCCAGGGCCACATTTTTATCTCAGTCCAGCCCTGGCTCCCAACTGTCCCTGATTTGGAGCAATGTCCCTCTGTCCTCCTCATTAGTCCCTCATTTTGATCTGATCTCTATAATTGTATATAAAATGCACTTTTTATCATTCAGAAAGTGTTTCCATGTGCTGATAGGTATCCCTCATTCCTATCGTAGAAAGTTCAGAGGTATGCCTTCCCTACTGACAGAACAGCGATATGCTGAAGACATAGGCAGACCGTCGTTCTGCTTCTCTCCTGAGCGATCGGTGGGCCCGGCGGACATTGAGTTCGCTGATTGGCTCCCGTTGTGCTCAATCACAGTGGGAGCGGGTTGCCAGGGCCATGCGTGTCTGCTTCCCAGACCCAGAAGTGCAGAATCACGTACAGGTATTTATGTACAGTATCTGTCAGCAAGTGGTTAACTTAGGGCTCTTTCACACGGGGCGGATCAGTGATGATCCGCCCCGTGAACAACCGCTTGCTCAGCGGGGATTGCTCCGCCGATCCCCGCTGAGCAGGAAAATGACAGCAGCGATGGACCTGTCAGAGTGCCGCTCTCCCCTATGGGGGATCCGATGATGACGGACCGTAGAGTCCGTCATCACCCGATCCAAAAACGGATGGAAAAGTAGGGTTTTCCTCCGTTACACTTTTTCGGATTGGAGCTGGTCGGATGTCAGCGGACATGTCACCGCTGACATCCGACGCTCCATAGGGATACATGTATGTCCGTTTTTCATCCGAAAACGGAAGGATGAAACACGGACATATGGATCCCCCGTGTGAAAGAGCCCTAAAACAAATTCCCACATAATATTACGTATTAGCTAAGATCAGTAGTATATGTCTTCTCTACAGCATACTGCACAATGCATATTATAATGCGAAAACTCGATATGATATCAAAACTGAATTTCTCATTGTTAATTCTTGTAGTTATTAAATGTTTTATAATATGCATATTTTTATTGTGTGTGTATGTATATATATATATATATATATATATATATATATATATATATATAAATAAATCCGCGCTTAGGACAGTCTAAGAGCTGCTGCCTATCCCTAATTAGTACCCCTAGAGGTCTAATTACAAGAGTAGATAGATAATAAGGAGATATAAAAGGCGCTGCCCTCTATTCTTTGTTTTTTGGTGCCATGTTGTCCCAAAACTTTTGAACTTTGGGGTCAATTTCTAATTTATTCACAGCAAAGTTTATAGAACTACTTGTTTCACTTTAGTCAGCAAAATTCTACATGGTAGACAATATTTTCTTACATGGGTGATTTAAACATAACCTATCAAGCACTAATTAATATTTTTTGAATCACAGGTGTTTTATTTTATTTTATTTCATTTATTTTATCAAAATTTTTCTGGCCTTCTCTATTTTGAGATCTTAATACGGCATCCAGTGATGGAGTTCTTACATGCCACAGTTATTTGAACTCAGTGTATAGTTTTTAACATCTGTATTGTTAACTAATTAACATAGAGGGCAGCGCCTTTTATATCTCCTTATTATCTATCTACATATATATATATATTCTTTCTTGATTGATTTTTAGTTGAATTTAACTGCAGCTCAGCTGCAGATAATGACCATATGGTATTCCATTTTACAGCAGTAACAGCAAAAATATATATTTATTTATTTTTACTTGATTTTTTCATTAAGACCCCTTTCACACTGGGGCATTTTTCAGGCGCTAAAGGGATAAAAAATAGCGCCTGAAAAATGCCTCCCCTGGAGCTCCAGTGCAGCCCCAGTGTGAGAGCCCGAGTGCTTTCACACTGGGGCGGTGCGCTTGCAGGACCTTAGAAAAAGTCCTGAAAGGAGCATCTCTGGAGCGGTGTATACACCTCTGCTTAACCTCCCTGCCCATTGAAATCAATGGGCAGCGGCGCTTTTCGGGTGCATTTAACCCTTTCTTCGGCCGCTAGCGGGGGTTAAAAGCGCCCCACTATCAGCCGAATAGCGCTGCTAAAACGACGGTAAAGCGCCGCTAAAACTAGCAGCTCTTTACCGCTAACATGGAGTGCTATCAGTGTGAAAGGGGTCTTAAACTTCTCTGCCAGAAGTGGACATGGCAAGCCATAGTTTAAAATTGGCTTGCCATTCATATTAGATAGTGAAAGTGATTAAATGTCATAATGGCTATCTGATCTATGGCTATTAATGGCTGTCCCACTGCAGGAGCATCCAGGTAATAGGCAGTTAGCCCAGAGACAGCTGATCCCAGCATGCACTGGGGTCAGCTACCACTTCAAGGGATTGTAAAGGCAGATTTTCTTTATCTTAATGCATACTATGTATACTATGCAAGTATGCATACTATAACCCATCTCTATCCAGCAATGTCCACGAGTGTCTCGGCTGTCCGAGACTCTCCCTCCTGATTGGCTGAGACACAGTAGTAGTGGCTCCTGCTGCTGTCAAATAAAGTCAGTCACCCAGCAGGAGGGAGGGGCCAGGAGCACAGAAGAAGGACCCGAGAAGAGGAGGATCCGGGCTGCTCTGTGCAGGAAAGTATAACATGTTTGTTCTTTTTATAGAAAAAAAAAACAAGACTTTACAATCACTTTAAGGCTGGGTTGTGACTTGCTGTCACAGCCATAAGAAGCTCTGGGCATCTGTACATGCTGAGATCTCACTGATCTCAGCATGTACAGTCTGAGAGTTTTAGGCAGGCTGTAGGTGTTTATTTATACTTTACCACCCTTAGTGGTTGGCTAACAATATATTGATAGTAGCTATATGGTACCACCCATGTCTATGTTTCTTTTTATATGTAGATGAGAGCTACGCAGGTATCTTGCCTGGAAAAAAGGAGTGATCCTGTCACCATTAGTGACTTGCTGTGTAGTTTGGCCTTAACAGCCATGAGTGATGGGAGAAAAAGGCTAAGCGGAGCAGAGTACAGAAAAAATGCAAAAATTAGGCGTGACAAACAAACCAAGGAGATTAAACAGACAGGAAAAATTGATCTATTTTTTACAAAACCTGTGACTCCTTCTAGTACTGAGCAGGGTGAGGAGGTGGAGGAAGAGGTAACTGATGATGTAGTAGCTACATGCAGTTATGATACTTCAGAAGCAACCAGCAGTATTATCAATGAAACTGAGGCTTATGAATCTGGTGCAGAACGACCTTCAAGTTCAAAAGAATTTGATGATCCTGTTGTACTATTAGGCGTGAGCTCTGACCCTGCTGAATGGGTTCTAAATGATTCTACCCGAGACCATGTGGCTAAACATGGAATAATACAAAATGAGAATCTGGACTTCACACAGTCTAGAAGGCTCTATGCTGACAAAGCTCGGGTGCTAACTAAACACCTGTTTCAAAAAAACAATTTTAATGGAGAGAAACAACAAAGGAGCTATTTGGTTTACTCCCAAAGCAAAGGAGTAGTGTTTTGTGCTCCATGCCGCTTGTTTGGTGGCAAATCCCAGTTGGCAGAGAGTGGTTTCAATGACTGGAAAAATGGCACAGCATGATTAAATGAACATGAGCATTCAGCTGAACACAAATCCTGCGTGCTTGCTTTAAAATCAAGAACATGTATATCGGGGAGAATTGATGAGAGACTTACAAAACAGCTCTCTGATGAAATCCAATATTGGAGAAATGTTTTAAAAAGGGTTGTTGCTGCCGTTAAGGCACTTGGCATTCGAGGGCTTGCTTTCAGAGGCAAAGATGACCGTTTTGGTTCCACACACAACGGAAACTATATGATGATGTTTGAATTCCTTTCAGAATTCGACCCATTTATAGCCGAACATATTGCCCGTTATGGCAATGCAGGAAAAGGAGTCACATCCTATCTCTCATTTGCTACATGTGAGCAGTTCATTCAGCTAATGGCTGATAATGTTACAAAGCAGATAGTTCAAGAGGCAAAGACTGCAAAATATTTTTCTATCAGTATCAATTCAACACCTGATAGCTCCCACACGGATCAGCTGGCCTTCATCTTAAGGTATGTCAAGGAAGATGGTTTACCCATTGAGCGCTTTCTACGCTTCATTCCAAATCCTGGACATAAATCGGAACAACTGGCTGAAGTGGTCCTTGCCACTCTTAAGTCATATGGCCTTGATATTGCCAACTGTCGTGGTCAGTCATATGACAACGCAAGCAATATGTCGGGTCATTATACAGGCTTGCAGGCCAGAATTCTTGAAAGAAACCCACTTGCTGTGTACATTCCATGCTCTGCAACCTCTTTAAACCTAGTAGGAAAGCATGCTGCTGAAAGTTGCAAAGAAGCCTGTGCATTCTTTTGTCTCCTACAGTACCTTTATACCTTTTTTACTTCTTCTACTCACAGATGGGAGATTTTACAAGAGCACTTGTCATCTGTGCCTAACACTCTAGCTTTCAAGAGACTATCTGACACACGGTGGTCAGCCAGAGAAGATGCCTGTCGGAGCTTAAATCGGAACTGGACTCAAGTAATCCAAGCTTTAACAACAATTAAGGAAAATACAGCAGAGTCACCAGGAACGTGCAAGGAAGCAGAAGGTCTACTGAATAAGCTGCAACGTCTGGAGACTGCACTTATGAGTGGTTTGTGGGGTACTATCCTCGAAAGGTTTGGTGCAGTTAGCAAAAAAATCCAAAGTATTGCCATTGATGTTGGAATTGTGGTGGAGCTATATGAGTCACTGATCCAATTTGTTCGAGACACCAGAGAAATATTCCTTACTTACGAAGCTACAGCAATAGAAAAATCAAGTGTGAAGGATTATGAGGTTAAAAGGAAAGGTATTCAAGCGAGGAAAAGCTCAGCAACTTCCGGCAAGACGCAAGAAGAGGAAGCTCAAGAAAAGTTCCGAATCAACACCTTTTATGTCATTTGTGACAACTTGGTTGCTGAACTTGAGAGAAGAAAAACTGCATACGACTCTTTCTTTGGAAAGTTTAAATTTATTACGGACCTCACAAAAATTGAGCCATCAGCAATATTAAAAAATGCTACAGAGCTTTGTACTTCTTACAGCAAAGACTTGGAACAGGAGTGCTTTTTTGATGAGTGCCTCCACTATCGTTCCTATCTCCTAAGTTCTGCTGTAGAACATACCTCTGTTCTAGATATGTCCCAAGTGATAAGAGAGAGAGAATTGCAAAGTATTTATCCAAATGTGGACATTGCTCTCAGAATGTTTTTATGCACAGCAGCAACTAACTGCTCAGCTGAGCGTTCTTTCTCAACTTTGAAACGTGTAAAGAACTATTTGCGATCCAGAATGGGAGAGGAAAGATTGAACTCACTGGCTGTGTTGGCAATTGAGTCAGAACTCACAAAATCTTTGGACTACGATGAGCTTATCAACAGCTTTGCCACACAGAGAGTTCGGCGAAAGCCACTTTAGTTTGATTTTGGCATCCTCTGATTCAACAATTTGCACTTATTTCAGTTTAAAATAGTTCTATATTAGTTTAAAGTTACATAAGTTATTAAAAACCTCATCATGCCAGTTTCATGATGGATTGATTGCAATTTGCACTTATTTCAGTTTATATCTATATTTTAGGTTAATTAAAGTTATCTAAGTTATTAAAAACATCATCATCTCAGTTTCATGATGGAGTGATTGATGCAAGTATGGAGTGAATGGTGTGTCATTTTTTTTTGCTAATACAGAGAGGAAGAGGTGGAGCTCTAAAAAGAAAAGGTGGAGGCTAAAGAAGAAGGGGTGTGGTTTACAGATGTCAGGGCGTGTCTTAAATAGGAAGGGGTGTGTCCTTGACAGGAAGGGTGGGTCATATTTAAATTAGGGGTGCATGAGTTTAGTCAGGCCTAGGGCAGCACAAAACCTAAATACACCACTGCTCCCTACGGTCTATTTATCCACCAGGTTGCCGGTTCGGAACAATCCCCCTGCATGCTCAGGAGTTACCTGTCCATCATCATTTTTTCACTGTTATCACAGACTTTTTGCTTTTGTTTGTTCACCTATTTGGACTTTACGTTCAATATTATTTTGTGTTTTTTTCACACTTGGTCTAATACATGTATTTGAAGTGTTACCATTTTATTCACTATTACATTTATTCACGTAGCATTTTTTGGTTCATACCGACATATTTGCTCTGAAGTCACTGAATATTTAAGATTTATTTGAATAATTTTTTTACCACTTTTTCACGTAGCTCATAGCGCCACACTTTTGAATTTTTTTAGACATTAATGGCTGTGTGTTGAGTTATTTTGAGGGGACCGCAAATTTATGCTGTTATACAAGCTGTACACACACTACTTTACATTGTAGCAAAGTGTCATT